>NC_142026.1:18743788-19060454 GCF_982192425.1 Myodes glareolus
TGTGATCCTAGGGAGTGCACGCACACTCAAGGATGGGCATGCGTTGGCTATGTGGTCCTTTTCTGGTGTGGCAACCTTGAGTTTTGTGTGCCAGTAGTCATGGCAATAGTACAAGGTAAAGCAGGGTTCTCTATCTTGGACCCCCAGTAAATACACAACAGTACGGCTCCTCCTGTTCTGCGCTGGACATTCCGTGGGGGCCGCGTTAATCTCACTGTGCTGAGCCGCTGCACTGGAGGCCTTCATCTTGCCAGCATTTTTTTTTTTTTGCTCAACACAAGTACTTTATTTAGAGAAATAATGTATCTGAGCTTCCTTTAATATACAACACCGGACTGAGCCCCCCGAGGTCCAAATGAGGAGCAGATGGAGGAAGAACATGAAAAACGAAATCAGTACTGCGAGGGATGCTATCACCCACTGATACAAGGGAACGGATCTGATGAGAGTTTACCAAGGCCAGTTGGACCGGGACTGAACGAGGACGTGATCTAACCAGACTCTCCGAATTTGGCCGGATTCTCTGACTGTGGCTGACCCGAAGTCTTTTTGAAAAGCCATTGACTATGACATTGGGACCTGTTTCCTCTACATATAATGGATTTTGGGGATCCAGTTTGTTTGGACACTCACCTTCCTGGACCTGGAGGGAGGGGGAAGGAACTGGAACTTCCCACAGGGCAGGAAACCCTGACTGCCCTGGGGGACGAAGAGGGAGGAGGAGGGGGAGTAGGGGGAGTGGGAGGGTGTTGGGAGGGGGGGCGGAAATGGAAACTTTTATAATTTAATAAAATGTACAAAAAAAAAAAAAAAGAAAAAGAAAAACAAAATTAAAAAAAAAAAAAAAAAAAAAAAAAAAAATCTCATTGTTGAGTAAGCTGTCCTTCTTTGCCCGTGTTAGACAGATAATGAGATTAATAAGAAAACCCATGAAGAAGGCACATTCGGAACAGAAAATACTGTCTGATTTTTCTTCTTTTCTAAATATACCACGCAGATGGAAAGGCACCTGGTCAGCTTAGGAATCAAAATTGTGATGGTCCGATGTGGAGATTGAGCCATGGGGTCCAGTCCCCTGCAGCTGTTTCTGATGCATAGTTCATTGTCTGTCCCAATTAGAAACTTCTCTTTTGCCTTACCATTCCCTCCTCCGTGGCTGATTTGATCAAACGTTCTATTGTTTAGGCCCAAAACATCGCTTTACCAAATCAGCCGCAGTATTGTTCCAGGCTCGTTGTTCGTTACATTAGTCTTCATCAATGCTCACAATGCTAATATCTGCAAAGCATCCCTGAATCTCTAATGAAGCCTTTCAAATCCACTCCACTACAAGTAGTCTGTGAACAGAGCTTTCTTCCTCTTGCATATTTTCGTAAAAAAGAAAATCAAAATGATTCAGTCCTGTATGGGTCATGACAATGCCAAACAGATGCAAATAAATATTAAAGTAATATATTTTTCGTTTGGATCACAGCCCAAATTCTTTGCCCCAGAAAATTACCCGAATGCTCTAGTGCACATGTGGTTTATATTTAAGGTGTAATGAGCTGTTCAAATAGAGAAGGGCAGGCAACCATATTAAAAATAAACATCAAATTTTAACAAAGACACATCCACTTAGATTGCAAATAGCCCTAATGGTTTCAGTTTATTGCTGCTACTTCAGTATGTAGCATCGTTGGTTGGAAGCCAGTTTCCAGCTTCGACGTCTCCTAGTGAAGCTGAAAAGGTTGCTGGGTATAATTCTTTGATGAACTAATTATTCAGCTGTGATCCTATCGCCAACGTGAGCACAGTCTAGAATGAGAGGGTAGACACAAGAGTAGTCTAGGGAGGAAAATGGGATATGAGCATCTGAGGCGGTCTAACGAAGAACCGCGGCTCCATCCATCCATGGAAGTTCATCGGTTTGTGATATGCATGGTGATAGCGCTCACTGACGAGCTCTGTGGTGCTCAGTTCTGGGCTCTGCTGTCATTGTGCTCAGCAGCACTGTTCAGAAAGCCTGAAAAGAAGCAACTGGTGTACTCTGTTCTCCTTATTTAAAATTTATGGACACCCACAAGGCATGTTCTGACTGCTTAGAACATACAAACACACACACACACACACACACACACACACACACACACACACGCACTCCAAGAGACAAATTTATCCACTTTTTCGAACTGAAGTAGAGGTATCATCCAGTGGCTGGTTGTTTTGCTTTTCTGACCTTCAGGTTGAACCCCAATAATTGTCTCTGGTGTTTTATTAATCATGGTACAAAAAACTAGACCCAGGAATAAAGCATGATATATGTTCCCTTATAATTGGAATTAGCTGTTTAATAAAGGATAAGCACACTACAATTCACAGACCCAGAAAGACTGAGCAACAAGGAGCTCCCTGGGGGACACATGGATCTCCTTAGGAAGGGGAAATAGACTAACTTTTGTGGGTGAACTAGAGACAGGCGGGGATGAGAACAGGAGGAATCAGGGTGGGAAGGGAGGAACAGGGAGGAGAGAATGGGGAGAAATGACTGGAACCGAGGTGCGTTTGGAGGCAATGTGGAGATCCAGTGCAGTGGAAACTTTCTGGAACCTATGGATGTGAACCCAAGGAGGACTCCTAGTAATGGAGGATATGGAGCCTGAACTGAACATTTTCCGTAACCAGGCAAGGCTTCCAGTTGTGGGATTAGGACACCAACCCAACCACCAAACCTGCGCTCCACAATCTGTCCTGTTTGCGAGATGTGCTAAGGCAATGGTAGCTAGGAGTTTGTTGGAGTGGCAACCAATGACCGTCTAGCTGGAGGCCCATACCAGGAAATGGACCTCACGCCCTGCACTGCCTGGATGGTCAGAAACTGAAAGCTGGATGTCTGAGAGACTTAGGGTAGAACCCCAAACAGGATTTTCAAAAAAAAAAAAAAGTCAATGAAATGATTCCTAATGATATTCTGCTATACTCGTCGAGCAGTGCTTAGCCCAATTGCCATGAGAGATGCTTCCTCTGGCAGCGATGAGACACCCACAGCCAAACATCAGGTGGAGCTCAGGGACCCTGAAAAAGAGAAAGGGGAAGGATTGCAGGAGCCTGAGGAGTCGAGGACACTAGGAAAACACAGCCCACAGAATCAGCTAAGCAGGGCTCATAAGGGCTCACAGAGTCTGAAGCAGCGATCATGGCATCTGCATGGGTTTGTACTAGGTCTTCTGCAGATATGTCATGGTTGCTTAGCTTGGTGTCTTTGTGAGAGATCCCCTCAGTGAGAGTGGGGTTGCCTGTCCTTGGACCTTTACCTTCCAATGGGTTACCTTGTCCAGCCTTAATATGAGGGTTGTTCCTAGTTCTATTGCATCTTGTTATTCCATGTTTGGTTGATATCTGTGGAGGCCTGTTCTTTTCTGAAGTGAAACTGGGCCGCAGGGAGGACTGGGAGGAATCGGGGAAATGGGGCCATGATCAGGATACATTGTATGAGAGAGAAAAAAAAAATAGTGAGATCTTGAAACTTGATATGAAAATGTGTGTGAAAACAATGAGCCTGTGGGCATTAAATTCTCAGAATGTGATGACCCACCCTTAGCGGATTAAGCTCCCCACCCCCACCCCATGAAGCACTACGATCTCTGCCCTTGCCTGAGGGAATCAATCCTACATCATTTGTGAACTGGTCCATGGTCTTCCTGGAAGGAGATGCGTCTAGCAAGGCAATGTTGATGTTTCCTCACACCCCACTAGAAATTAATGGATTTTCTTATTCATACAAGCATTAGCCTGGAGATTGTAGAGGAACAGACTTTAAGGTTATGGAGTAATAGTATAAGGATTACATATGTAAATCAGGGTGTGTTTATTGATATGGGCCTGTTGAGAAGACATTCTGGGTTTAAGGTTATAGTTCGCACAGTTAAATGGGTGTTCATAACTTATTTGAACAGTTGACTGAACTATGGATCAAAAGACAGCCAACTGGAGATGCCTGCAATTCCTTGGTTTATTGATGACCGAGGGATTTAAAGACTCGGGGAAATTAGAATGCTCAATTGTATTTGCCTTGTAAAACCCAATCATCCATGGTACAGGGGTTCAGAAGATGCGCCCTTCCACTGATGCCGAAAGGAACCCATGTGCTGGAGCATTTGGAACTTTGGGCTGGAAAAGTCCCAGAGTGCTGCAAGCAGAGCTTAGTGGCCATTCTGGTGGGGGATTGAAAGTCTAGAACACTGAGAATTTGGACCGTTGTGGGATGAACCTGCTCATCAATGAACTCTAAGCATCCGGAAACCGGAAACATATGCAGTTAGAGGAAAACACTGCTCTCCTCTCTTCTGCTTTTGACTTCCTGTCTTCAACTCTCCCCCATTTTAATAATGACCACAGTAGAAGATCTGGTGATGTCTATTAAATGGGCGATGGAAGGAGCTGTGACATCTTGGGGACTTGTGAGAACCAGAGCATCCCACACCATCTCTGACCTCCTCAGTCAGAATCTACATTTTACCGTACACCTGGTGACATTTTACAACCCCTGCGAAGGTTACACAGTGCTGTCGTGTGCTGATGATGCATCGTCTCACCTGCTGTGATCCGTGCTATAAAAATGTATGTGTGTGTGTGTGTGTGTGTGTGTGTGTGTGTGTGTGTAGAAACAACAAAAATATCTGTTAGCAGGGAACAAATAATATATCCTGTCACAATCACAAGGTGGACACAGGGCGGTGTGATTCCTTTCTTTCAATATCACCTGTTTGTCTTCACACCGATGCCCTGGAGGCTTCCTTTTTATTACAGAAGGCTTGCCCTTATGCTTTATTAAATAGAAGGAGATCTCTGATAAATAAGTTATCCAACAATGCCCACTCTGTTGGCACAGAAGTACCCAGGCATACAGTTTCAATATTTTTCAGTAAAATATATATTTCATAATTATGCATGATAATTTTCGGGTTACATAAATCCTAATGCCAAATAAAGTAACTTTCAGCATGATATGTATCTCTCTTGGGGTCCTCTCTTCCCCTCCCCTCTTATTTGTGTAACTTAGTTCATCAAACATCATGGATGCATACTAGGCTCAGCTCAAGGGACAGGCTTGCTCCTGATCGCCCTGTTGAGGAATAAGTCAATGTGATCGGTACAGTAGGGGTGCTTTGCTCTCTCACCCTTCCTTCAGTTGTTGCTGCCTACAGCTACTTTGGGTCCAGCTGGTTGGAAGCAGTCTGTGTCCTGTCCTTAACTGCAAAGGAGCTCCTGCGGTGGCTGAACCTTGTCTGGGCCACAGGGACATTGGCACTGCCTGTGTTCTTTACTCACACGTGGGGTCCACATGCTCCTCCTCAAAGGCTTAGTTGTTCCTGAAGTGTGTTTACTGCATTTAGAAGGATGCAGCTGAGCTAGGAAGAGCATCCAGCCTAAGGACATGACGGCCTGTGGCACTGTATTTATAGATCAAAGTTCTGGTCCGTTGACCCAGTGGGGCTTTATAGGAGGCTGTGACCAGGTTCTGCTCCCTGAGATCTGGATCCAGTTGAGCTACAATGGGAAACATCTCAAAATGATTTCCTCTTATCATGGGAGTGCCCAGAGGCCAGTGCAATAAAGAACAGAAGGCCTTAGAAGCCCAGAATGAGTACCCGGGGCTCTTGCCCAAAGGCCCCTGGCTGGCTCACATCTCCTCTTTTGTTCTCAGGAGACCTGAAGTTCAACACTGGACTGCAGCTGCTGTCTAATAGAGTCCTGGGCATGGGGTTGTGTTTTCTGTGCTTCAGAAGTGTGAGTGACAGACAGTATGTCTTAGGAACTGGACTTAATCTGGATTCTCCATTTAGCGCTCAGTCCAAGACCAATGAGAAACTCCTGCTGGGAGAGAAGCAGGAAGCAATTGCACTGAAGACTTTTTGTTAAAATGTGACGTTAATGGAGCGGCCTGGCTAATCTAATGCATTCATTTTGATCTACAGCTTATCATTGGAGTTATTAGAGTGCATTTTAAAGTAGATGCGGTAAACAGCAAAGAAACATATCAAGATCATTTTAGGAAAGGCACTTGTCCTTTGTAGCCTGAATAATTTTTCAATTTGTTATAGAATTCAGACACTAGTATAAAGAGTCACTGTTAGATGGTTGGGATATATGAATGGCGATCTTTGGACAGGAGCTTTGAGCGCTAGATGTACATTACTAAACCATTTACAATTCGTTACTGTGCTGCGAAGATTCATATCCCTTCCATTCTTACCACATCTTGAGGCCAAGAATTTTTTTAAGGATCATTTAGCTTTCAGAAACCTATGAATTATGTTGAAGGCATTGTTCTTTCTGTGACTTTAATGCTCTCATTTGCAGAGAAGTTACAGGAAAATACTTTTGCTTAAGCCCCGAATCTGAACCCTGTGCAATCCTGCACATAAAGTAGCTTGTCATTCACGACTTGTTGGAGTCTTCGTGAGCATTGCTGAGTGTACAAATATTTTCTTAACCTATGATAGCATCCAGAGTTAAAAACAGAAGAGAAACGTTCGTTGTTTTTAGAATAATGAAACTCAGGCTTTGACAACTCAGGTACAGAATCACCCAGAACAATTTCAGATTGTGTAAAATTCTTCACTCCATCATCAGAGGGCAGGCAGAATTTCACTTGGCTGGTGTTAAGTAGAGAAAAATGAAGTCACTTGCTTCCGAGTCTAATGGGAATAAAATAAAATGTTGACCCATTGTGCTGTTTGTTATTGTTTGAGAGCTACCTAGAGTAAAAATGGCTAATGACCAACGTAATTTAACAGTCATAAGAGACAAGGTTTGGCCAAAAAAAGAATTGGACTTAAACATGCGACCTTTCTAACGAGCAGCTAAATTCTATTTTCATTTCTTCCTTCCAAAGTAAAAAATGGGACTCACTGAGCTTTGGCTTGAGAGGAGCTGAAGTGTGGATTGACTAGATTTTTCTCTTATTTCATTATTCCTGAGCAACTCATTTCCCAGTAACCATTATAGAATTACTTGCCTTCTGCTATATGTAATTCTGTAATTCAGTCATACGAATATCGTAATCTTGAAAGCGTTAAAGACAAAATTAATTAGAAGAGCTTGACAGAGTAACATTTATCGGGAATTTAGCCCACACCAGATCTATGAATTAGGCCTCAGAGGATTACATTTTGCAAGAATTAGTTTCTAAGGCAATTTTGTTTATGATAAACACTTCAACTAGAACATGCATGGTGGGAAACATTTTGTCACTTGTAAGTTTGTGGAGAAATCATCTAGCTTTCCCTAATTTGTAGCTCCTTAGAAAGCAAGCTGGGTCTTTCCAAGTACGCATATGCACATATTGACCCTCCAGCCTCCCACCGCCCACGAGGGGCACTTCACAGGGAATGCTTCTGTGTGTCAGCGCTCGCTCTTCCTTTCATGTGGTCCTCTTTCCCAGAGCTGCGAGATGAAGTCAAAGAAAGCACATACTCCTGCAGTTTTACAGATCCAAGGTCAATCAAGTCAATAGACTCTACTTAAAAGAACGACAAAACTTTCCTGTTTCTACTAATTAACATTGAAAAAATGATTAATAAACTCTAAGATGTCAGATTAATGAGGGTTTATGAGTTATCTTTTTGGGGAGAATTTTACCTTGAGTGGGAATGTGTAATTCCTTGAAAACATCTCTTAGAGACATGAAAGCGCACCAAAAATCATCAAAGTTAGAAATCTGTCGATAATAGTACCAGATAGCTTCTGTGAGGTGAAAGAAGTTCATTGTGCTCCCAGATCAGAGGATATGTTCAACAAAACAAAAGAAAACAGATAGTGTGACCTCTCCAAGTCTGTAGGCAAACCCTTCAACCAGATTTCTAAAAGTTGGCTGGCTGTCATGATTGGTGGGCAGGGGGCAGAGAGAACACTTTCTCTCCAGGCACGGAGACTTGATTTTAAATCCTAAGCTTTCCCTGTGCAAGCTGTATGAGGTCAGAGAAGCCAGTACTAAGACATTGTTGGTACTCTCCTAAAATGGGGTTGATCATGAAAGACTGGTTGATCGCCATTCTTCATGAATGGAATATTTTCATACTTCCATACTTGCTGAAATTCACGGGTTAGGACTGGAGAGGTGGATGCACAGTTCAGAGTGTTTGCTGCTATTGCAGAGGTCCCGGGAATGGTTCCCAACACCTACAATGTAGCTCATTCCTGTGTAGAACTCCAGTTGTGGGGTTTCAGATGCGGACACACAGGAAACTCACATATCCACAGGAAACATCTTTATAATTTATGTGCAACCCTCAAGTTAATGGTTAACTGTGTGCCGGTGACTGCTTGTGGGCTTGCAGATACACAGAGCCAGGACAATTTCATTCTCCATGATGTCATGTTCCAGGTGACCTAGAACTAAAGGTGACAACCTGAAACACTATCCTGCTTTCTTTTCTTTTTCAGCTCTCATGATGTAAACTTGTGCCCTTCCTGAAGTATAATGATATCTTTTATCTTATCATTTTTTTTGTGATTTTTAGAATTTAAAATAGCAAAGCATTGAAGTACTGTCTAGGTGTTCCTAAGCAAATAAAGTTTCAATGGAGAAAATATGCGTGTTTACAAAGTTTTGGTCAGCCGTTAGGTATTGTATCATAGGTCTTCAGTTCAGGGTTAATGGATCCACAGTATATTGGCTAAGGTACTGGTCAGCAGAGATTTACCTAAAGCAAACTTGTGTGTTATCTGGTAAAAGGTTGTCATACATAGTCTCATGCACCTCCTGTTGTACGTAGATGCTTTCAAGAAGAGCCTTTTGGTATTGAGTCAACTTTATAGAGCATAGCTGTGAACAGGGAGCATCCACCGCATTGGAAGTGTCTGTCGTCTTTGGACGTAAGCCTGTGTTCAACATTGAAACTCCTTACATCTTCCTTGGTGCCTCTAGATATCATTGGACAAACTTGGCTCTACTCTAGTTTCTCAACCTCTGCCTGTCCCAGAGCAGCCCTCAAACTTGCCTCACAGAGTTGAAAGGATTCTGCTTTAATACAAGAGAAGAAATTATACTCATTATAAAGTGTGGCATTCCTTTGCTAGGGAGTGGATGAGCTGACGCGTTGTGGAAGTTTGTTAAGAATATAGAGATAAAAATGTCAGCTCACAATTGAGTGTTGCCTGTGCTGTGATGGGTTATGGACAAAATATGATGGCAAGGCAGGGGAGGAACAGTGGTAGAAGTGAGGTGAGTGGCAGGACGGCTGAAAAGAGAATGTGGCACTTGGTTTAATGTGTGATAGATGATGTTTGTCAAGTGAAGAGGTAAAGATAACCTTCAGATATTGAGGAATTTCAGATTGTAGCTCTTCAGATTACTTTTGTTAATTTTCTGGGTAGAAAACTATTTCACACCTAGCTAAATGTTTCTAATGTATCATTATAGTTACCTGGCCCTCACAGTATATCCTCAGCTTCCACAGGCCTCATCTCTTGCCCCTCTGGCTCATTTTTCCTTGTCTCTGCCTGACACCCTTCCCTCCAGCCATATTGACCATCTCATGCTCATTTACACTTTTGGGTCTTTGCAATTCTTTTATCTAGCTAAGCAATGACTTTGTAAGCCAGCCAGCCAGCCAGCAAGTCAGTCAGTCAGCCAGCCAGCCAGCCAGCCAGCCAGCCAGCCAGCCAGCCAGTCAACCAAAAGCTTTTCTCCATGGTTTCTGCTTCAGGTTCCTGCCTGACTTCCCTCAGTGATGAACTATAACCTGTAAGTTAAAATAAACTCTTTCCTTCCCCCAAATTACTTCTGGTCAGAATTTTTTTATTATAGCAACAAAGATCAAATAAGAATTCTGGGATTTCCATGTTCTCCAAATACTCCGTGGAGCATAAACGATGGGGTCACAGAGTCTAACAAAAGGTCTGATAAAAATTTAGCCAGACCTAACATAGGGTAGTTAGTGGTGGAGAGTGGGGGAGTAGATGGCTCGGTATATAAAGGCACTTGCTGTGCAAGTATTAGCCGCGGTTTGGATACCCCGCGTGAAAAGCCAAGCAGGTGTAGCAGCTACCTTTCACCCCAGCACTTGGAAGAAAGAAACAGGGTTTTCCTGGGACAAGGTGTCTTGCTAGACTAGTTGCAAATAGTGAACTCATAGAGAGGCCCTACCTCAATAAATAATATAGAATGCAATTGAGGAAGATACTTGAGGCAAGTTTGGATATCCACATTCCTGTGTACTCGGATATTTGAACATATATGCAACCAAACACATGTGAGTACACACGAATGCATGATGTACTCATACAAAATACTATAAAAATGAAATAGGATGATGAAGCCAGAGAACGGAGAGTAGGCCCATTATTGATAGTTTAGATCTCAAGATTTCAAGAATTAATGTTCAAATAATGTAAGAACTGATGAGAGCGCCAAGTTACCTAGCATAGGCAATTAGAGGTGGAGGGTGATGGGCACAGAACATGCAACCAACGCACGAAGTATGGTGTGTTGAGTTTGAGACGGTCAAAGCTCACGTCAGTGGCTATCTCCAGATAAGAATTTTCAGCCATTTCAGGCTTAGTGGCTGGGTTGACCTTTCTTTTAGGTCATGCTGATGTAGATGGGGCAGCAGCAACCGAGATGAATGAATCCCAAATGAGAAACAATGGGGATGTCCTACCTTATCTTCCATAATAGATAATTGCTTTGTTGTTCAGTGGAAGTTAATTTCACCTCCCCCCCTTTTTGCTTCTGCCACAGAATAGGTGCAATTATATCTCACACGCAGGGTGATATAATTAAATATCATCTTTTGTAATGGTTCATTCCCAGAGAGTCTTTGCAGGCAGCTGATTTAGGTACTTGTCAGGCTTATCTTACAACTGATAAATGTTTTCTTCATGTAGCTTTAATATAACAGGGTATCTGCCTCTGAATGGGAGCGCTTCCAGATAGTCCAGGCAAGCGGTCCGTTTATTGTATCTGACAGCTTTATTGCTTTATCAGTTGTCTGCTCAGGGAGGATTTTATTATATGTAAAATACTGACATAAATGATGGGGAGGGGAATTGATTTTTGTTCTATAACTTTGATTTATTTTTCATTGTTTGCATGTGCCAGGTTTGATCCTGCACATTCCTGTCCTGACGTGTTTGTCTAAAGTTATTTCCCTGGCCCGACAAATACAAGTATTACGCTCTCAATTGTTTTATTCTCGTGACTGCTTACACACTTACACTGCCGTTTGTTTGTATAGTTGGTGAATAAAATATTGTTGTATATATGTGTATAAATAAAGTGAATGGCTAGATACGAGTATATAAATTAACTTGTAGTGATCTCGAATTTTCCATTCACAGTGAAGAGCCTCTTTTCCTGCTGACGACTGATCAGAGGAGCAAGTCTAGAGACAGGATGGGAGAAAACAGTATGTCTGCAGGGTTGTGGAGTTCCAGGGATTTGACCTAGAAAGCAGACTGGGAGCCATTCTCAGGGGACTGACGTTTGGAGGCCAGAGTCCGGAAGGCACAGCTGGGTCTAAGACAAAGCAGGCTTAGGAAGATCGTTGATAGAGAAATTCACACCCACAGATGCTGAGCTTGGTGAGCTGGCAACAGATTTCACTAACTCAGCTCTAGGAAGCTGCAGCAGCCAGCCCAGAGACCCTGGCATTTTTTTCATGCTCTGCTTCTGAGATTTTTCTGCTCAAACTTTTAGAGACTTCTATTGGCTTCTTAGAGCTGCCTCACACCAAGGGACAGTCAGAAGTTCTCCCAAGGTCTCATTTAGGCAGTGACAGACAGGGGTAACGGGGCTGTAGCTGAGCTCATTCACTGAGCTTTGTGCTTCCACAGTTCCTGTTGACATCAGACTGTGGCTCGACTTCACCTGAAATTGCATGTGCCCCTTTTCACTCTCCCCTTCTCTCATCCTGTTTCCTGAACGCCTGTGCACTCTCTCTTAGGAGCAGCTCCTGAATGGTTTGCTTGCGCTCAGAACCTCACCTCGGCGTCTGCAGCTGAGGAGCCTGCCCTATGAGAGTCAACCAACTGACAAGGTAATCAACTTGAAACATCAAGGGTCATAACCAACCTGGTAGTGTCAAGTCACCTTGGCTGATCATTGGTGTTTTCCTAGCAACATTGTTTTGATATAATTTTATAAGTTATTTTATTTGTTAATTATTTAGAGTTCTATGGGACAGATGCTATTATCATCATTCCTGTTTGATACCTGAAAAAAATGTGAGACTTAGCAATGTTAAGCAATTTATTCCAGATTCTTTGGCTAAACAGTTGGAAGTAGGTTCCCAGAGCAGAGGCATCATGATCTTTCTGGCATACTATGTATTGAATCATTTTTTTAGGATATTTATTATTATTATTATTCATTATTATTTTTATTATGTATCATATCTCAGCTAGAATGTCTTCTCTGGGCCTGTTCTTGCAGAGTGGAGTGAATTTGTTCATCAGATAGGTGATATCTTGGAATGAAAAAAAATTAAAGGCCAGACACCCCAGTGTTTCTAGTCAGGGATCTTAAAAATTGCTTGTGGTGATTAGGAAGCTTCATAATGTCTGTAGGGCTTGAGGTGAACACTACCCTATTGCTAGAACGAAACAATGAGGATGTATTTTGGTGTCTAATGCACAGCTTTCAGCGGGATTGACAGGCCATACTGAATGTGTGAATATGCTCAGGTGACCATCACGGTCACCCAAAACAGTGAGAAAAAAGGCAGATGTTTGAGAAAGACATGGATCCAAACTTTGTTCTTCAACCAGAATTGAATTCTTGTCTGAATTTCTATCTATATTACTACAGTATCTACTAGTTGCAACATTTTCCATTTTTTTCCTCTGTTATATATGCTCATGCGTGTTCATGGGTGTGGACGCATGAACATGCCTGTGTGCCTGCCAGAAGTTAGCACTGACTGTCTTTCTCAATCATCCTTTACCTTGTGCTTTGAAACAGGGTCTCTTAGTGAACCTGGATATCATTGAGTTGGGGACACTAGTTGACCAGAAAGTTTCAGGAACCTCCTGTGTCTGGCTCTCTGTAATGGGAAGACAGACACACACCGCTGTGCCTGGTATTTTACATGGATGCAATGGTTCTGAACTCAAGGTTTCATGCTTACATGAGAAGCACTTTACATTCTGAGCCATCTGTTCAGCCCCCAAAGCTTTTACATTATACAAAAAATGTTAAAATATTTATATATCTTATAGAAGGATAATATATTGAATTTAAAAGCCTTAACCATTTAGTAGAGAATTTCGAGATGTTTTTGTATCCAGCAGAATCTTATTAAGTCCACGAAGGCTAGACTGAGTCAAAGGGGCCGGCTTCTAGTCTAACTTCCCCATAAATTTGTCTTTTAACCTACAAAAAGTTATTTTTTATGCTCTCCAAGATCCTGATTCCAGTGTTTCTCATCTGTGAAACCAAATTACCTGGTGATGTTTGTTCTTCTTGTTCCTTTTTTATTCTTTTGGTCTTTCAAGACAGGGTTTGTCTGTGTAGCTTTGGAGCCTGTCCTGGAACTTGCTCTGTAGACCAGGCTGGCCTTGAACTCACCTGCCTGTATCTCCCAAGAGCTGGAATTAAAGGTGTGCGTCACAACAGCCCAGTTTTTGGTGGAGGAGTTCCTTCTGTTTGTATGTTGCTTTCATTGGTTAATAAAGAATAAAGAAACTGCCTTGGCCTAGTTGATAGGGCGGAACTTAGGTAGGCAGAGAAAACAGAACTGAATGCTGGGAGGAAGAAGAGCAGATTCAGAAAAGCCATGGATCCTCTGCTGGAGATGGACTCTGGTTAGACTCTCTGGTAAGCCACTGCCACGTGGTGATACACAGATTAGTGGAGATAGGTTAAACTAATATGTACGTGTTAGCCAATAAGAAGTTAGAGCTAATGGCCAAGCAGTGTTTTAATTAATACAGTTTCTGTGTGGTTATTTCGGGTGTAAGCTAGCCGGGTGGCAGGGACAAACAAGAAATCCACTCCTTACAACAAGCTGTTTTTGTTTCTTTTAAAGAAGACTTTCTCTGCCCCCCCTTCTTTTCTTGTTGAGATCCTGTGTGCTTGAATAGCAATAGAGCTGAGAAAAACCCATCAATACGTTTTTATGAGTACATTTCACTATATTTTACAAATTCTTTAAGCCACTCATCAAAATGTAAGACAATAGCAATAGTGAAGAGGGCACTAATCATGTGAACACAAAATAGAGGATGACCTCATAGGTGAGCAGATACATGTCAGCCCATCACCCAGATCAAGCAGTAGAGTATGGCTGAATCCTAGAAGTTCTCCATGCCCTTTCCAGCCAATAACCTCCTCATCAACAGTAGCTGCTACCCCAACTTTAAGAATCACCGCTTAGGAAATGTTGTTTTTACACCCAATATAAATGGAGGCAAACCACATATAGCCCTCCTCGTCACGCTACTTCTCCTCAGTACTGTTTGTGGAAATCATTCACTATTGTGTATAATCATGGCCTTCTCGTTCTCTTTGGCTATGTAATAATTCCATTAAAATGAAGCTGGGCTTCGTTTTAAAATCTACTTTGTTGTAGAAGACCATTGACTAGCTGTTGGCTTGCTGTCTTTTCTTTGACACATTATCACAGACGTTGCTCTGTGTATTCTCATTTGGTTGGATATGTGTGAGCATTTGTGATGGGTACACACCTAACAGAGAGAAGGTTGAGTCCTAATGTATGCATGTACTTAAGTTTTGCTAACAATGTCAAATAGCTTTCCAAAGTGGCTGCATAGGCATGTTTTATTTCAGCCCACAAAAGAAGCATAGAAAGGTTGACGGCAAATTAGAACATTTCTCATCCCGTGAGCTAGAGGTGTGGATCGGTAGCACCACTGGTACATTTAAGCTCAAGTGAGTACCAGATAACAGAAATGAGCACACTGTGCTCAGCAATTAAAAAAATATAGGAGCTCTAAAAAGGCAAGAGGATTGGTCAGTTTCAGGACTGGAAGGAAGTGTAGTCTTTACTGGTCATAAGACAATGAAGCTGCCCATGAGGAAGGCCACCATCTGCCTTGATGGACATCCAAGAATGTGAACCTCTGTGTGTGCAACTGAATATCTGACCAGGGGCCCTCCCTTCTTGGGAAAGGAGCGTTGTCCAGAGCTTCCTAGTGAGCATGTCAAAAAGAAGTCTGGGTAGGAGCGAGACTGGTGACTGAGACTCAGAATTGCACAGTAAGAATCTAGAGTTGGCCAGAATCCATTTGGTCTGAGAATCGGAGATGTGGTTTCAGAAATAATTTGTAATAAGGAGCAGATAAAGCCAGTGTGGTTGCAATTGCTCAAGAATGTTCCTTCTGCATTTCACTCTTGCTGTAATTGCCTTTCCTTGGTGTTGTTAACACATGGGTTGCTTTTTGTGTGGTTTCCGCAGTGTGGAACGTGAAGTGAGCAACGTGCAGAAAAAGCCAAGCCAGTAGCTGTGGAGGCTCTGGTTACAAAGTGTCTCCATGCCCATCAGTTAATCATGTAGACTAGGGATTGGAAGACAAGAAATGTAAGGATGAAGACCGACTTTCAGAGAAAATGTTATCAACTTGCTTACTCCGGGCAGGAAGGAAGGGGAGACACACAGGGAGCACTTGGACTCTCTCCTTCCCATACTTCTGCTCACGCTTGCCATTTCCACAGGGCATAGCTGCAGACTCCTTAGCTTCTGCTTCACTTTGATATCTGGTAAATTCAATATTATCAATGGCTCTCTGCTTATCAGCAATAGGATGTTTTATTGGTGGCTGCTATGTATTTGTCTCTAAAATGAAGATAGTTCAAAGAGAGTAGTTTGAACATAGGTGCTCAGTGGGTGAGGAGCGATCTGAATAACTTAAGGATATCATTGCTTAAAGTGGGGACAGATACATCCGGGTAGTCTTTCCCTTGGTCCTCAGTCTGCCTCCAGTCTGATCAAGGGTCTTCTCACTGGGTTTTCAGCACTTATTTCAGAGCTAAGACAAGCCATATACTCATAAAGAATGCACATCCTTCCGATCTCATCCTCTAAACATATAGTCTTTTGGGCTACAGACTTTGGGAAGAATATCGCAGGTGGTGGTTTTCTACCCTAGCTTCCAGCGACTTCCAATTTTCTCAATGTGGACATGATTTCTTCTTAAAGAATTTTAAAATAATTGTCTCCCTTGGGCCAGTTTAGAGTCACAGCAAAAGAGAATTTTAATCTACTTGGGCACAAACACAGCATCCTCAACTGTCAATATCCCATACCAGAGTTGGGCATATGACCTAGACATATCGTTAGTACCCACAGTTGACGGTTAGCATTACTTTTTTACTACTAGCACTGTGTGTCTTTTAGAGATGGACACGTTATACTGTGATATATTTCTGTCACTATAATGTCTTACAGAATAGTTTCACTCCCCTAAACATGCTTTATGTCCCCACCTATTCTCCATCTATCCATATATCCCTTCATTTTCACTCTGACACTGTGTGAATTCTATTTGTACTGTTGTCATAATCTCTTTCCCAGAACTCCACACAATGGGAACATTACAGTATACAGCCCTTTCCGATTGGCTGCTCTCACTTAGTAGCATGCATGTTAGGCTCCTCCCTGCCCTTTCCTAGCTTGATAGTGGATTTCCTTCTAGCACAACTGTTACATTGTGGTTTGTCCACTCAAACTCCTGAAGCCCATTTTGATTGCTTCCCAGTTTTGGCAATCATGAATAAAACTGCTACAAGCATCTAGACATTTTAATGCCCTGAGAAACATCCTATTTCCCTAGCTGGGTTACCATTCTGCATTCCCACAAGGACTGGGTGCTTCTGTTCCATGTCTTGCCTAGGCCAGCCTACACTATTGCTAGTGTTTTTGACTTTGGGGCACACTTAAGAATTCACATAGTACATACCCTTTGTGGATATGTCTGTTCAGATCTTAAGGCACTTTTTTTTAAAAAAAGATTCGTTTGTTTGTATTCTTTGGATGACTTTAAAAAGTCTTTTGTATATTTTGAACAATAGTTACTATTCAGATACATCTCTTTGTCTTAGTAGTCTATTGATCTAACGGTGTTTTCAAGGGTTTTCATACTTGACTATTTCATGCTACACACACACACACACACACACACACACACACACACACACAGAGAGAGAGAGAGAGAGAGAGAGAGAGAGAGAGAGAGAGAGATTCTATACATGGACTTTTTCTTTTTTTTTTTTTTTTTTGGTTGTCCTGCTCCGCTCCGGTCAGTAGGGAGAAGACATTCTTACTTCAACACTCAATTTGCTGTATGCTGTAGGCTTCCCTGGATGCACTTTATTTAACGTGAAGAGGTTTTCTCTTACTTAAAACTTTGGGAGAATCTTCATTTTTGTTTATCTTTTTTGGTCTTTTTAAAATAAGTTTGTGTGTTACTTTTCCCATTTCTGTGACAAAATGCTTCACAAAACTGGCATGAAGGGAGGGTTCATTTCGACTGAGTTTGAGGTACAGTCTGCCACGACAGGAAAGCCATAGCAGCTGGTGTGTGAAGCAGCTGGTCACCTTGCATCTGTAGTTAAGCAACAGAGAGAGAAATGGATGCTGGTGCTCAGCTTTGCTCTCCTTCCCATTCAACCCACCCCTATGGAACAGTTCCACCCACATTTGGAATGGGTCTTCTAACTCAATTAACCCAGTCTAGAAACACCCTTGTAGACATCTGAGTGGTGTGTCTCCTTGGGGATTCTAGAGCCAGTCAAATTGATAATCAATGTTAACAAGACAGTTAGTGGCTTACCATGTAGCCTTAACTGGCTTTGAACATGCAATCCCCTTGCTGAAACCTTCTACGTGTGTGGTTATAGCTATGTGTGGTTTTCAAATTTCTGTTTATTTATTTTACACCCCAGCCATAGTTTCACCTTCCTTTTCTCCTCCCATTCCTTCCTTCCCTTCACTCACTGTACCTACCCTCCAATCCACTCCCCCTCCATTTTTGTTCAGGAAAGGACAGGTCTCCCATGGTTGTCAACAAAACATAGCCTGTCACGCTGCAGTAAGACTAAGCAACTTCCATATATTAAGGCTGGACAAGACAACCCAGTAAGAAGAGTGGGGTCCCAAAAGCCAGCTAAAGAGTCAGAGACAGCCCCTATTTCCATTTGTTAGGGGTCTTTCTAGAAGACCAAGTAACATACGCAGAGTGCCTAGGTCAGTTCTAGCAAAGAGTGTTTTTAATGATGAATAAATGTTTGATTATTTTAATGTCTTCTGTGAACCTCAATAAAATGATTTTGTATGGCTGGCTTTTGTTTGTGAGTATGATGAGTTCCATTAGCTTACTTCAGAACGTGAATAGAATCTTAACAGTTTTAGGATGAATTCTACTTTGTTACTATGTATCGTCCCCTTTGTTGATTTAATACTGGCGTGTCTGCTGTTCTACTTTCTCTAGAACAGTTGCATTATCTTCCATTATCAGTGCTCTCCGTATGATGTTTTTTTTTTCTCTTCCTGTTCAAGTTCTTTGTCTTTGTCTTTTGGTTTTGATGTTAGAGTAATGTCATTCATAGTGTGAGCTGGGAAGCATTACCTTCTGTATCTGTGTAGAATTGGCATTATAGCCCCATCAAAGGTTTAATAGAATACTAGTTAGGACTTCGGGGCAAAGGATTTCTACAGGAAAAGGGCTTTAGAAATATATTCTGTTAAAAGCAATTGGTTAGAGAGCTCCTGCTTACATCCTTTGAGAGCCATTGTTCTGAAAGAATTAGAAGACTCAAAAACTGTCAAATGTGTCATCATGAAGTACTCTAGAATATTCTCACTGCTATCATCATCATTATTAAGAAACAGTCTTATAGCTAATTGGCCTCAAATTGTTATCCTTTAGCACTAGGATTACAGGTGTGTACTACACACACAGCCCCTTAATATCCATTTATTTGCTGTCTCTGGAGTTTCCAGAGACAGCCACATGCCCATTTCCAAGGTTCTTTGTATCGGTGTGTATGTACATGCGGGTGTGTGTTCACAGGGGTACATGCGGGCATGCAGGCACACCTGTATATAGAGGCGTTACCCTCGAGTGATATCCTTTAGGAACCATCCACCTTGGTTTGTTTATTTGAGACAAGGTTTCCCTCTGATCCAATACTGACAAACTGGTCCAGTGAACTCAGAGAACAACCCTTGCCTTTTCAGCATGGAGATATCAGCATGCTCTCATGCCCAGTTTTTAGTAGGTCCTGGGCATCGAACTCAGGTCCTTACACTCACACAGCAAACACTTCAGTCATGGAACTGTCTAACAGCCCTTCCAGACTTTTTGAAAGGACAAATTAGTGGAGCATTTAAAATTATTCTTAGAAGAAGGATAATGTGAAAATAAGTTTAAGGCAGAATTTGATTGTGCCCTTTTGGCTTTAGTAGTTTTCGTTTTTATTCTGTGAATAGTTTGAGTATATATTTATCAATATATTGATATTCTCAAAATATCATCTTTAGGTTCCATAATTTTCTCTGCTTTTTTTGTTTCATGTTGTGCTCTTCTGATTACTATTACTTTTGCCTTTTATTTTCTTCCCTTAACCCAATGTCATTTGATGCTAGAAATTTCCCCCAAATGTGCTACTTTAGCAAAGTCTCCCGTTTTTCAGCACAATGCAATTTTATCCCCTTCAGTTCAGACACTCTGTAACTTCCCTTGCCTTATCACCTTTGGCCTATGGTTATTAGAAGTTTGCTATTTTGTTGCTAAATATTTGGGAATTTCTCCAAGTTTTCTTACGTCCTTTATTTCTAATTGACCTTTACCACGGTTCAGTAAACAAACCTCATCTTCTCTACCTCTGTTGTGGTGAGCCCCCTTTAGAACTAGAATATGGCATATCTTTGTGAGCAACTCTTATGTTCTTGAAAAGAAAGCATGACTGATATCAAGTAAGGTATTCTAGAAACATCTTTTTGTTAGATCAAACTGGCTGATACTATTTATATGTACTTGACATGGAAAGGATGCTTTATAATTATCCTGTGGATTTGTCTACTTCTTATAACCAATATCTCTGCCCTGCCATATGTATTCTGCAACTCTATTGTTAGTTGCGTTGACCTTTGGAAGGGTGTCCTACTGATGAACTTCTTCACTTCTGATAAAGGACTTTCTATACACTTGACCGAAGGCTTTGTCCTAAGATGTCTTTGATATTAATATGGACATCCCAACTCTCTGTTTACTTACATTAATACAGTATCTGTTTTCACTTTTAACCAATTTACATACTTAGTTTTCATATGTTTCTTACATTTAGTGTTTGCGGGGGTCTCACTTTTTAACCCAATGTGACAGCCTAGTCATTTAAGTCCTTTAATGGTTATAGAATATATCCTTAATGTGAATACTGACATGGCAGGGCTATCCATCACTTTTGGGTTTTGTACATCTGTATCATCACTTCTTGGTTTCTTTTCCTCTTTCTGTCTTCTTTTGCGTCATTGGGATCATGGTTTGATTTAATCTACTGTGTTCATTTATTGACTAATTCTTGTTTTTAATTTAATGGTTGCCTGAATATGGTCTATTATTCTTTATTTTCCAGTGATGAACTCCATTCTAAATGAACCTTATACTGGTTTATTGCTTTTTTCATTTTCTTGATCTTTATGCTTTTATTATCTTCAGTAATATTTTCATATGCTATGCTACATGCTTTAGTTTGACAATTAAATTATCAATTATCTTCTGAGTGTGCATGACAAGGAACATCTTTATATATATATACATCATGCCCTCTTGTACCTTATCATTTGTTCATTCGGGAAAGTTGTATAGAAAGGTCTGTGTTTCTGTGTGAAATAATTTTAGTTTCTCCTGCAGGACTTTGTATAACATCTCCTGTGTTGAGGGTTAGCTCCAGGTAGCCTCTCCTCGCTGCTCTATGTCTGAATATGGTTCATGTCACCTTCATTTTTGAGAGATGCTATTGTGACAGCGATCTACAGTGACACTGCTTTCGTTTGATTCTTGGCAGTGTGGCTCTTCAGGCTTTTCCTTACCTTACATGTGAAGAATAGCTTGTTATTCTTACCTTTCTTTCTGTAGGGATATCGAAGGGATTCTAAGTTATCACCATTTTTGAGTAAATGCTGAGTACATCTTACAATTTTCTTTCTCTTCTCTCCCCCTTTTCTTCCTCCTTCAGATGTGGACTCCATTGAGTATCTTGATTTCCCAAATTTTGGTGTTATTATAGATTCAAATTCCATCTCTGCCCAAATGGTGCTTTCCATTACTTCCGTGAGTACAGTTGTAATATATACATCATATACATATACATATCCATTTGGTGACTGGAATTTAATCCCACAGTTTAATGATTCATTTCAGTTTCATTTCGCCATTTCAGTTTGGTTTTCCCCTTTCATGCGGGATATTTTTCTTGGTGTGCTTGCACACGTTCCTACTCTTTGGTTCTGCGGGTTTTTACTTCCCAGGATTCTCATCCAGGGTAGTTTTCACCTTCGACATTGCAGTTTCCACCACTAGAATTTCAAATTGGGCATTTAGATAGAAATATCTTGTTTTCATTTTAGGAGCCCGAAACACAACACCATCTCCTTTAACATTTTTATCTGCACATACTCATGCTCCCGTCCAAGTCAGTTTTGACTTTTTAAAACAACCAGTCTTTTATTTTCCTCCTTCTTTGCATGTCTGATCTTTATTGGATGACAGCGATTGCAAATATACCTCATTAAGCGTTGGCTCTTCGTGACTGTTTATAAATATCTAGCGTTGAATTTGGTTATGGGAAATAGTTATGTTACTTGGAAACAGCTTGGTATTTTTAAACCTCTTACTTATATTTGTTACGTGTGACCAATGTATTATTTAGTCTAGGGCTAAGTATTTTCTTACTATAGCAGTGAGACATTTCTGTGTAGTCTACTCAATGCTGTGTGAATTGTAAGATTTCCAGGCTGACTGGTAGGTTCTGGCTCTGTACACTGTTGTCCTTCATGAGAACCATCCGTTGCCAGTTCATTCAAGCGTAACACACAGGTCAGCAATGTTCTGCTCACAAAGAGGGAGCTCACTGCTATCCACCTTGGTCTCTCCAGCTCCTCTACTCTGTCTCCTACTCTCAGAGATATAGTTGACCTTCTATGTTCTGTCAAGGCTGCAAATGGGGAACTCACCTTACTTATTTCTTCTTTCTCAGGGATCGTGCCCACTTACTACCAAATAGTCTCAAAATACTTCATTTCTTCTATTTGTCTGGTTTCTTGTTTCTTTTAGATAAGGATACAAATGAAGTCCACTATTCTGTTTGTTCCAAAGTAGAATTCTCTACAAGCGTGTATGTCTGACTATAACTGCTATGAACCTTAGTGCTTTAACTCTTGGTGAAAGTGTGTTATTGCTTGCTATTGACTTCAGAGATTGTCATTAGTGAATCTTTCTCACCTGCTCCCCTGCTCTGGTCTTGTTAAGCTCCTGTGAGCTTATGATGTCCTATATTAAATGGAACCCAGCGTAACGTATTTTGTGAGGATTGGAAGGAAAAGCCAAGGGCTTCTTAGAAGGTTCCGTTGGCTTTCTAATCATCTTTATGGGAAGAAGAACTGTTACAAGCCCTGGCTTTCTTCCCATGAGAGAGAGGCAATCCCGAAAGCCACGAGAAAATGGCTGGAATAGATTACCCAGATATACTGTGTGATAGATTCACAGAATGATTTCTTCATATTCGGAGCATGCTCTCAGAAGGGATTTGTGCAGCCAAATAATGACAAAACAGATGAACTCAAGATGCCACAAGCATAACACAGACAAATTATTGTTTTTTCAGAATGTACTTCTTATCTCTGTAGTCAATATTTGATGCATACTCATTCCCATTCCCACATACTCAGTCTAGGAGGGAGAATGTGGATTCATCGCTAAGTGATTGATCAGCCCAGTATTAGTCTGCAACACTAGCAGAAAGATGAATCATGGGAGAATGTGCACTTTAAACAGCCAGTCTGATTAGTGAGAGCCCTCCCGGTGAAGCCAGAGAGAAGGCTCGACAGAGAAGCATTGTTTCTTAGGAGCGCTGAGTGATTCGTGTACTTTGCAAAAAAAATAAAACTCTGCTAGTCACTCTCGAAGACTAAGCAGAGGGTAAAAAAATCCTTACTATTTGCCCTCTTAAAGGAATCTCAGTTAAGGAGTCAGCAGAAGTTTTACAGCGTGGGGCATTGATTGAATTGTCAAATTCACAATGTAACATGTCCAGTAGGTGAGGAGCTCATGGTATCCAACAGCCAGGGAGACCGAAATAAAAACGTGTCATTATTGATGCCAGGGGGAAAACATTAACAAATGTCTCTGAAGAATTAAAACTGCTTTGATATCTTCACCAAGCTAGAGCAGATTTTCGTGTTGATCATGTGTCTGACTGGTATTGAGGGAACTTGTCATACATGAACTGCTAGGCTATGAGCTTCCTGAAGACACACCTGCTGTCAATCAAACTGGGGATACACGGCATAAGCTTAAACAGGTACGCGCTTCCCAATGTGAGCACCGGGCATTCTGGGAAGTTAGGATTGCTGGTCTGACTCAGGAAGAAAGAGCGGCTTTTGTGTGAGGCAGTGTTCTACCTGTCTGTTATGAAACAGTCAGGAAAACAGTATTGGTGGGAAATTCCATGCTGGTAGAATTCATTAAACCACCAAAGGCTGACTTGAGCAGAGGGGTTTGGAAAACAGACAAACAGAAACAGGACAAACTCTTCTACCCCTTTAAGAAAACATGCCTTGTCCTAGAGGAAAGATTGGCGAGATGCCCTTGAACACTGATGGCTCTTTGCACACAAGATATTACGGTATGTTTACGGCGTCGCCCATCCGAGCAGTTGTAAATGGGAAAACACAGGCTCTGTCAAGCTGTGTTATTGTTTGCCCACGATAACCAAGCTTGGCCTTCAATCACAGTCCACAGATGCCAGCATCTACATTCTCACATAGGGTAGCCTCTCCAAGAGGACTTTTGCTTTCCGAAAGCATTGTTTCAGAGGGATTTTGGAGGAGATTCAGTTTCAAGCGAGACCTGCTGGAGCCCTCGGATGCACCTTTGAAATGGCATCTCCATCTTCAAGACTGTAGCCGTTTCGCATTAAAAAAAAAAAAAAAAAGGTAGCTCAGAGCTTGTATTAAAAATTCAACTGTAGGCACCAGCTGAGGAATCTTAGAGGAAGCTCATTGTCCGGAGAGCTGTAGTTACACACGTGGTCCAGTGGCTCCCGTGTCTGCTTAGGACACAGTGAAGTACACATCAGACTCTCCCTGGGAGGCGCTTTCATTGGCAGCTGGTGAAAATTTGTTCTGCAGACACGAAGCAAGAAGGAAGGAAAGAGTCCATATTGGGCTGCTCAGGGTCCCGTCAGTTTGCAGAGTCATGACCTGTGTGCTCTACTTCCGTTTCAAGACTCCAGGGAAGCTTCAGGAAACGGGGTTTCCTCACACCCTAGAGACTCTTCAAGCTGAAAAACGTCCCGAGACGTGTAGGAATCTCTTTAAGAAACACTAAAAGTGTGACCTTGAGAAAAAGGTGCGCTTTTCTGCTGGTGGCTGGCAGGATATAGGAGGCAGAGGACTCTGAGGGCGGCACCAAACTGTGCTGTAAATCCCAGACATTCACAAGCCCTGGGCTGTCCCATCGGGCCCGAGTTTTGCTTTGTTTCCTGTCAATGGTGTTAACAGCTCTGCCAGTGTTCAGCCATTGTGGGGAGAAGACAATGCTTCGCGAGAAAAATCAGTACAGTATTGTTTTATTTTTATGCCACATCCAGACAGAAAGATCTCATTTATTCTTTGTAATACGTTTGTCATTCTAGTCTGAATAAATGCGAGACTGTGCGAGAATGCTGATACCGGTTGTCAGAGGAAAACCGTTTACAATTGTCCCTCCCTTCTTTCTTGGGGCATTTTCATTATAATCTTTTCAGCTTCACAGAGAGATGAACAAAACTCGTGTTCTAAGTATAAAGCGGAGATTGAGCGAGCCACATGGACTCTGACCTTCACTGTTGAGGTCAACAGTGTGTGCGTGGAGATACGGATGACTTCTGGTCCTTATTTTCTGGGACAGGAAGTACGGCTTTTCTTACATCTTACTGTGTGTCACTATACTAGGGCTTGCTTGAAAACGTAAAGTTCATTCATTTATTCATTTGCTCTTCATTCAACATTTACAAATGCTGCTTGTGGGTGAACCCATAAGGCTGCAGGGTGAGCCTTGCAGATGAGGCGATGAGTCTGACCTCGGAGGTCGGACTATTGCTTAGAAAGGAAGATGTATTTAGGGGGAAAGACGAAGTCCTACTGTTAAACTCCAGGCTTTGAAAGCAAAGGAAGAATCTCTCCCTCTGAAGCTTTCTCTCTCAGGCATTCTTACACCTCCCTGTCCTGAGTGGCCAGTGCATTTTAAACAAGCCTCTTGTTTTGAACTTTCAAGCTCCAATTAAGAATGTTTCAACATAATCTATGTTGTAATACAGGGAACACAACGAATTAAATATTATTAATCTCTTTTCAGTAGATATTGGAAAGCATCGTACTTGTATTATTGTATCTAATTAATAACTGACATTCAGTGACACCCTAAGAACAGGGAAAAGAACATCAGGTAGTTTTCCCTATGGTCTTAGTTATGATTTTATTATAAACTGTTGTTTTTTAAATGTGTGTGTGTGTTTATTTTATATGTATATGTGTGTGAGTGTGTTTGTGTGGCGTATGTGTGTGTGTGTGTTGGGTGTATATGTGTGTGTACTACAGTATACATGTGGAGGTCAGAGAAAGCTTGGAAGATTCAGTTCTCTTTCCATCATGTGGGTTCAGGAGCTTGAACTTCGGTTGTTAGACTTGGCCAGAGGCACCTTCACCTACTGAGAGGGCTCAGCAGGTATTTTACTATTTTTTTCCTTGGTATTCTCATCACTATATAAGTGAATAATCTCAGTCCTCTGTGTGTTTCTGACATAAATTCTTACAACTATTTCGGTTTTATCCTAATCCAAAATATATACATAGATATTTCAGAATCTATGTATTCATTTATACAAAGCCTTGACCATTTTCCTAGGTACTTAAATTCTGCAATTTCTTTAATAAGTTTTTTAAAACTGAGAATCGAGTCTACTATTGTCTTATAATATTTCATTTAAGTTCATTTGATTTTTTTTTAGCTTAAACAATTTTTTTTCAGGGAAAATTTATATGATTATCATAATGAGAACCCGATTTTGCTAACAAATAAACAAAAGGTAACGGCAAAGGAAACAAAATGTACGCGGTCATTCCCAAGTTTCCCCAGCTCCTATCAGGGCGTTGGAGTCTCTGCTCCCTTTGCGAAGCTGACAGACTTCATTCACAGTGCAGCATCCTAGAGGGAGGACTCTCAGGCTGTTCCGTTAGGATGGGCAGAGACGAGTAGAGGAAGCCTTCTATCCAACCTTCCTTGCTGGGTGATCCCGGGTATTGACTGCTAGACCTGGCTCTTCCAAGGTTGTCTTCCTAACCTTTAGGACATCATAGCATGCCTGCCCTCTAGGATCTGATGGGGGTCTTTGACTATGATGAGACTACAGCCCTCAGTGCCAGTGGGTTTCTGTTACAAACAAAGCAATACTTAAAAAATAAAATAAAAAGGACAGAAAAAACTGTTTCACTCTATTAAGATGTCTAAGCAGGGACTCCTCTCAACTGTTCAGACTTTTGGAACAACTTCAAAGAGTCCTTGAACTTCTTTAACAGGCCAAGCCACCTTCATCCTGTGACACCCGCCATTACCTTTCTGTGTGCGCTGTTTGTATTAAAAGTTTGATTCTGAAAAACAAACTTTGCAGTAGGTGGGTATGAGTGACAGCCTCCAGCCAGCATACCAGAGGACAGTGACGCTGGATCATGGCTGAACCCCTTCCAATATTACACAAGCCGGCAGCAGTGACAACAGGAAGCCATTTGTCAGGCCCAGGTCTCTCTCATTTCATCTAGAAATACAAATACCTTACTTTTAATAGAGAGAAAGATGAACTGCGAAGATGAAGATGGACCAAGCGGATGACAGGGTGGGCCAGCCAAAGCTTTTAAACATGACATTTTTCAACTCTTGACTGAAGGGAAGGGCAGAGGGAAGAAGGCTGGAGGAGACAGACGGAAGTGTACTTTTGAAAAGCCGCCCAAGTGTAGTGACAGCAGGCCACAGACATTCTCGCAGCCAGCCTGAACTCGCTTCCGGTCTAGCCTTACACAGTATTGTCGTATCACAGAGAGACGGACTTCGAGTCAGAAATGGTTGCTGGTGGTGAGGGGAAAGAGCCAAACTCATTGCTACAAATTCATCCTGCGGCATCTTTCAGGGAGAGGTTCTCTGGTTTTTTTTTTTTTTTTTTTTTTTTTTTGAGAAAATAACAAGCGCAGAGGGAGAAATCGCTAAGGATGGCCTAGGCCAGGAAACAAACTTTCCGGGTATGTGCTAATAACATATGAGGGTGGATTCCGAACAGAACATTCCGGGCTTTCCAGGATGATAAACTGTAGGCATCAATAAATATCAACATGATGTAACAAGGCCGAGGGTTTTGATCAGTGTTTAAGAGCAAAAGGATCATTTAATAAAATGTATTGGCCAAAACAAATCAAACAAACAAAAGAAAAACAACAACAACAACAACAACAACAAACCTTAAAAGTGTGAATGACAAAAGAGAAAGCGTGGAGCTGGTCTAGTATTTACAGTGATCCATTTCTCGCACATAAAGTAGGCATTCCTGGCCCAGAACCACACCTTCCTGAGGGTTCCAGCGACCTCTTGTCTTGGCCAGAATCTTTGTACTTAAAATGCAAGCGCAAGCAAGCAAGCAAAGCAATCAGAAGTACCAGAGATGCTCCAGGGTGTAATCAAAGGATTCTTAAGAACCGATCTCATTCATCATTTCCTGGGTTGTCTTGCACCCTAGTTTTCAAATAACAAAAGCACTGTAGAAGCTGATTCTTAACAGTTATACAAGGCCCAAAGATTAACCTTGCCTCAGGAGAAAGGATGATGGATAACCAACCAGAAGAAACCTTCATTTAGCAAGGGGTGGGTTGCTGCTAACTCATGGGCTTATGCTTTATTATATATATTTTTAAGATGGTATGTAAAGCGTTTGGTCAGAGAAACAGCCTCTAGCAAGTAATGCATTTTTTTTTTTTACACAGAGGAAACTTTTCCCAGGAAGGGTGGTTATGAATTTAATTAGAAGCTCTTCTCTTTGCATAAATTTGGTTTAGTCTAAATAAGACTTGAAACATAGAACAATGTCCATGGAGTGCAATTCACCAATTGTTACTTTTAATTATGTTCCCATGCATAATTCATAGATGCACCACACGGACAAGAGGAAAGAAAAGATAAGAAGGAACAAAAGAGACGGATTTTCCATCAAACAATTACTATATAAATAGACAACATATTTAATACATTACTAGCAAAGTGACTCTTTGTTCTTGTCAGTCTGGGGTTTAAAAATATTTTTTTTGTATAAACCCACAAACACAGGATTGTTGCAGTTTTGCTAATGTCTCTCTTAAATGAAGTAAATAGGGGTAATGATTTTTAGAGGACAAAAATAATACCTGAAATGATGTTTTCCCCTAATTGGTGATGCTTTGGGTATAGCTGACATAGCATGATATCAAAATACCTATGTAGTATTGAAATATATTTGAGAGTGAATTTTTAATATGAAACATTTGAAAGTGTCATTATTTGCTCATTAGGGGTTACAGGCTACACCCTTTTTCCCTCTTTTGAATACTAGATTTACATTCATTGTGGCACAAAGCATTTGCTGTGTATAAAGTAGCCAACATAATCTGCATCATTTTAGGTAAGAAAGCATAATTGGTGCAAACACGTTCAGAAAGCATTGACAGAGTCCTTGCTGTTTCCCAACTATTTATTTTTTTAAGTAAAAACATTTGATGGAGTAGATGCAAAGAGCAAACAAAATATTATTTAACAAAATAAAACATTAAATACTGAATATGAGTTTTGTCCTTAAACGTTTTTTATTGTCAATCCTTTTTGTATGTAAAAACAAAATGAAGTAAAGCATTTTTGGTCCGTGGTAGTGGTTTTGGGCAGGTCAATAGGTAGCACCATACACTAGCACCATAACCAACTTCAGAAGCCATGGATGCCAGGAAGGGAAGCAGGTACTTCACAACCAGAATGGCGGCTTCATTGCTGCCAGGGTTATTGTAATCTTGATTCAGACCTTTGACCTTCAGAGTTAGGTGAGTGGACTTAGTCTCCAAGTCGGACTCAAAGCCCATGATCCTCGCTCGCTCCTCAGCGCAGTTGAGTCTTCTCACCCCAGGTCCCCACTGCACCTGCTCAAACACTGCCCTTGAAAGTTTTAGTCGGAGTCTCACTCTTTCTAGGTGCGGGTGGGAGTGATCAGACGAGAGAGCAGGCAAGGAACTGAGAGTCAGGAATTTCTAGTTCAAGGCTGATGTCCAGGCCTGATGGATTGCTAATGTCTGTATATCCTACATCTGCTTTGCCACGGATGAAGAAAACAGAGATATAGAATAAGAGTTTCAATGGGGAGGGGGAACAAGCTATCCAAACGTCTTTAAAAACAACCATGTATTTAAAGCTCAAAGTGATATATGCACTACACCCATGAAAGGGAATATCTTTACAGGAAAAAAACGTTGGCATCTATGGCCAGCATTTGACACCCAATTTTCTAAGGCATTTTTTGGTACCTTTTTGAAAATTTTATACTTTGTGTTTTGATCACACACATTCCCTCCCCCAACTCCTCCTAGACCCTCCCCACTTTCCTACCTACCTACCCAACCTTGTGTCCTATTTAAACAACAACAAACAAACAAACAAACAAAACCATGGAGACCAATTTGTGCTGCCTATGTATTCTTGGATATATATTCGTGGATGTGCCGCCTTCCACTGGAGAATGGTCCACTTACTGGGGCTAAACTCTTAGCTGGGTGGAGTTCAGGCCCTGTCATCATCATAACATCCATGATGACACATGGTTGTAATCCTATGACCAAGAAATGAGAGTGGGAAGAAACTGGGAGTTTTTTTCAAGCCGATGTAGCCAAAAGGGTGAGTCCCAGATTCTCTGTGAAACCCTGTCTCAAAATAGATAAGGTAGACAGTGAAAAAGAAATACATTCAATATCAGTCTCCAGCCTCCACACATACATGCATGGGTGAGGGAGCATGCACACACAGGCACATGGCACAACACACATACCACAGATACACACAAACATACATATTTGCACATGCATACATCAAAAAATGAACTATTGTTGTTATGGATGTCACCATCATTATTTTGTATCTCAGATCCAGACCTGTGGATCTGGGCTAGGTTCAAGGACAGGCGTGCAGGCAGCTGGAAGAAAGGCTTCCTTTCCTGGTTTGTGCAGGCAGTAATTATGAAGAATCTGCAACACACCTGCTATTGTGGCGACAAGCTGTGTGACCCACAGTAAGCAAACGGCATGACTCTTGTTTGTCCAAATCTTGCCACCTCCATGACTGTATAAACAGGTCAGACTGGCGCTCAACATCGTGTAGGAATCAAAACTCCCCGTGGGCCAACCATTAGGGCATCCTAGGAAATCGGGCTTTCCATGACCTTGAGAATGAGACAGGCTGTGTCCTGGAGCACACAAGGATACAGGAAAGGACCACGGGTTTACAGAGGACTACTGAAGAGAGGCAGCATAATTAAATAATGCTGGCCTTAGGCTGCAGAGAGCATCTCAAAATCAGACTCAGTTTTGGAGGGGACATGTTGGTTTTTATTTCTCTACCCAGGTCCTTTCTGTGCAGACAGCTCCAAGTCTGCATGCCAAGTGTGCTGTGCCTCCCATTCACTCTGACACCCACTGTTCTTCCCCTAACTGCTCCTTCATCTTCTGTGCTCTGAAGGCTTTATCCTTTTCTTTTAGTCTATTTGTGCTGTCATGAAAGTATTATAAGTGGAGTGGTTTAATAAATAAGAGAAATTTATTGGAGGTCGAGAGGTCCAAGACTAAGGTATTGTCAGATTCAATGTCTGATGAGAGCTACTTTGTTGCAGTAATTCAACGGGGTAGAGAAGGGGCAAAGGTCCTATCAGGGCTTAGTCCCAACCACCTCATCATCAGCTCTCTAAGGCCCTGCCTAATGCTGTTACAATTGCTGATTAGATTTTGAATGTGGGAGTTTTGAGATTGGTAACATAACTTCCTGTCTGTAGCATTATAATTCAATAAGGCCTGCTTTTTTCTAATGATTTTTTTTACTTGCGCTCACGCGTGTGATGTATGCGTGTGTGTGTGTGTGTGTGTGTGTGTGTGTGTGTACTAGGCTATAGATCATCCTTAATATTGTTACTAATATTGTTACCCAGCAGCCTGTCCAGCTATTGTTTCAAGATGGAGTTTTCCATTGGTCTCAAAATGATGCAGTTAGGTTAAGATAGTCAATGAGTGAGTTGTGCTGAGATTATAGGGTTTCACTGTCAAATGGTCTCTCTCTCTCTCTCTCTCTCTCTCTCTCTCTCTCTCTCTCTCTCTTGTCACCCTCCTTCCCCCTTCCATTCAGCCCTCTCTCCTTCCCTCCCTCTCTGTAGCCGTGAAGTATATGCACACATGTGTATACAAGTGCATGAAGAATCAGAGGAGTTGCTGAGTGTCTTGTTCTCTCATTTTCCATCCTATTCCCTTGAGACGAGGTCTCTAACTGAACTTGAACTGAGCCGGTGGATCCTTCCCTCTCCCCTATCCCACCCTGCTGTTGCTCAGGATACAGACTTTGTGCAACCACACCCAGACTTTTGCATGGATGATGAACTCATGGTCTGACCTCAGGTCTTCATGATTTTTTGCAGCAGGTGCTATTACTGACCGAATCACCTTCCCAGCCTTACATCATACTTAAAAAAAAACAAAAAACAAAAAAACCAAAAACAAAAAATACCCCAAAAACCAGAAGCATAGGTTTTGGGGATCTAGCTGAGGTCCTTATACTTGCAGGAAAAGCCCTTAAGTGACGAACTGCCTCTCCGACCCCTCATCTGCTTGCTTTTCTTTTCTGTCATAAAAAGTATACTCTGTATTTGAAAAGTATAACTTCATGCATCTTTCTGCATCTGCTTTACACAGTTACCCTCTGCTGTTTTTGGTAGGAAAAACATGAAGATCTCATTGCTGAGCCAGTCTGACTGACGGCTAGGAGAGCATGGGCAAGCTGGTTAATCCTTCTGGGCATTAGCACCCCCAATTAGGAAAGAGTAGCTTAACTTGGACGATGTCTAATGGCTCACCCAACTTTTGATCTTTATCATAGGGTTCTTGTTCATTGGTTTTTTTGCACACTACTGTTATTCAGTTTTATGATGAATAGATTATAGTTTTCCTGCGGGGTTTTTAAGACCATTGGCTGAAAGGGCTTACGGACAAGCCGGTTAACTAAGCCAGTGAGTCAGATTAGGAGAATTGATGAAGCACGTGACGATGCTCACTGCCACCCCTACTTACCTGTCTGCTAGTTCTCAACTTTGCCTCCTCCACCTTCCAACACTCCCCAGCGACCCTTCCATCTCTGATATCTGTGCAATCCAAACACCCAAACGTTTCCTCCTAATGACCAGGGAGCCCCCTTAGTTGCTGTTTATAAATGAGAATTCGTTAAATGTAACAAAGAAAAGCATAAAGAGGAGGGCTGCCAACAGGAGTGTGCCACTTGCCCGCATTCAGCAGGAGCCACAGCTCTGCAAAGCGCGATACTAGAGGAATGAGGCTCATAGGTCTAAATGAGCCCTCAGACGCTGCTTTTCTCCGCAGGCTGATGTGTTTATATCTAGGGTTCCCTCGCAGTGAGCTGCCTTCCCCTTTGGGCACCAAACACTGTCAGGGTTTCAGAGAATTTTGTTTTTAGTGCCATATCCTTTTTATGCCAATTAGAGATAATCTCCTTTGGGCTCTTAAGTAATTTGTCGTGTAATCTCAGGCACGCTGAAAAGAGGCACAAGCCCGCCGCTGATTGGACACCAGAGTGGGAGCTCCTCGGGCACAGTTAGAAATTAGTCAAAGCTTTGAAGTCACCATGATGTCTCTTTTCTCTATTTTTATCAGAGAAAGCTTCCTATGAAGAGTAGTGCGCAAGTGTGCTAGAGAGCGTGTTGATAGGTGTTGATGGGGACGCTCTTTGTACTTATAAAGCAGGAGGGTGAGTGTCCGCGCGCATGCGCACACGTACACCGTGCCCACAGCTGGACGAGCTGAATGAATGGAGATTTTTCTCAAGGCAACAAAATGCTTAGCTTGGAACTTGAAGGCACTTTCTTTCCTGTGTTTTTTTGTCCCCGGTATTTAGAAGGACCAAGAGCCTTCAGTTTATTGGGATGGTTCCTTACTGCAATAGATTGCTACCATCAGAAGCAACAGACCCGAATGGTTTCATTCAGTCTTGAATTACTGTCACAAGTCTGTTTTCCCATCTATACTTATCTATCACTTCAGAATCTCTCTGGAAGATCTTATTATCAATTAACTAGAAACATTTGCTCGGGAGAATGAAACTTCCTGCTAAGAATGACCGGTCATAGAATCCTAAAAGAAAGCCATGGTGATAAGGCTTGTTGCCAAAGGGGTGGGTGAGGGGGGCTCTGATTGAGCCCCCTCATCACGTGTTATTGACTGCTATGATCCAGTCGGAGTGCTTGGCCCTTTTTCTAGTAACCACTTGTCCCAGAACACACATTTGGCAGATTTGTTTTGCTTCACAATATGAGTTTCTATTTCCCCTTCCCAGGTGCTTCTTTCCTCCCATCTAGTCCCTTATTCTATACTTAGTTAACCTTTGTGGTTATACAGAGTGTAGCCTGCTTACTAAAGACTTAACAGTTGACATTCAGATATAAATGTGCCCATGCCACTAGGCCTGGCATTTTTGTATGAGTGCTTGGAATTGAACTCAGGCCCATGAGCTTGGGTAGCATCACTTTTCTGACTCAGCCGTTTCTTCAGGCCCTGTCTTATCACTCTTCTGTATAAATATGCTGGTAGTGTCTTCATGTATGCAGCATAGATATTCTCCTGCAACTTGTTCATTTCTTTAGCAAACATTCTTTGGAAGCTTAGGTACGTTCATAAATAGGCACCTAATAAGAAGTAGAAATGTATGCTTAAAGTATTATTCAAATTTTCCATTTCTACAAACATATATGGAGATGAGGAAGCTTTCCAAGCACCCTTGATATTGTCTTCGCATTAATGGTTTTAATGTTTTATTAATATCCTAAGCATGTTATGTCTCAACATATTATCCATGACTAACTTAGAAAACAGGGAGATCTTGGAATTGGGGAGGTGGATCAGCTAATCAGCTCTTGCTGGGTAAGCCTGACGGTTTCAATTTGGATCCCCAGTGCCCATGAAGAAAGCTGAGCGTGGTGGTCATGTGCTGTATAGTATAATGCTACCATTGAGGACCAGTGCCCTGCTAGCCACTCCCAAATAATGACACAGGGACTTATTGGCTTAGACTTGCTACTAACTAGTTCTTACATCTTAAATTAACCCATTTTTCTTAACTACACTCTTCCGCATGGCATGTTCTTCTTGCTTCTCTCTGCATCTCCTGGTGACTCCTGAGACTCCTCCCTTTTTCTTCCCTGCACTTTCTTTTGTCTGCAAGTAGTGCCTAACTTCTACCTGTCCAGCTATTTTGTTAACCAATGAGTCTAGTATGTATTTGTAGTATACAAAGATTGTTCCACAGCAAGCTGGGAAGTCAAGATGCTATTCATCAGAGGAAAAGGCACAGTAATGCTTAACAGAGTATTTTTAAGAGAATGTTTCGATAACTTTTAAATATTGTTTAAAAAAAAACTATAGAATTCTCTTGGAGACAAGTAAAAAAAGCAATATATTTTGTAGTAGAAAGACTAAGTATAAAAGCATGTGAATTTCTTCCAAATGTAATTTTACTGCAATCCATATTAATCACCTGGGTAATTTTAATTGGTGTAAATCTTAGTAACATCATATGTCTATACACTATACAGATTTTAGAAAAAAGCATCTAATACCTTACTATGACCCTCTCTCAAAACTTTCAGCCTAGTTGGTCGGTCGTGGTGCATACCTTTAATTCTAGCATTCAGGAGGCAGAGGCAGGTGGATCTCTGTGAGTTCAAGGCCAGCCCGGTCTACAAGAGCTAGTTCCACGTCAGGCTCCAAAACAACACAGAGAAACCCTGTCTTGAAAAGACAAACAAACAAAAAACAAAAAGCAAAGTAAACAAACTTTCAGCCCTCAAATTTCCCAAAGTCAGCAAGTTTGTCCATTATTTCTTTTTAACTACAAAAGAAGTTATTAGAAAGATTTCACTGTAGCAACCTAGGTACCTTTCAAAGTCAAATGTCCTATGTGAGTGGCATGCTATAATGTTGGGCAGATATGCTTCCATTGTCATTATACATGGAGTACTGTACAACTGACCATGGAGAATTATGCTAATGATCCAGAGACTATGAATGTAGGCAAAAAGAAAGCACTTTTAGATCAACATATGAAGCAATGCAAATCAGCAAAGGATAAAAGAAGTCAACGAGGGCAAAGAAGAGACATAAATCAAGGCAAACTTCTCCAGGAGATATGAGGTGACATTAGCAGGGATGTGGAGGTCATGGTTTTTACCTCGACTGATTTGCATAAGTTATTATCCTCTGCATAGCCCTTGCCAAATAGGAACTAAATAGCAGGAGGGGCAGCAGGTCATGCTCCACATGGGGATAAGGTGAGCGGTGCAGGGCTGAGGTGTGCGAGCAGGACACAGCAGTGAAATACAGACTGTCTCCGCCTTGCCTTGTGGTCTTTTAATCAGGACAAGGCATTCGGGCAGAAATTCTTTAGATGAACAGACCTTCTGCTGCTTTGACTCCACACAGAGAGTGCTTTGCTCATTTTTAATCTCCAATGTGCAACCATCAATGAACTAATAATAAATAAATAAACACACAAGAGGCTGCATCTAAGTGATGAGAAATCCGTGACAATTAATTGAAGGGAGAGAAATGGCCTGCTGGGAGGTAGCCCACTCACGAAAGCAGAGCCCTCACGTTTATGAAGACAGAGAAAGAGTCAATCAATTTTGCTTTCCCAACAAACTAAGCAAAAGCAATTTCACTCATGATCTGAGAGGCTGACTGCCAGCTCCCTGTGTGTCGGTAAGCTATACATACCCAGTGATGTTCACTTCTGAGAATCTAAGCTCTGGATAGAAAGACTCAGAATGTCAGTTTATGGTGTGCAGTCGCTCACTAATATGTCATGGGTGAGTTTGCATGTTATTTGAAAGAAGAAAAAATCATACTCGTGGCTTTCTTTTTCGGTTCCCAGAAGGCCATTCTGCTTTCTGTAACACAAGAACAGGGCTGTTTGGGGTGATGTCTTCACAGCTCAGAGATGCTGCCTCTTAGGAATTGTTAGCATTGTTTTGGGTTTTGGCTTCCTGCTTCCCAGTTCAATTTTTGTTTCCTGAGATTTCTCCGCCACACCAAACAGCTTCACAGATCCGAGCTCTGTTTAAGCACTTGCTTTTTATTAAGTGGGGTGTATTGCGAAGGACTGGCTTATGTCACCTCAAGCTATGCTGACAAATTAATTACTCAGCCTTGACTTGTCACAGCCAACTTCTGTGTGCACACACCTAGTAACTTACACATGTACACACACCAACGCCATAAATCTTAGTTGTGATGTCGCACAAGTTGCTATAAAATATGTCTTTCTACAGTCGTGGGAGTTTTAACTGCCTTGTTGACATGGCCCATGCAGGGTCTATCTGATAGCATTGCAGCTGTCTGGACAGCCATGGGGAGTGAGAAACCATACACGGCCAAGACAACGAAGCTGCTGTGTTAATCTATACACACGCAGAATGCGGCTGCGCTCTTTTTCCATCCACCCTCCCAAACCAAGCTGCCTCTTGTTTGCCACATGGACAAGGTGACTAAGAGACTCTGTATTCTCTTTGCATTAAGGTCATGTGGTGGTAAAGTATCTATTTTATTCCTTTTCATCGTAATTTTCCCAATTTCTAATCACCCTTCAAACGGGGTCATGAGTTCTTCTGCTTCTTTTATAATACTTTGTGTTTCATGATTTCCAGGGACTTGAGATAATTATACAGATTTGGTAAATTGCATACTAACGATAATTACTTTTTAATATGTTTATAATAGCAACTATAGCTACTCATTGCTAAGTAACAGGGGTTAGCTGAAGTCATCTCAGAGAGTTGAGCAAGACAATGCTAATTTGTGTGTGTGTGTTTATCTAGATATCCCAACAGCCTTGCTATTGATTTCTTTCCAAATGAGGAGGATATAACACAAGGTGTCTTAGTCAACTTGCTCAGAGCACATCCCACGGTTCATGACTGATAGGGTGAGTATTCAGGATTACAGTGATTGGCTCTGGGACCTTGATCTTAACCACAGGGCTGGACTCTGGAAGGTCTCTACTGTGATCCCAACTCTGCATCCATTCCTTATCCAAGTTCCTACTTGAGTACAGGGCCTCATGAAGCAAGGTCTCTCTCTCTTTCTTTTTTATCACCCCGTCTTTCCCATCTGTAAATCCAGTCCTTGGAACTGGGCTAGGAAAAGAGTAGGCATTTAATACACATTAAAAGCACAGATAATGAAAGTGTTGTGTCTCAAGTCCAAACACTTTAGGGGCTGTTTCTTGCTATAAGGTTGGGTTTTAGCCCAGACAAGAGAAAAGAGGTGTGGAAAGCAGAGGGAACTCGAGCCTGGGAGGCAGGCCTGGGTACCTAGAGCTGTCTGTTGTGAGTCTTCCTAGTCGCAATGTGATCATACCACAGGGCTCATCTTCTCAGCAAGCTCCCAGGGTATTGAATTAATATGAGGGTTGTTGTATAAATGGTGTCAGGTGTCACGGCAGAAGGTATGACTTTGACGCTGGAGTAAAAGGTACCCTTTTTTTCCTTTTTCAAGGCTGGAAACCTTATTGGTGGGTATTAATTCAGGAATATGGAACTAGTTGGGGGTAGACTAAAAGGGTAGATTCCAGCTTCTACTAGGGACCACACTTAACCTTTCTTCTAAGAACGCTCACACAAGTTTAGTGGATTAAAGAAACTGAAGGCTTGTTCGTACAGGTCAAGGCAGAGTTAGATAAACACTAACTTTATTTCAGCACCCTGACTACCGGTGTGATCTGACCATCTTCAGATCACACTTGATTGTGTTCACAGACCTGGGACAATGAGCCGCCCACCAGTTTATGAGATTTGTTTAGGAAATGCATGGGAGTCCCACTAAGAAACAAGCCTTCCCGGGATGCCCCAAGAGTCTCCGGTCTTGAAAACATGCCCTTGTGTCACATACTTAGGTGTGCTGTGTTGGAAACATGTTGGCAGAGGAATGGATACCCGGATTACGTGACTCATCGGCCACCCAAATGACTAGTCTGCAAGAAATGAGAATTTTATTGAGACAATTGCCATTCTGGGAAATACATCAAGTCACTTGGATAAAATGTCTGTGTCTTTTAATTTCCCTTAATTAATGTGAGTGAGGAGAGAAGCAATAGGAAATGAAACAGAAGCAATGGAGCCTGGATGGGAGAGTGAATTCTAGAACCTGCCAGAATTGTGCTTTCTCTGATGTCCACTCTGGGGATTTTTGAAAACTCAAACAGCCCTTGCTCGGTAGACTGGATATGGCTTCTCTTAGCCAAATGCTTGCATCTTGTTTGAATCTGGTTGGGAGTCAATGACTTTCTTTAGTTGGCAACTGTGTTTCTGGAAGGCAGTTGAAACATACAGGGATAGGGTCAGAAAATAGGAAAAAAGGTTGCAAAAGTAGGATTTATGAAGAATAAGACATAGTCTCAACTTTGTCTTTCTAACCCTTAAGAAAAGGGTGGGGGAAACTTGCCCAGCTTTCTTGCTTCAGCCCCATGTGATGTGACTGTCTGAACATCTGCCCTCTGCATGCCCTGTTGCATGAACCCCTTCAGGAAGCTTCCAGAATTAGATAGGGGCATGCATGCTCTTCTTTATGTATTGTGATTGCCCCTGTTGGCTTTATCTATTTATTATCTTTGCCGCTGTCAGCATGGAGGGCTCCCTGAAAACCTCCCCTTGTTCCTCCTTCCTTGGTTCTTCCCCAGATCATGTGTAAAGATCTAGGGGAGTCTCAGGAGAGAGAGGAGGTGGCATGGGGTAGAATCCCTCAGAGAGGAGGGTCTGTAGGCACTCATGCAGCACATTGGAAGGTGTCAGCACGTTCAGGGCAGGACTCCTGAGCCATCACTCCCCTAAGCATCATCTCTCTGTGGAAGGACCTCCACTGCTTACACATGCATGGTTCACGCATACGATGTCTCTCTTCACTTAGTCAGTCAAACCGGCCAACAGATTTCATTTCATCGGCTTGGTAAATAAGACTCAAAACAGTTAAATAATTCATATTTTTAGTATTTTAAAATGCTTTTTTTTAAATTCTTGGAGAATTTAATACACCGTACTTTGATCATATTTTCCACACTCTTCCCCTAACTCTTCTTAGATCAGACCCAACCATCCCATCCTCAACCTCATGTACTTTTTTATTTTTAATTTAGCAATTCATCAACTCCATTTTTGCTAGCCATTTCCTTCTGTGGGTGGGAACATCCACCAGGTCATGGTTGATCTAACAGACCAACACCTTTAAAAAGAAGGGGTTTGCCAGAAGCTGAAAGTCCAAAGATCTTGAGTTAGATGTAGGGGTTGACAAATCCTTTCCTCCTTCAGGACAAACTGTTGATTGCCTCTGTTTTATGCAGCTTTTGTGTAGGCAGCAACATCAGTGGTTTCTTCATGTTTAAAGGAATAATTGGTTCTTTTTTTGTTTCTTTGTTTTGTTTTTCAAGACAGGGTTTCTCTGTGTAACCCTGGCTGTCTTGGAACTAGCTTTGTTGACCAGGCTGGCCTCGAATACACAGAGATCTGCCTGCCACTGTTTCCCAAGTGCTAGGATGAAAGGCATGTACCACCATTGCCTGGCTGCTACCACCACCTGACAAGTAATCCATGCTTCTGAGTGACAGGGTCTGAATTTGAGCCCTGTGTACCATGTCTAATAACCAAAGCAAAGATGATATATCTATACTACTCAGCCTTGCCATGTGCATATAACAATAGCCACACAACTTCATGACATCCTGGTTTACAGCTCTATTAGACTATTAATTGCGAAATTAATGCACTAGTGTGAGAGGTGTAGTTCCCATGTCCCTATGTACTGATTTCTTTTGGATTTCGGACCTTCTTTTTCTTCTACCCAGTTTTAACATGAAGGAAAAGGCCTCTCGGTGTCAGTCTTTCAAAGACTCATAGGAAAATCACAGGCAAATTCAGTGCAAGATGTATATCATGTCTGGCAGCTGACAGGAGAAGGTTTGTACGGCCTCTTTCCATGGCCTGCTGTGCATAGGCGCCTTCTCCTTTGCTCTCTGAGTTGGAAAGAGAACTTTTCAAATTGACATTTTCAGCCCACAGTGAGAGCTTCTGTGAGTTCAAAATTGGAAGATAGTTTGCCGTATAATTCATCCCCAAACCTGCATATCTCCCCCAAGCTCCCATGCCATACTGTCTATTCTTCTATCAGTAGTGCTCATTTCATTCCGTCTTTTATTATATTTACTGTGTCCTCTCCTCCCCAACTGGCCGCAAAAATCCATATTTATTTTCCCTCCCCACAGCATCAGTGAGGTCTTACATATTTCACTACATAATGAATTCACATGTTAGAAAACCGCTATCTACAAATCTGCAGATCGCCAATCTCTCTCCTTGCAATTAGATTTGTTGTCATGGAGACATCAATGATGATGACTATAGATTATAAATGGGCACCGAACAACGAATCTTGCTTATCGATCAGTAGAATGCTAGAGTTCTATTGCCTCAACCCTACTTACAGCAGATGGACTACAATGCTCTAAAATTTGATCTAGTAGCATCCATTAAAATGTGGAAATGAACCAGATGGCTGGGGTGAGTGAGCTTAGAGGTGGCAGAGCTGCATTTCTCTTTTCAAATGTTATGACCTTTCAAAGACTGTTTCTCAGCCTTGTTTTACAATTTTCCATACACAATGTGACCAGACAGGACAGCCTTCTGGACTCTAATGCTGGCCCTGTCTCTCAGTAGCCCTCAAACGCTTGTGTGCCTTAAATTCACTTTGCAAAAAACCCTTTAAAAATGAGGATGGAGACATAGCGCACTTCCTGATACACAGGTGATACACACATGTATGATATTATCACCATTGTCTTTTAGTAAATAGAATACTTTCAGTGTGATAGCACGTGCCTACAATGTGAGCACTCAAGAGGGTGAAATGGAAGGATCTCTAGTTGGAGGCTAGCCTAGGTGATACTGTGAGACAGACTTTATCTTTCTCTTTGTCTCAAAACTGACTTCGTCTCTCTCTCTCAAAAAAGAATAAGGGGCTAGAGAGATGGCTTAGTGTCCTCTGCTCGTACAGAGGACAGATTTGATTCTCAGCATCTACATGGTGGCTCACAACCACATGCAACTTCAATTTCAGGGGATCTGATTCTGATGCCCTCTTTTTGATTCCAAGGGTACTGCATGCACACCATGCATAGACACAAAACAGCCAGGTGTGTAAAATAAGGAGGGGAAAGGAATTGCATTATATTTTTCTAAAACACTGACAGATCGTCCCCATTAATCAGACAAAACCTTGGCTAAAGAAATGACTGAGTGCTGCTCCCTATAGAGCTAAAGTGATTTCGTGTGGTTGTGAGTCTCAGTGGGCTTCATGTTGGTTTTCTGTTCTTGTTCTTGAGGCTCATCTGCTGGACCGTAAACTGGGCAGACTATAATATGACTTCTAAAGAGCTCCCACCTTCTGGTATGGAAATATTGAGTATATACATGACCCGTGGCTTGCTCTTATCCAATAGAATGTGGCAAAGATGATAATGTAATTTTGCACCTGTAATGGTTACATCGTGCCACCTGATCTTGATACAACTGATTTAGAGAGATGCTCCTGATTGGACTGACAAAGTAAGTGGCCATGTTGAAGACTTCATGTGACACAGAAGCAAGGAATGCCAACCTTTAAGACCTAAGACTTTCATTCAACAGCCAGAATAATGCCAAGCACAAGTATATTAGCTACTTTTCTCTTAACTGAGGCAAGAACACCTGACAATAGCAGCTTAAGGGAGAAAGGGCTTGTTTGGGCTTACAGTTTGAAGGGCTATTGTCTACCATAGCAGAAGAAAGGGGTTGACTGGTCACATTGCATCCAAAGTTAAAAAACAAAGAGTGAACAGGAAGTAGGGCTGGGTAGTAAACCACAAGGCCCACCCACTGCTAGTGATGCACTTCCTCCAGCAAGGCTCCACTTCGTAAAGGTTTCCCAATTTCCCTACATAGTGCCACCAGCTGGGGAGCAATTATCCAAATCCACTGTGGATTCTTTTCAGTCTAGTCTTTAGATGAAATGCAGCCCAGTCAACATCTAGATGAGAGTAGATTGTAAAACACTCTGTAGAAGACTCATGCTAACCACAACCAGACTCCTGATCTTTGATATAATAGGTGTGTGTGTGTGTGTGTGTGCGTGTGTGTGTGTGTGTGTATGTGTGTGTGTGTGTTCAAGTCTCTGAGTTATTACACAGCCACAGAAAACTGCTGAGGGAGAATTTCTGGCATGTGAGGAGTGCTAATGTGTAACAGAGGCTCAACAGTCTAAGACCTCTGCTAGGTCAGTCTGAAACTTCAGTTTTCCTGTGTGGTTGCTGAAGAATTGTGTCTGGACTTGAAGGAGTTAGTACTGGATATTTCTAAGGCCAGTTCCATCTCTATTTTATAATAAGGAATCATTGTGGGGTTGTGTTTGAGCTAAATTAGTTTTGTTTTTTTCAAATCAGATCACTTTTTAGTCTTCCTGCCTTTTAATAAATGGAAATTGCTTCTTCCCATAGTTCCAGATATTCAAAAGAACCAAGTAGATACTATGAAGAACATTTACAACTATCCTTAAATGTACATATGCATGAAGACATGCACATACCCACAACTGTTCATTGTTAAAATACAGTATCAATGTAGTCCATTTGTTTCCATCACTCAATATTGGTCACTATGATGAAAGACTTGTTAAGTATTTATTATTACATGCCATACGTAAAATTCACTGCCATAAAGCTCCTTCCATTTTCTTCTTACTCACCTTGACCTGCTTATAGCCCTAAGTGAGCAACTACTGGTTTTATTGTCTTCACAGGATTACCTTTCCCCAAACACCATAGAGTTGGCGTGATGTGCATTTGCTTCCAGAATGGGATCGTCCACTTAGCAATATGCCTTTAGGGTTTCTTCTTCCTTTTCTATGGCTTAATAATTTTTTATGTATTTATTCGAGACAGGGTTTTCCTGTGTCACTTTGGAGCCTGTCCTGAAACTCACTCTGTAGACCAGGCTGGCCTCAAAATCTATGGAGTTTCGCCTGCCTCTGCCTCCCGGGTGCTGGGATTAAAGGCATGCGTCACCACTACCTGGCTAAATTTCAATTTCTGTTACTGAATAATATTCAATGTACAGACACACCTGTCTTTGTTCATCTAATGAAAGACATCTTGGATGCCTTTTATTTTGCTAGAGAAGATGCTATCATCATTCATGTGCAGATTTCTTTATGAAGGTGTAATTTCAACCTCATTGCGTACACACCTAGGGACTTGGCTGCTAAATGAGATGATCAAGGTATACTTAGTTTTATATGAGGTCCTGAGCCATTTTTCAGCATCACAGACACTGGCTGAGCACGGCTGCTGCTCTGCATCCTTGCTAGGCAACATTTGATGCCTAGGAATTCTATTAGGGATGGAGTCTTAGTATTCTATTGCTGTGAAGAGACACCATGACCAGTGCAACTCTAATAAAAGAAAGCACTTAATTGGGGCTTACTTACAATTGCAGAGGTTTTTGTCCATTATCCTCATAGTGGGGAGCATGGTGGCACACAGGCAGCTGAGAGTTCTACATCCAAAGGCAGCAGGAAAAGAGAGCCTGGCTTGGGTTTCTGAAACCCCAAAGCACATTCCAAGTGAAAGACTTCCTCCAACAAGGCCACTCCTCTTAATCTCTCGTGAATACGGCCAATCCCTTACGACGGAGCATTCAAATATTTATGCCTATGGGTTCATTCCAGTTCAAAAGGCCACATTGGTGGTCCTTATTGTTTTCCTTTCGTTGGTAATTATGATATGGATATCTTTACATTAGCCTAACTTCTCTATGTATACCTTCAGATCTTATGCCAATTTTTGTATTTCTTATTGTTGAGTTAAGACTTCTTTCGCTATTTTCTTTTTTAAAAATCAGGTGTATCTTTTACAAACTGGTTCCCTCTGGTTTGTAGCTTGCTGCTGCATTTGCTGGATAATGTGTTTTGTAGAGCAGACGTTTAAAGTTTGGTTAAGTGATGTGTACTCTAAGGTCCTAAGTGATTTGAGGCAACCCTGTAATAGTGGAAGCCTTGACTCTGGGGGAAGAACACCCCTGTGTTGTTTCCCTCGCTTGTTCCCATTGGCTGGTCCCACAAAGCCACAGTGTGTTTTTATGTACATGGAGGAACAAAAGGTTTTACTGAAGCTGACTGCTGAGGCTCAGCATGACAATAAATCCCCGACTGGTGAATGCATGTGACAGCCCATTTTATGCCCCCTGCAGGCTTTCCCTCAGCCATTCAACTGTACTGTGAGCACATGAAGTGAAACCATCGATCATTTCATTTGTACTTCTGGGTCTGGATCACGTGGCTCTCAGAGAATTAAGGAGCCCATCAGAGCCTTTTAGAAAACAAAAATACAATTACAAGGAAATCATAGCACCAGAACGCAGCAATTGGTTGAGAGTTGAATTTTAAGGGCTTTGTAGCGGGTTTTTACATAAGACTCTCAGCTGGGCCTGTTCACCAGTTTCTCCTTTCATAACTTACTTCCATAGCAAAGCTGTTCTTCAGGACTTGGCTCTACCTTCCCTGTCCAGCACCACCAACTTGTGTTTCTGTTTATTTGATGATACTCAGAGTTTTCGGGGACGCTTTGTATCTTTATGTTGACCCGTTCTCCTAGAGAGGAAGATGCTGAGTAGAATCCCCGCCCCTTCTCACTTTTGCCTTTCTAGCATCTCTTATGATACTTGGCTCTTAGGAGCGTCTCAGAAAATGCATGTTAGAGCGTTACAAAGAGTCAGATTGTTTCCTGGAATCCATACCTATAGATTTGGAAAACATCTGGTTATGCTACTGGCTCAGGGAGCCTTCATGAATGCCAATCACAGCAGAAACAAAATCCTTTCCAATGATTTCTGCTTTTTGTATAATTGGAGAAAAGAGGATGGATTGTTTTTCTCTCCCTGCCAGTTGTTCAACAGATGCTGGTCAGGTTGTATATGGATGCCAAGTTACATGCAAGGCATACCAGTCGTTTAATGTTGGATAATCTTAAAAGCAAAAGAAGAAACTGCCAATGATGACCTTTCTCTAGGGACCTTTACATTGCTCAGTGACATGTTGCTATGCAATAAAAAGAAATAAATAAATCTTCTTTGGGCAAAAGGAGCTAGGGGAGAAGATTCTTTCTTGATGGATCCTTTCATTTCTAATAAACATTCTTCTAAGCACAACTTTAACCAGATGCTCTGCAGAAACTGTGGCGATATGCATGACTCCAATATCACGGCATAGTGTTCAGTTCATATGGATACTGGCTAACTCAATAGGTATTTATTGAGTTACTAAACCCATGTTTTTTATTGATCTCATAGGGATGTAATATTATATATTGATACATATACTTATGGACTTGGTAAACCTTTATTGAGCCAACAAAGGCACAAATAGTGGAGGGCTACATCCTTTCTAAATAAGTGGAGTTGAATTATTGTAATGGTTATTGTTAATACTAAACTTAACAGAATCTAGAATCACTTGGGAGATGGGCTTCTGGACATGTCTGTGAAACGGTACCTTGATTGTGTCAACTAAGGTGGAAAGACCTCCCCATTGTGAGTGGCACCATTTGCAAGGCTGGGGATCCTGGAAAGAGGGAGCTAAACACTAACATAGATGCATTCATTGCTTTCTTCTGAATATGGATTTATGATTTAATATGATCAGTTGTTTCATGTTACTTCTACTGTAAGTCTTTCCCTTTATTGTTGTTTGTTTGAGTATTTTATCATAGAAAAAAGAAACTAAATCCTCTTTCTATTCAAGGCTCCTTGCAGTGCCCAGATGGTTAGATTAAGAATCAGTTGAATAGCTTTGATTATTCAGCTATGTATTGTTGATTAGCTTTCATCTCTGATAATGAGGGTTTGTCATCGAAGGCCAGTGAGTGGTTTTACTTGTTCGTGGACTCTGTGTTGTTTCATATCTTGTTACGATCTAGTTTATAAATAATTCAGAAGAGTGACACATGATTAATATCTCTAGATATACATCATTTGGTAATAGGAAAAATAAAAAAGTTATGAAAAAATTAAAAGCCACCAGAGAAATGAGTTAGGTAGGAAGAAGGAAAAACAGTGGTCTGATTCCAAAACTGTCAGTCTGATCCAAGTTCATTCCTGACCGTTTCTGTCTTGATATTTATTTACTTACTTACCTACTCATTCATTCACAAACATGCATGCATCGTAACTATATCGTCGTATATACCTTACTAGATACCGGGGAACAACAGCGGTACCAAATAAAACGCTATGTTGAAAAATGCAAAACAAAGTCATAGTTAGGCTAAGAGAGGAAGCAAAAAGGGCCAAGCTGATGACATATTTGTCTTTGATCTTCAGAGTCTCATATGCTGTGCAGTGCCTAGTAAGTCCTTGAAAGGTCTTAGGGATTTATTATAGATAGCTTTGGCAACAGCCAAATGGAATACAAAGTATCCCATTTGATCTGCCCTGGGCCTATCCAACTGCGTTCTTTGAAAGTTTGTTCACTGGCCTGGTTGTGAATTAATAGCTCTTTAATTTTTCTTTAAGAATGTGTGATCCTGAGGGCATAGCATTCAGGCTAATCAAAGTCATTTCAGTTTGGTCCATGCTGAGAGAGTGTGGGTGAAGAGTGCAAGGTCTCCAATTTGAAGTGGGTGTTTGCTGAGCCTGGGGCTTTTCAATAGTCAAAGCTACCTGTCACTTACCATAGTGTGAGCCAGTTGTGATCTAATACAAATAATAGATAATATCACCTTAAAAATTAGCAGTTACTCTCTGAACACACATCACGAGTGGGTAAGGGGGAGATGACAAGGACATTTTAATGACAGTCACAGCAACAATACACGCATTGCTACTCCTTTTGCGATTCTCAGTTGCAAAGAAACTTGTTGTAAATATTTCTCATGGGTATTAGCATACCTTGACATCTTCACCCATTAACTTTGTTGGATGCCTGATTATAGCACACTATTTACATTGGTGTCTCTAAATTCTTGAATTAATATTTTGATTTTTTTTTTCAAATTTTGATCCTTTTATATTGACTTGGCACTTTGGAAAACCGGTGAAACAAATAACCGCTTCTAACTTCTTCCATGACGCACGCTGTTCTGTCGCCTCCTGAGTGAAGCTACACTCTTCGTTTTCTTTCCCTTTCCTTCTTTCCAAATGAAGAGGGGGTTTATTTAACTCATAGATCAGGAGGTTGGGGATTCTGAGAGCACAGCTCTGGCATCTGTTGATGCCTTCTTGCTGTATGAAACTGTGCTTTTCTTAGACCAATATGCAAATTTACATATTTATGACTAAATAAATGATGTTTGGAAGAGAGTTTCACAGCAAATTATAGTTGTTACTGTACAGCATTGCTTATAGAGAGTCATCTGCTTTGTTAACTGTTAATTTTCTGTGTGTGGGTAAGGCACTTAACCTCCTTATAGTTGATACCTGTTAATTTTCTGTTTGGCTAAGGCATTAACTGCCTTATCATTATTGATTAACTCTTGTACAGAATTCAGCCCTATTAGGTGTTCTCTCAACTTTTTCCTTTTTGTTTTAGATTTATTAATGTTATTTTATGTACATGAGTACTTCGCCTGCATGTAAGTATGTGCACCATGTATGTGCCCGGTGCTTGTGGAGATCACATGAGGGTGCTGGATCCTATTGAACTAGAGTTACAGGAACTGTGAGCCACCATGTGAGTGCTGGGAACTGCACCTGGGTCCCTCTGTGAGAGCAGTCGGTCCTCTTAACCCGAGTGAACTCTCCAGTCCCCCGATTTCTCCTTGAAGATTTTTGTCTTGAAACTTTCTGGCATGTTTCCACGTGAGCAAGATACTCTTCAATTTGTCTCAAAACTATCATAGCAAGATATCATTTGCTATAGCAATGAAATGAATATGTCTTTCTTGTGGTCGATATTTTCTTTTTGATCTCACATCAGGCTAGCACAAATAGATAAACAGCTTAACATGACAAAAGTTGGCTTCTGTAGCCTAAAGTTCCCTTTGTGTCTGGATGACTCTGAGCTGCCCCAGCAGACGGTGTTTCAGGTGCAGCATCCTGGGTGGTGTTCACAGCGGTGTCCCCACGCTGGCAGCTGGCGTGCATTTCACGGTGCAGAAGCCGGGGAGAAAAACACAGAGAATGGTGCCCTTCCTTTGATTCGCTACATTCTCACAGTAGATAAGCTGGGTCGCTAGCCAAATTAGATCCCACAGTCATGCCTGTATAAAAGCATGTGGAACACAACGCTTGTGTGTGGAAAGACAGGACGAAGGAAAGGATTAACTGGGCAAAGTAGTGTCCCTACAAGCCTGATTCTTGCCTCATTCAGATGTGCGTGTTGATTGTTTTTTTGGGGGTGGCAATCTTGGAGCACATCAGCTATGACTTGGGCTGGTCTGAGGGTCACTAGCATCTCAAGGGCAGATACTTCTGAAGTTCACCTAGTGTTCACAGAATGCACTCGTGGAAGGGCAAGAAAATTGCTCCTGTATAGGATCTTTGACCAATATTCTAAAGGCACTAAAGAGTCATTGTTTCATAATTTTGTGGATGTCCTGAAAAATCCCCTACCCCTCCCCTGGATTTGCTTTGCTGCCACCTTTGTTTTCCAGATAATTCCTTCTTTCCCCCTTTTAAAGGGTTTTTGTTTTAATTTTATTATTTAATTAAAACATTTTATCTGTATGATTTTATTGAGCTATACATTCTCTCTACTCCCTACCATTCCTCCCCTCTCCCCTTCTACACCCTCCCATGACCTCCATGCTCCCAGTTTACTCAGGAGAACTTGTTTTTTTCTCTTTACTCTGTAGATTCGTGTATGTCTCTCTTAGGGTCCTCTTTGTGTTCTAGGTTCTCTGGGATTATAACCTGTAGGCTGATTTTTCTTTGCTTTATGTCTAAAAGCCACTTATAAGTGGTATGTATTATATTTGTCTTTCTGGGTCTGGGTTAACTAACTCAATATGCTTTTTTCTAGATCCATTCTTAACCTACAAATTTCAAAATGTCATTATTTTTTACTGCTGTGTAGTACTCCATTGTGTAAATGTACCACATTTTCTTTATTTATTCTTTGGTTGAGGGGCATCTAGGCTATTTCCAGGTTCTGGATATTACAAATAATGCTGCTCTGAACATAGTTGAGCACATGTCCTTGTGGTATGATTGAGCATCCTTTAGGTATATACCCAATAGTGGTATTGTTGGGTCTTGAGGTAGATTGTCTCCTAATTTTCTGAGAAATCGCCATACTGATTTTCAAAATGACTGTACAAGTTTGCACACCCACTAGCAATGGAGGAGTGTACCCCTTACCCCACATCCTCTCCAACATAAGCTGTCATCAGTGTTTTTTTTTTATCTTGTCCATTCTGACAGATGTAAGATGGAATCTTAGAGTTGTATGGATTTGCATTGCTCTGATGGCTAAGGATGTTGAGCATTTCCTTAAGGATCTTTCAGACATTTCATATTCCTCTGTTGAGAGTTCTCTCTGTTTTGGTCTGTACCCATCTTTTATTGAAATATTGTTCTTTTGATGTCAAGTTACTTGAGTTCTTTGTATATTTTGGAGATCAGACCTCTGTCTGATATGTGGTTGGTGAAGATCTTTTCCCATTCTGTAGGCTGTAGCTTTATCTTATTGACTGTGCCCTTTGCTTTACAGAAGCTTTTCAGTTTCAGGAGGTCCCATTTATTGATTGTTGTTCTCAGTGTCTGTGCTACTGGGGTTATATTTAGGAAGTGATCTCCTGTGCCAGTGAGTTCAAGTGTACTTTTAACTTTCTCTTCTACAAGGTTCAGTGTGGTGGGGTTTATGTTGAGGTCTTTGATCCATTTGGATTTGAGTTTTATGAATGTAATAGAAATGGTTCTATTTGCATTCTTCTACATGTTGACAGCCAATTATTCCAGCATCATTTGTTGAATATGCTCACTTTTTCCATTTTACGGTTTTAGCATCTTTGTCAAGAATCAGGTGTTTGTAGGTGTGTGAACTGACATCAAGTCTTCAATTTGATTCCATTATTCTTCCTGTCTGTTTTTATGCCAATACCAGGTTGTTTTCATTATGGTAGCTCTATAGTAGAGGTTAAAGTAAAAAAAAAAATGGTGGTACCTCCAGAAGTTCCTTTATTGTACAGAATTCTTTCGGCTATCCTGGGTTTTTTGTTTTTTTCTTATGAAGTTGAGTATTGTTCTTTTTTGGTCTGTGAAGAGTTTTGTTGGAACTTTGATGAGCATTGCATGGAATTTGTAGATTGCTATTGGTAAGATTACCATTTTTACTATGTTAATTCTACCTATCCCAAAGCATGATAGATCTTTCCATGTTTCTGGTGTCTTCTTCAATTTCTTTCTTCAAAGGTTGATAGTTCTTGTTATACAGGTCTTTCACTTGTTTGGTTAGATTTACCCCAAAATATTTTATATTATTTTTGTCTATTGTGAAGTGTAATGTATCTCTTATTTCTTTCTCAGCCCATTTATCATCTGTATAAAGGAGGGCTACTGATTATTTTGAGTTAATCTGGTATCCTTTTAAATCACTGGTGGTATTTCTGAGTTGTAGGAGTTTCCTGGTAGAGTTTTTGGGGTTACTTCCAAATTGTATCCCCTTGTTCTCCTTTTCTTGTCATATCGCTCTAGCTAAGATATCAAGTACTATATTGAATCGATATAGAGAGAATGGACAAGCATGTAAGGTTCCTAATTTCAGTGGGATCACTCTGAATTTCTCTCCATTTAGTTGGTTGTTAGCTTGCTGTATTTTGCCTTTATTATATTTAGATATGTTCTTTGTATCCCTGCTATATCCAAGACTTTTATCATGAAGGGGTCTTGAATTTTGTTGAAGCTTTTTCAGCATCTAATGAGGTAATCATGCATTTTTTGTTTCATTTTTTATATGGTTGGATTACATTGATAGATTTTTGTATGTTGAACCCATCTCTGCATCTCTGGGATGAAGCCTACTTGGTTATTGTAGATGATTTTTCTGATGTGTTCTTGGATTTAGTTTGACAGTACTTTATTGAATATTTTTGTATCAATGTTCATGACAAGATTGGTCTGTAATTCTCTTTCTTATTAGTTTCTTTTGTGTGGTTTGGGTTTCAGGGTAACTGTAACCTCATGAATAGAGTTTGGCAATGTTCCTTCTGTTTCTGTTGTGTGGAACAATTTGAGGAGTATTGGTATTAGTTCTTCCTTGAAAATCTTGTACAATTTTGTGCATCTGGTCCCAGGCTTTTTTTGTTTGGAGACTCTTGATGACTGTTTCTATTTCCTTGTAGGTTATTGGTCTGTTTAATTTGCTCATCTGATCTTGATTTAATTTTAATAAAGATTCATCCAGAAAATTGTCCATTTCCTTTAAGAAAATTTTTCAATTTTGTGGAGTACAGGTTTTTGAAGTATGACCTGATAATTCTCTGGATTTCCTCCATGTCTCTTGTTATGTCCTCTCTTTCCTTTCTCATTTAATTAATTTGGAAATTCTCTCTCTGCCTTTTGGTTAGTTTGGATAAAAGCTTGTCTATTTTGTTGATTTTCTCGGAGAACCAACTCTTTGTCTCATTGATTCTTTGTTTTGTTCTCTTTGCTTTTATTTTGTTAATTTCATCTCTCAATTTGATTTTTTTCTTGGGTGAGTTTGCTTTTTTTGTTCTAGAGCTTTCAAGTGTTCTGTTAACTCACTAGTGTGGGATATTTACAGCTTCTTTATGAAGGCATTTAGTGCTATGAACTTTTCTCTTAACACTGCTTTCATTGTATCCCATAAGTTTTAGTATGTTGTGTGGTCATTTTCATTGAATTTTAGGAAGCCTTTATTTTTTTCCTTGACACATTGATGATTCCGGTGAGTACTGTTCAATTTCCATGTGCTTGTGAGTTTTCTGAAATTAGTGTTGCTGTTGAATTCTAACTTTAAGCTATGGTGATCCAATAAGATACATGGGGGTTATTCCAACTTTTTTGTTTCCATTGAGGTTTGCTTTGTTACTCGGTATGTGGTCAGTTCTTGAGAAGTTTTCGTGAGGTGCTGAGAAGAAGGTATATTCTTTTATGTTCAGATGAAATGTTTTATAAATACCTGTTAAGTTCCTTTGAGTCATAACATCTGTTAGTTCCGGTATTTCCCTGTTAATTTTCTGTCTGGCAGACCTGGCCAATGGTGAAAGTGGGGTATTGAAGTCTCCCACTATTAGTGTGTGTGGCTTACTGTTTGATTTAAGCTTTAGTAATGTTTCTTTTACATAGGAGGGTGCCCTTGTAATGGGGCATACATGGTCAGAATTGAGATTTCCTCTTGATGAATTTTTATGAGAAATATGAAATGTCCTTCTTTGTTATTTTTAAGGTCGTTTTTTTTTTTCTTCTTCTTCAGGTGTGTTGGAGTGTTCAAGTCTTGCTATTATATTATAGCAATTATATTATAAAGCCACTAGTTTTTTGGTGGTGCTGTGTTGCTCTTGGCGCTGTTGAGTGTGTTCTTACTTTGCTGTCTACCCATCTTTCCTCTGATTGGTGTAGCTGGGGCTGTGTCTCTGGTGATTATTCCTTCAGGTGCCAGTGGGTCCAAGGCTCAGATGGTCGCTCCTGATGGAGTTGGGCCCACAATTCTGGCTGCACTGGAATTCACTCTGTGCTTGGCGGTTGCTCAGCACTCCTGGAGGTCACTTGGGCCTGCGTGCTTCCCAAGATCACACGGGCCTTGCCTCTATGACTATTTTGTTTGCATGTATGTATGTGTACAATATGCATGCCCGGATCTTGTGGAACATGGTGAGCCACTCTGTGGGTGATGGGAACTGAACCTGGATCCTCCACAAGAGCAGGAATGTGCTCTTAACCTCCAATTCCTGGATGGCACCTCTTTGAAGTATATCATGCATATCCTGTACTACTATGGACTAAGACATCTTGTCATCTTGGCTTTTCAGCTTGCTGCATTAGAGAAACTGAGGGTTGTAAGACAGGATATGGACAGGGGACGGTAATTCTTTTGTGATGTTGGTGCATGAAACGATAATTATTTTGCTCAAGCAATTGATGTGAGTTTGGCTTTTTTTAAAAAACAGCTATTTCTAATTTTCCTTGGTAAGAAACCTTTTTAGGTCACCTCTTTACTTCCAGATGAAATGCATGAGCCTGTAGTGTGGTAGGTCTACTGGCTGTTGCCCTGTCAAACAATTTTGTTGACTTTTGTTTCTTTGAAAGACAGAAAACATATTGATTTAATTCTTGTGGTACATTAACTAATAAGGTTCAGGTGTTATATGTTGTATATCTTAAAAGATTTTTTAAAAGACTTTTAATTAGCATATAAAAATGGGTTTATTTTTAATATTTTAATACATACATATATGTATATTTCCATTTTTAACTTTTATGTCACTAAGACTTGGGCTCTTGATATACTTTTGTCCCATGAATTTTACTGTTCCTATTTCTGGTTCTCACTTAGTCTGCTGTGTCCTGCTTTAGGGAACTTCTGTGTTTACTTCCCTGCAGAATGGGAAACTGTGACTATTTTGCTCAAAGTAATGGAGGGGTTTGAGCTTTTTCTCATTTTCCCAGATTTTCACCAATCTTCCTTTCAGAAGAGCTTGTTTTACCAGTGTCTGCGGTTGGGGCAATTCTTGGTAAACATTTGCTTTGTTCCCAGTTTCTTCTACTTCTGTCTAAGGATCTGGCTTTGAAAGTCTGTGCGGATTTGATCATTGGCCGACTGACTTTTGAGCCTGTGGAGTGTTGCCATGATCTCTTTAGCCTCAGTACTTGGGCTGTTTTAATCTGGATGAATCTTGCAAGGGATGTCGTGTGTATCACTGAATGTTTTTCCACATCCTTCCAGACAACCCATGTGTCTTTTGTATCTTCCAAGTTAAGACAAACAAAAAATGTCCAAGTACTAGCAATATCTCCAGGTAAGTAAAACTGTCCTATAGTCAAAACCCATTGTATTATGTTATATTGTAGGAATCAGGTAAAAAAAGCCAAACATTTTCTGTTTTGGGTCACATAGTAATTGTTTCATTGTTGTTAATCTATTGCCTGTGCTGTGGATATTCAGTTCTACTGCTGAACCATGGACACAAATGAGCAGGGATGATTTCATATATATATATATGAAATCATCATATATCATTTCATATATATATATATATATATACATATATCAGACAAAATTTTGTTCAGATCGAGGTTGTAGTTTGGCCACCCCTGATATTTATAGAGATCAGAGATTTTGGAGAGAGTTGAATACAAGTCTTTTACTAGCTGTAGGAGCTCAGTGAAACTTAACTGCAAACAACAGCTCCATGATATTGAGGTTCTAAAGTTCCTTAAACTTGAGACCCTAACACCTTCTCTGGACTTTGCCAAGGTTCACAAGGTAGTGGTTCTGTCTTTCAGAAGGCACTGTTCAGAGAATGAGAAATGAAAAATGGACATCATTTTATGTCTTTGGGTAGCTCAGTACTTGGCACCGTGTCTTCACTGATTGGATATTTGGTAAGAAACTACTCAGCACTCTTTGTTATGCTCAGTGCAAATTTATCTCATGTTGGTATCAGTGTCAAACACAATTTCAGGATATTTTAAGAAGAAACATGTTTTGGTAAGACATTTAAGAACAATCTTTGCTTCCAACATTGGCAGGAGTGCTTTTGCCTGATAATATCTAGATCCAGTGGTGTCACATCTATATAAAAAATGTTCTGTGCTTTTCCACAACTTCCAAAAGGACTGAAATTGCATACATGCTATTAGAAGCCCCAGAAAATAATGACATAATTTTGTAGCATTAGAATAGATTATCTTTTAGCATATTAAAACAAAATCATATCTGCTTATTGTTACTATATAAATTACAAAACCTGACCTTTCTTTTAGGGTCGAACAACCTACAACAAGCGCTTGCAGGACTTTTTTCTTAGTAAAATGAATTCTAGGATTCTAAATCTTCAGAATAATTGAGCTTTTCTTGAGACAGATTTAACACTATGCTTACTGCAGGCAAACTGAATGAATTAAAAACAAAACAAAACAAAAAATCTTATAGATCCAGGTCAAGGTCTAACAGATTTTGGGGTTCCAAGACAATCACTGTATGTTAGGGTTTTTGGATTTATTTTGTGTGTGTGTGTGTGCGTGTGTGTGTGTGTGTGTGTGTGTGTGTGTGTGTGTGTGTGTGTGTATAAATGCAGGTGTCTGCAGAGGCCAGAGGCATTGACTCTCCTGGAACTGGATGTAGAGATTGTTGTGAGCCACCTGAAGTGGATGCTGAGCTCTGAACTCAGGTTAAAGCAGCACATACTCGTAAACTCTGAGTCATTTATTTAGTCCTGCATATTAGTTGTATGTTATTTTGTGTGCATGGGAGAAGGGCTGCATGAAGAACACAGTATTGTCAACTCTTGTCCATAAAGAACGGATTTGCCTGGAAATATTTTCAAGAAGGAAGACAACAATTTTAAGGAATCTTAAGGAAGCTTTGTGTTCTTTGGGAACAAATAAAACAAAGAAAAGATTTGATGCTCCAAATAGTTCTAATATTTGTAGTTTCCCTGAGGCAGAAGAAACTTTAGCTTTTGACCATTGTATTCATGACTTTCTGGAGTTCTGTGGAGGAATAAAGAAATGAGAAACACTGGGTAGGAGAAACAAGAGAACTCAGAAGGCAACTGCAGAGCAGAGCAACCAGCCGCTGTAGAAGGGAGACCAGATTTGGGTTGGTGTGGAGGGGATAAACCAAGCAACTGTCAAAACATCAATCATCTACACATATGCCCTACTTGATTTTCTGGTAACCTATAAAGAAAAATTATTTTAATCAAAATATAATTGCTTTACTTCCCCTCCTTTCCCTCCAACCCTTCTCATGTCCTCCTGCCCACTCCCTCACAAATTAATGGCCTCTTATTCTTTAATTACTTTCTTACACACACAGGCACACCTCACACACCACACATACACACACACACACACACACACACACACACAAAGAGAGAGAGAGAGAGAGAGAGAGAGAGAGAGAGAGAGAGAGCTGTTGAGTTCCTTTAGCATTACTTACATGCATATATTTTAGCCCTGACCACTGGTATTGGGGCATTAGTTAGGTGACTCACTAATTTTCCCTCTCTGTAGCCATTAATCACATGTAGCTCTTTGACTGGGGTTGGGACACAATAAGATTTCCCCATCCACTTTGTCATACCAATAGGTATCATTTTTCTGGTCTTGGCTTAGGCAGTCATATTGTTGAGATTTCATGGGTATGAATTCCTTGTAATATCTAGAAGACACAGTCTCCTAGCACCATCCTGGTTCTCTGTAGTCTCCTCCCCCACCTTGTCTATTATGTTCCCTGAGTCTTAGGTGAAGAGGTTTTGTCATAGATGTATCAGTTATCTCCTGACAGTTGTTCCATGCATTTTTGCATTTTCAACAGTTGTTACTTTCCACAGTGGTCCCCATCTTCTACAAAAAGAAGCTTCTTTGATGTGGAATGAGATCTCCACTTACCTGTAGGTACAAGGATAAGTACTTAGAATATAGTTAGATATTGCTCTGGTTTAGGAAAGTGGCAGTAGTATGTTCTCCCCGAAGACTTATGACTTTATTATCTCTGGTACCAGGCATGATTTCCCACATGTTGAGAGGGTCTTAAGTACAATCAAAGAGTTATCAGTTACTACTACAGTGTAAGGTGCCACTGTTGCACTGTTAGGGAGAGCTTACTTTGCTGATCACTGTTGTTCATGCCAATTGCTGTCCTCTGTTGGCAGCTTATATAGTACCTTCCAGTACTGTGAAAGCTAGTTCTCATAGTGGAGACTTTCAGGTCTGTTCCAGCTCAGTCCTTCATGTCCAGTATAGAATGTGTGTGGTATCTTAAGCAATAGGGACATACCGTCAACTTCGGAAGAGAAAATAAATTTGTTTCTTAAAGTCCCAGAGTATAGAAGAACAAGTTCAAAGTGTTACATCTATTTATTAAGGCTTCATGCTTCATCATACCATGGCGGAAAGCAGAGGAGCAAATAAGCATCTCCTCTTTCTCTTCTCCCTCCTTCCTTTGTCCTTATTCCCCCTCCCTCCTTCCCTTCCTTTCCTTTTACTGTAATTTTTCTTTATAGCAATATTCCTCTGATGACCATGCAGAGGGCAGCAAGAGTTGGTGATACGACCCCTTTGATAAAACTATTTTCTATTGTGCTCCAAAGAGATTGCAAAGGATATTTTGATCTTAGCCCATAGCGCCATCAAGCATTGTGTGTGTGTGTGTATGTGTGTGTGTGTGTGTGTGTGTGTGTGTGTGTGTAGGCTAAGACTCTCGTCTTCTCAGTAGAATGATTGCTTTTGTTTGGAATGTGTTAACAGACATGTCTGGTCAAGAGGTGGACCAGTAGACACAGTTATACACCACTAGATATCCCTAAAACTCGTACTCCATCCTAGGGCTATGAACTGATCATCATTGATAGACTCTTTAAGAATTTCCCTTTAAGGGAAGCCGCCTCTTACAAGTGTTTGCTGAGGTTAGCCTGCGCTCCTAAGTTGTGTAGGAATAGCATGTCTTTGTTTTTGTTTTCAACTTTAGTTCCAGAAGCCTCCATTGCAACTGAACAGAGAGAGATCAGCTCTTTCTTAATGTGGTTGTTTTTCCTAATTTTGCACAGGTGTTATTCCTAAGAGCACCTACTAGTAAACATACGCTGTGCAGATCTCAGGTTTTCACAATGTTTTTCCTATTGAATTGAGCCATGGGGAGTTAACAGCAGAAGTTGTCTTAAGTAGCCTCGAATGTGGGATTTGGGAACCCACAGCAAGGACAACGTGTTTGCAAGGTTTAAGTGGAAACACAAATCAGAAAATACGGCATACACTAGTGATTCTCAACCTGTGGATCGAGACCCCTTGGGGGGATTGAACTACAATTTCAAAGGGACCATCTAAGACCATCGGAAAAATACAGGTTTTTATGTTATGATTCATAACTCTGGAGCAGAGTTGCAGTTATGGAGCGGCAATGAAAATAATTTTGTGGTTGGGGTCACTGCAACATGAGGAACTATATTAGAAGGTTGCAGTATTAGGAAGGTTGAGACCCACTGGTATATACTATTGTTAGGGCCACTCATACATTGGAAAACAGCAAAAAGTAAAATATGATTAATCAGAAATGGTCACTTAATAAGATTTAGTTTGAGCTTGGACTACCATAATAAGGGGCAGTATGTATCTTGATAGAGATAGACTGATAATTTGGATACATTTTGCTTGCCTTTCTCTCCCAGGGGTCTTTAGCTAGCACTAGTTAGTGAGGGGAACTCTTGTCCACTCATTAACTGCATTAATCCCTTGGAGTGACTTTACAGTAAGGAAGATATGTTAGTAGCCACATGGCAGTAGACTTTATTGGTCTTGTTATAAACCATGAAAATTGGTGACCTGGTCTAGTTATAGAATGAGTATTTGAGGGTCCAAAATGAGGTATTAGATGAGAGATAATACCCTGCATGGAAGAGGAGGTCTCTTCCATGTTATAATACACACAGATACTCTCTCTCTCTCTCTCTCTCTCTCTCTCTCTCTCTCTCTCACACACACACACACACACACACACACACACACACACACCACTCACACACACAAATCAGTGACGATTTTTATATAATCTATGTCCCACAGGTGATGAACACTTAAATAACAGCTAGTGATTCTTTGAGAAATTTTTAATTGTAGAAAGCTAGGATTTATGTTGATAAACTTTTCTTCACTGCAACAAAATATCCTGAAGAGGAAGGGATCCTAAAAACAGAAAGATTGAGATCCTTGTGAAAGAAGACCAGCAGGCAAATACCGAGAGTCACTCTGCAGGTAGGAATAATTGACCCTGACCACCCAGAAAGACAAAACTACTTTTACACAGTGAAGGCAAGCAAGGATTTACTTGGCTTCAGCTGATTCACTAGGGTGGGTCTTGGCACATCCTTACCCATCTTGATGGTACTTAGACAAAAACTAAGAAGGACACAGATCATGACATTAGCTAGGATCTCTATTCTTTCGAGGGGGAGAGCTGTGATTATGCTAACTAGGTAAGTTGTCATGTGCAAAGGAGAAACTAAGAAGAATGAGAGAAAGGTTGCAGTACGGGCCGCAAAGAAGGGAGGAACACTGGTTACAGCATAAGATTTAGCCTCAGCAGCAAAGAAAAGGAACAGATAGGAAGAATGCCGTGCTGTGGCATCCAGAAGACTCTTGAGGACCCAAGATTCAAGCTGCTGGTGACAGCTCACTGCTGAGTCTCCCTGCAGAAAAACTCTTCTGCTTCAGGGAACCTGTATTGTTTCAGCTTCTAGCTGCTCCGTGACGGCAGCCTGTGTCTATCAAGTGGTTCACGTGAGAGAACAGAGTCCTGGACCTTGTCGTGGGGGGAACACTCTTCCTGCTCCAGAACTCATCCTAGGATTGGCTGAAGTCTCTCCTGCAGATTGCTCACAGATTCTGGCATTTCCTGTTATGTGGCCCTGGATCGGTTTCACATCCCTCCACCCATCAATCTTCTTGTTGCGTCTGTTTCCTAGGGAACCCAGGCTAAGATGGCTATTGAAAAGAACTTTTACGTATTTGAAAGTTGGGATTCCATTATAAGTATACACATAATAGTTCCCCATCCTTAAGTGAGTGTGAGTGACTAATAGCATCCAGTTATGACTAAAGGGAAATCTGAAATGAAATGAAACATAGTTCCAAATACCATTAAGTTGATATTCTGGTCTCACTTAAAACCCTTTATTGGATCACGAATAAAAGAGAATATAAGTCCAATATATTATTTTATTAATTCTTTAAGAATTTCATACAATGTGTTTTGTTCATATCCACTCCCTCTTCCCCCTGACTCCTCCCAGATCCATTCTCACCTCCCCACCCCTCCCAACTTTATGTCCTTTTTATTTTTAATAACCTGTAATTATTAAGACTGGAAAACCTTTTCTCTTTCTAAAAAAAATAAAAGCTGGCTTTTAAATGATATTGAACTAGAAGATCAAAATAATGAGCCTACCTGGGTTCGCCACATGTTCCTCTTTAACCTCAGGGGTAGTTTATGGACCTAGGAAGGCATTACAGAGAAAAGAGACCTAGGGGGATGTTGTTGGTAGATCATGTAGTCCCAAGGTACTCAGAGCTTGAACAGAACCCTTACCACAACCCCCAGATGTCCTTATGGAAATGTGATCATCTACCCACTGCTCCCAGCATTTGGTGCCAGCTCATTCCTCCGTCTACTCAGTGCACCTGGGTAGATATACATGCAGCCTTGTCCAGATCTGTGCTCTTCCAGGTCTTTGAAGCCGGAGGGTGTAAGATGAGGCAATGGGTCCAGGGGATTGTCAGATCTACCATCTGTAAGTATCCAAAGTGGACAGTTGTGCCAGTGGTAATTATTCTCGAGAGATGCAGCTTAGTCTACCTGACTTCCTGCTTGCTTTCCATGCACATTATTTATGCTTTCATCATTGATCTGTCAGTCCAAAGGTCTTCTAGCAAATATGGGATTTAAATTAAAAAATTATGTGCATGTGGGTCTTACCTGCATATATGTCTGTGCACCAGACATATGCAGTATGTGGGTACCTGGTATTCCATGAAGTCAGAAAAAGTCAGAGCCCCTGGGACTGGAGTCAGAGGTGGGTGCTGGGAAGTGAACCAGGTTCCTCTGGAAGAGCAGCCAGTGCACCTAACTGCTGAGCCATCCCTCCAACTCCACATACATGTATCTTTAAACTTAAGTTGATCAGAGAGGGTCTTGTTGCTCACGACTGTTTATTTGGACTCATCCAATCAGCCATCAGCCTGGAATTCCCTAAGAAGGTGAGCTAGCCACCCTGAGAACAGAGCCTGCCTCATGGCCTGCCCCAGTGTCCTGCCGCAGCCAGCACCCTCCAGTATGTAAGAGAAGACTCAAAACCCCAAGGGAAGCACCTGCGTGTCTGTTAGTGGTGTGCCCTAGGTTAGAGAGAGATGGGTAATCAGAAGTGGTGGCTACCTATGCTCACACGTGTAGATTTTCAAGGATTTAGACAAGAAGACGGCAAATGGGTTTTGCAAACCTTGAGTATGAAGCCTAGAAGAACGCGAGGGAGGACACAGCCTCATTCCCAAGTACTAATGAACTCAGGTGTCTGAGATTGGGCCCAGTTGCCATGGAGCCTCGAGCATGTTCTAGATATTGAATGCCTGTCTGATGACAGCTTGTTTGTCTCTTTCTCCTGAAGGACTGCAAAATGTGCAGAGATGCTCTTGGTTCGTGGTTTTTTTTTTTTTTTTATGATTGTTTGCAAGCTGACGGAATGGTAATTCACTGTATCTTATTTTGTGTTTGGAGATGCTCCGGCTTCGTTCAGACATTTTCTACATTTTTTTTTTCCATTTGTTACTTCTTCCCAGAAATATGTCAAGCCTGCGTTCTCCTCACTGCAGAGGCCACTGGAAGAGTCTGTTTGCTAACGAGGCCTGTAAGGATGGAGAGTGGGCGGGATGTGCGGAGAAACATATTCCAGAATGCTTTTCACCCACACAGCCGGGATGGAAAGAAAAGCTCTCTACTCCACAAGCTGCTTGCACAGCCCCGGCTTTATCCTTCCCGCCTCCTTACTTCAAGTTTCACAACTGAGAAAGCAGGGCATAGTCTTCCTAGTGCAGAGCAAGCCGAGAGTCAGGCTATTTTAGACTCACTGCTAGCATATGGTCCAGGGACTCCAGAGAGGACTTCTGTCAAAGAACTTTCTTCCTTCTTCAGGTCTGATTTTTCAACATCCATCCTAAGTAAACGGGGGATAAAGAGAGCCAACTTAATGTAGGTGACTTCCACTCAGAGGTTCTTTTGTGTGAGCTCAGTGGGGGTACTTTAGGTCTCTAATAGTTCGGTTTTACTGTCATTAATGCATGTATTTGATTGGCCGAAGGCGAACAGAATCACTATACAGAGGAAGACAGGGAAGAGCCCGGTCTCTCTCAGTTGCACAAGGAAGTCTGACTGCCCGGTAAAGTCAGCCCTAGAACCGTTGTCAGGTCATTACAACCAGAGAAACAGCAATGGGAGAGAGAGAGGGAGAGAGACACACACTGAGAGACAGAGGCAGAGAAAAATCAGTCAGGATGATCACAACCAGAGAAACAGCAGTGGGTGACAGAGTCTTGAGACAGAGAAGATGAAAGAAAAGAGAGAGAGGGGATGAGAGGATACACACACACACACAGGCACACACACACACACACACACACACACACACACACACAGAGAGAGAGAGAGAGAGAGAGAGAGAGAGAGAGAGAGAGAGAGAGAATGAATCAGAGTAGGATAATAGCAACCAGAGAAATAGCAATGGGGAGTGAGAGAGAGAGGGAGGGAGAGAGAGACAGAGACAGAAGGACAGAGAGAAAGAGAGAGACAGGTAGACACAGAGAGACACAGAGGCACGCAGAGAAAATCAGCGCAGGATAATCACAACCAGAGAAACAGCAACAGGGAAAGAGGAGTTCGCGAGTGAGGAGAGCGAGGCGAGCAGGAGGGAGAGCATTAGCTTTTCCTCTTCCTATTCATGAATCCATCAGGCCTGATAGGCAGGATGATCTGGGCAACCATACCAAAAGCATTTGCAGATGAGGGACTGCGAAACCCTGCCTATTAATGGTATAGGCAAGCATGCTAGGTCTCATAGAGCTCCAATGGCACCCCTCGCCCTCCTCACTTTCCCAGGTAGTTTTTCAGATTCCTGATGACTGTAGAACACCGAATACGCTAGAAAACTATTTTTGCATCTTCTCTAATTAAGAAACAGTATCATATGTTTGTGGTGCTAATAGCTTCATTCTGTGAAAAGTTGAGACTGAGAGCTCCTCCCCCCGGGGTAGAATGACTTGAAAAGAGCCCAAGATTTTCTGCTAAAGTCTGGTACCTTCCTCCTTTCATTCCTTCTAATTTTCATGTTGAAACTTTTTCTTCTGGTCAAGACATGATCATCATTACAGGACTCTACTTGAAAAGCAAAAGCAAATTCTGTCTGAAGGGATTACCGTCATTCCAGTTGAAATGGCCCTTAAATGCCAAGTAGGGACTTCTTCACAGAGTTGACCCAAACCAGTTCTACAGGTAAAGCCATCTGTGGGTGTAAGAGTCACTATGTAGAGGATGTCCCTGGGAGGTCAGACACTGGGCAGAGAGGCGTTGGCATGGGGAGAGGCAGAAAGAAGCTGTTTACATTGGAGGTATGTCTTTGGCAATGTATTCTGCAGCCATAGGTCATCAGGAAGAAGTGAATGGCAAAGAGAAAAATAGGTATTTCTACTGGAAAGAAAGGTAGGGCAATTGCGATGAAGAAACACAGATGGTGGCATATAGAGCAGGTCCTGCGTGTCAGGATTGAATTTTATTCAGGGCTGGCTTGTTAAATCCCAGCACTGAATGGAACTGATGGACATTTCGAACCAATGTCTTGGAGGCTTGTTTGCCATAGTACTGTGTGTCACAAGGGTAAAAGTGAGTGAGAAGAAACTAGAAATGCTGAAGGAGGTGGGATGCCCTGCAGATAGGTAACTGGGGTTTTTGACCCACTGATTCATTAGATTTTTGACTGGGACCCTCCTTTTGAATCCCGTTTTAACATCCGACCATCTTTATTCCGTAAGGACAGTTATCAAATTTGTTTCCTTGTGTCTGCCTTTATTGATTACAAATGTCCTCAAATGTCAAGACCATGGAAAATGGTAACAGACTATCAATTCCTCATGTTAACAAGCACCACATTTCTTCCAAAATATCAGGAAAAAGTGCGGGGAGAAAGAATCACCACACAGATGATTTAAATCATTCAGTTTATAAAGATCCAGAGAAGCAGACTTCGGTTAGGGAGCAAGCTGCTTGGAATTGAATTTAATTTAAAGATGGACAGTTTTCCTATAGGGTAGGCATTCTGTCTTCCTGAAGCCAGAATAGATTCCATCCAGATGCCTCATGTTTTTGCCCCGAGAGCAAACATTACATGGGAACTGAGCTGAAGGAGCTGAACAAAGCAACCTTGTAAATTCTAAATTCGGGTGATTGCATCATCTAAGTCCTAAGCATATTAAGAGTCCAATCCAGCTTTTATTTTTATTGAGCATTTGTAACTAATTCCCACTGATCAAAGACAATTTAGTCTCTCCACCCCCCACCCCTTGTTTTTCTTTTTGGCAAATAAATCGTATTCTGGAAGGATGACATGGGAATCACTCCTCTTTCCAGCGGCCATACAAATCTGCTATTGCAAGGGAACGTCAAATGGGGGAAAGCAGTGCATTTTGGGAATTCATTAAGTGGCTGAATTCATTAAATGTTGGAAGGAGATAATTTAGACCTTTTTTGTAATGCAATAATTTGCAACTGTATAATTATCAGGGCTTGCTTTAGTCTGGGACAAAAATCTGATATTTATACTTAAATGAAAATTATCTTCCACTTATACTGACAAAAATATGAGCTTCTTATTTGTGGTTCTTTGGAAGATATGAGGTTATAGGATCGCCACTTTCCCTTTTCCCAATTATGACTTGGTTTTGGGAGAGGGGGTAGAGCAGAGCAATGCAGCCCAGGGTGCAGATGGTACCTGTGTGAGGCTTTTGACCTAAGTAGAAACAGAAATTCGAAGCTGGACAAGGAGGTTTAGATCTTACCCCTGGTCCCTGCAGACTGTTACTGTCTTTTTGTTGAAAAATAATGAAGACTATGATTGTAATGAGCCCCGGATATATGTATTTGGGGGTTTAGGAAAAGGCGCCAAATATAAAGACTTTTCATTTGGTAGGAGGTGCAGAAATGGGAACTTCGGGGTCTGGGAAGTTTAAACTTTATTAAAGGTAAACGCACCTCTGGCAGGCTAATGTCGCTGGAATAAAGGAAAGATGGCACACATTAGTTGACCCCCCCAAATTTGTTAAGAGCTGTCATTCTTGCTAAACAGGCAGCCTTCAAAGGAAACTGGGAAGTTCTTCTCCAAAGGGTAGGGGCCAAAGATGACTGTCTGCTGACCAAAGAGGACTGTTCACAGGAAGTTTACGGCCCTAGACTAAGCCTCTGGATTGTGAACATGAGCTCTGGGATCACAGTCTTGGTATGAGGGTGATTATGGTTTCAGCCTCTTGTGGGGGACACTGTCCTATTCTCTGTCACATGGTTCCCACAGCAGCGCCAGGAGGAGTTCTGGTCTCACATTGTAGATACAGAAACTGGTATACTAAGAGGCTTAGTGACTGGGTGGGTACTTCAGGGTCAGTGTTGGATGCTAGGTCGCTTCTTTGCATCCTCACGGTTGCTGCTGCCTTTTTAGAGGTTACAGTCCTCGGACTTTCTGAAGGTGACCTGTCCTCTGAGAATGTTCTCACTGAGAAGTCGTTTAGTCAGCCAAAATGACAGCTGCCTCTTGGGACAGTGACCCACGCACAGTTAGAAAAATAGAGGATTGTATTTGCCTTTCTTGTTTGACAGCTGATCAATGGAGTAGAGAAACATCGGCTGTGCCTTGGGCCCATGGAATTTCCATGCTGGAAATATGTGGAAAAGAGAGAATCTTGTGTTCCAGGGGGTGATAAATGACTATGAATGGCTATAATGTATTTTTTCTGACAATACATTCAGAATATTCCCTCATCCTGATACTATTCGTAAAGAGTTGACTTAGGTGGGTTTCCAAATAGGTGGTATTCCCTGGGTGATGACTCAGTGCTGGGTGACAGGGACATGGGAGCTGACTGGAAACAAATAAGATGTATTTCTAGAGAGAAGAGAGGGGAGATAATGACCCAGACTAGGGCTCTGCATTGGGTTGTTTTAATTGTCAATGTGACACAATCTAGAATCATTTGGAAAGAGACTCCTAATGAGAAAGTATAACAATTGAGTTGACCTGTGAGTATTGCTAAATGTTAGTGGATGTGGGAAGACCCAGTCCATTGTGAGTGGCCCCATTCCCTAGGCAGCGGGTTCTGAGCCTTATGAAAGAGAAGAAAGTTAGCTGAGGAGGCAGATTGACAATCGAAGAAGCTTGCACTTGTTTCTTTCTGCTCTTGACCGTGGGATGCGATCGGACTTGCTTAAAATCACTGCCTTGACTTCACCCCAGTGCTGGGCTAGAACTTGGAATTAGCCAAATAAAGCCCTTCCTCCATTAAGTTACCTTTTGCCAGGGTATTTCATCACAGCAACGGAAATGAACAGCAGCGGGTCATTGTATGCTAACATCCTCCTTTCCCATAATCTCTTGACCCTACCATACTCTCTCCCAATTTCTTCACACACTCACTGATTGATAAGAAGAAGGCTTACTAGGACCCAATAGCGATCAAACAATTGTTTCTTAATAGCTGGTTCAACCTCAGTCAGGAGGGGAATCCTTTTTCTCACAAATTAATCTCTATAAATCCATGTTTGGAAGTGTGCCTTGTTCTGATTGAGCCCAGCGGGCATCAGTTTTGGTCTGGATCCATAGTAACGGAGTACATGCTTCTTTTCAAAACCCTTAAGAAACACCTCTATGGTTACATCCCCAAAGGGACCATCTGTAAAGGTTTTGGAGGTGAAGTCTCTCTGGGGACGAATGGGTTCTAGTTCTCTCCATGCTTCCCCAGCCAGGGAATCAGACTGAGAACCCTTCTGTTGCTATGACTATGCTTAGATACTTGGGAACAATAGCGGTGCCATGCAGCTTGGAATACATTGAAATATGCCTGTCAAGTGCCAGTTTATACAGGAGGCGATGGAGTATATGCTGACATCATGTAATCAAAAGGAAATAATTAGCCCGGTGTGTCTTGCCTGGGAAAAAAAATAGACTGCAACTTAGCAAGCTGTGTTTCATGGTCCCTGAACAGAACAGCAATGCCTTCCTTTTATTTATTCAGGGAACATCTATTTAGCTCTGCGGTGGTGGTTTACAAATAAGCAAAATGTGGGCTGCTGTGTGTATTTAAAAAAAAAAGTGGGCTCTAGTGGCTCAGATAAAGCCCAACCCATCTCAGCAGGTACTAACTTGTTTAAGAGAACCAGCTGTCAACAGCAATGAAACTCAGAGAGCTCACCAACTTCATCAGCCTTTTGGCAGTCCCTGAGAAATTTGCTGCTTAGATTTCTTAGTGAAATGTTGGGCAAATGGAGAAATGCAGCCGCAGCTGAAGCTTTCTGTTAACTGAGGCTCAATCAAGAGGCTGATAGCAATGTTTTTATTTATTGTTGTTATTATTATTACCCCAGCCAGATTGAGAGACATAGAATGACAGAATCCTCTGACCCTCCCAAAGGAGTAGACTGTAGGGTTGAGATGAAGAAGTGCTCTGAGTAGTCGTAAAAGGCAAGGGAAAGCCTTAGGTCTCTTCTCTCCACAGACTATAGGTTGATGGGATTCTTCTCCCCGCCTGCTGTTCTCTGCATTCCAAAACACCATCCCCTTCCTATAGCTGGCACTGGCATTTTACCCAGGGCCTAACTGGGTAGGGCAAAGCGGTTATGTAAATTGCTTCCCTGCTATTTTCTTGCCCTTGTCTTTGTTTATTCCCAGGAAAGTCTTCCATGAATCACTGTCAATTTCAGATGTGCAAGGTAAAAGCCAAACCCATGGTCTATGGTGTGATGTAGATACTCAGACATGGTTGTCACCCATCTTGTCATTCACGTGGCCTTTGCTCAATAACCTCCCAGTGTCAGCGGTTTGGTATTAAACCACCCACATCTCAGAGTCTCCTGATATTTCAAAAGCATTCTTCTTTTGTTAGTACAAGGGATATATTGGTGCTATAGATACATTTTAATAAACTTGGGTTAATTGTGAAATAGACCAAACTAGTAAAAGGTGGATAAGACATTCCCAGAGATGGCTTCGTATGCGATTCAAGAAGCTCTCTGACAGGCGGATTAAAGTAAAATCACACTAAGTATTTCAACCAAGGACTGGTCTACATTTTAGCTTTTATCAGCAGAGAAGAAGGGTGGCGGGACTAAGCGGAGTATTGGAGGGTGAGAGATAAGTTTAATTCTGAGAGTTGGCTTTGTGAGGTAAATCAGGTCATTCTCAAGAATGGTACTTCCCAATGGATGGAATAGTTCATAAGTGAGAATGGCGCGACTTTCACCTAAAATCCAAATCAGCCAAATACAAACAGTCAGAGGTTCATCTTTCTCTCTCCATATCTCTGGGGCTGATGCTGGGCTTGCAGATGAGGTTTGTTAGGTCAAAGAGAAGTTCCAGCAGACAGTGAGAGATGGGGTAAAAGCATCACTTGCATCCAGAGGAGTTCCATGGTTCTCATTCATAGGGAAGAGTCACAGTGTGCTATCCAAGGCCTAACTTTAGCATGTGAGCTCTACCCCTTTCTATCTTCATACATAAGGTGAATGATACATTATTTAAGTCTTGGCTTCTTTCATTGTCACATGAAGACAAGAGCTTAAGGACTGTGCTTGTCATCAGTCCATGCAAAGCCTTGGCACGGGGACCGACACACAGTGTGATCTCATGAGTGTCCTTTGCTGCTATTGTCATTGCTTAAAAAGCATTTTTGAACTATCTGGAGGAGTCCGGTGAGTCAGGAGAAGAGACCGGCGTAGTTGATCGTGTTGGAACCTTGCTTAACCCCAAACCTTCTTACTTGTATCTTCTGGATGCCTTTTGGGAAATATGTTGGGTGATATCTCTGAAGGATCCAGGCTCAGATTCTTGAACATTTGACAGAGAAATTCAGCTCTTCTTCGTCTGTCTTTCTCAAACTCTCTTAGTTGCTTTCAGCCTAATTCCTTTGTCCCCCCAAACAACCCTGATACTCCAGTCAGTACGGGGCTTTAAGTTCTTAGGCAAGCTGCCTACGTCTTATTCACTAGTATTCTTGCTTGGGATTTGGTCTTGGCATCATCGTTTTTTCTTCCTTATAGATTTTTTGTCTACTGAACTTGACTTCCTTGGTTTTATTCACAAAGCAAACCTTCCAAATCCATCATTAATTAATCATTAAATGTCATCATTAAATGTCCTGTACTTTCCTCAGCCCCAGGTAGAGTGTCAGTTCTGAAATGGGGTTGATGTGCAGTTTAGGTAAGGTGACACTCATTTACCACCTTTCCCCACTACTAGTTAGGCTAGTTAATCTTCCATCCAGATGTCGTAAATTATCTTTCTGTGATGTTTCTTCTAACCATTGGGGTAGCAGACTGAGCTTAATAAGGAGATTGCGTTTTCTTTCATATGTAGTTTCTAATACTCAATATTTTGTTCTGTTTCTTAGCAATATTTTTTTAACTTTTGTAAAACAACGTTATTCCCTAAAGCATTTTAAATTGTCACATAATAATTTGTACATATTTGTGAGGTACAATGTGACATTTTGATATATTTATGCTTTGTGTAATGTTCAAATCAAAGCAATTAGCATATCCATCATCTCGAACATTTACCACTAGTTTGTGGTGAGAACATTCAAAATCTACCCTAGCCACTTTAAAAATGCAATGTGTCATTGCTAGCTACTGCACGTTCCCCCTACTGTGCAACTGAACACTAGAACTTATTCGTCCTGATTGCAACCATGTGCCTGTTGACCAAAGTTCTCTGTTCTCAGCCCCCTCCTCAGGCCCACTCCCCTCCAGTCTCTGGCAACTAAGTCTTTTCTTTCTATTTTTATATCATGTACTGAGACTTGGATTTAGCAACATTTTATTGACAGAGTTATTTGATCTGTTTTAATTGCAGATTGTACCTGGTGGTAGAGAGATGTTAAAAATAAAAATAAAATAAAAATTAATGCAGGTTGTTGAAGAACTTTAGCCAGCAGGTTCCTGACTGAAGATAAGTGTACTTCATCTCCATCTATTTCTATGACTTTAGGCAAGTAACTTAAATTCTCCTTACTTAACTGTTCCTGTAGAAGATGGATCACATCATAGCGTTAATGCTAATATTAGCTACAGTAGTACCATACAACCTTTAGCAGAATTTTTAAAATGTGTTTTATTTTGTGTGCCGGTGTGTGTGTGTGTGTGTGTGTGTGTGTGTGTGTGTGTGTGTGTGTACATATATGCAGGTCAGAACATAACTTGTAAGAGTCTCTTCTCTCTTTCTATTATGAGGGTCTCTGGGATTAAACCCAGATCAGCAGGCTTGATAGCAGATACCTTTACAGGTTGAATGCCTCACCATTTCTAGCTACGTGTTTTGAGTCAGTGAAGCTCACAGACATGCGCTATAGTTAAGATGTGTGCCTGCTTTGATTCGCATCATCTGGGGCAGAAGCAGAGGGAGAATTTGAAGAAAGACAGATTTGAGTTAGATGTAGCAGAGTATATACAAAGTGGTTGGAGGAACTGGCTTCACTGGGGTCACAGTGGGGGGAGAGGTGGGGACAGGAGCTGGGGCCCAATGTGGAGGGCTCTGAATACCAAACTAGGAGTTCCACAGGGAACAGCTCTTTGCTGAACTGTTCATGGACGTGCTCAGCAATGGGCTCACAGTACCTCACGTTCTGTAGGAGCCGCCAGCCACTGAGCTACTCCCTCAAGTGCTCACTGGAAATTTACAAGGCCCCCATAATGCATTCAGCTTTGTGTTTGGGGGAAGCTGGCTTCGAGCACGGTGAGAAGGTGAAGGAATTGGAGCAGAGAGACCAATTAAGAAAATAAATCCGACCATTTATTCTTGTTCTGTTTCAGTTCCTTTCTTTTTACGTGAAGAGAGTTTTTCATGATCTTCTACCGACAATCCTTGAGGACACTCTCCCTGGACTTTTTAAATCTTCTTCCCTCAGACTAGGCCTATTTAGGTTCATCTGACCTCCAGGAATAGATTCAGAAATAAAATAAATGATTTCATGATTTATTCATAAGTTCCGACTTCCACAGCTGAGACCATGACCATAATCTTTCTGTTTGTGTTAAACATTCTCAGTTTAGGGCCTTATCCTAAAGGCCAAACTGTATTTTTATTTTAAAAGGTATGTGTGGAGAGGGGCAAGAAAAAGAGATTTGGATAGCTATTGGTTTCTTCATCAAAATAGGTAAATACTCTCAGGCAGGCAGAGATTCATTCTGGAATCTGCTGAAGCACAAACATTGTTTACACCAGATTCAGCTGTAGGATGCAAGCTTTCAGTTCTGTTAGGTGCATGGTGCCATCAAGGGATGACCTTTTGCATAGTGACCAAAGCTTTTCTACTAAAATCTCTATCTGCTTAAAATAGAGCACCGATACCTCTGGGTTCCTCACTTTGGAAAAGCAAACGAAACCTTCAGATAAGACCAGGGGAACTCCAGTGTTATCTCATGCTACATGCTTTTTTTGAAAATTGATTCACTTTCCTCCCAACCAGTATATTCATGAAATAGCCAAGCTGTGGTTATAAAAAAAATTGTTATTTTGCCTGAGGTGATTCAGAGGGTCCCAAGACCCTGTAAGCATCCATTCTTATGCTGAGATGGATTGGAGATAAAGATATGAATTGGTACTTCAGGTAAACAATGATGGTCTGACATACCACATATTGATGGCTGGAGAACCTCCCCGTGGTTTGATGGGAGAACAGGCTTCTGAGTTCCCTTCAGACCAGTATGCTTGGGAATCTGCTCAGGACTACTGTAAGACAAACCACTGTAGACGACCCAAGGTGTCCACATTTTCAAGCTGGCAGACCCTGAGGTCTGCAAGCGAACTGGGGGGATCCCAAGGAAACTCCAGTTCTCCAAGCTCTGTGTTTCTTCCCCTGTAATCTGATGCCAAGATGCAATTAGATGGAATTTGAAATGTACGTAATTGCAACTCATTCAGAAGACATTATTTTTTGAGAGGTTCAAAATGAGAAAATGTGCACATTCCTTTATAGGCTTCGTTGAAACAACGTTGATTTAAATGAATGCATGCACCTACATATCCTGAAGCAATTGTTGTAGCCAAAGAAATATGAACAGTAGACTTTTTGTTGACTTTTCTACACATTAAAATGTCCTAAGATTAATATCATTAGAAATGTCACTGACTCAACACAGAAATATTGCATCACTAGCCATTTTGTATTTCTGAAGCAACATGGCAAAATAAGTATTTAATTCACTAGATGCATTTGTATTTGTACTGCAGAGTTACAATTTGTTTCCCAGTGATCCACAAGATCATTTCAGGTAAAGATGAGAGACTCTGGAGAGGCATTTTTAATGCATTTTCTAGCAGGAGTCTAAGAATTAACACTTAAAGCCGTGAGAACAGGGAAGAAAAAGCAGACAGAAATGTTCAGGTCACTACAAAAATGAGTTGTAACAGAGTTAAATTCTGTTTCTGCCTATAATCACCGAGCTACATGAGGTAACTGACCAACTAACTACTCCAAACCTTAAAGACCAAAGTAGGTGCCGGTTAGTGTGAATGTTTATTTGATTGTTAGTCATATTCATTACTTCTGTGAAGTAGAAGTCAGGGCCAAATATTGTAATTTGATTCCAGTAAGATCAGAATGATAGTCACATAGGCTCTTGTATCTTTATATACAAACCATAAAATTGATCAACTCTTCTTATCTAGATGTTCAGATGTAAAAGGTTGGAACCAAACTTAGTTTAAGCTTAGTTTCTGATGTTGATTGCTTTCTCTCTGTCTGCTGTCGCACAATGCAGTCAGGAATCACTGGCAACACCGATCACACGTTAGTGATTTCTCATTTCAGAGTAACACACACTATCATTCTTCCGAAATTATTCTATCCCTAGGTCCTCTGAAACCTTGGCATTGTCACTGGGGACATTCTTGGGTCTTGAGAGAGGACTGGACTTCTCAATACAGCGGAAAATAAACCAAATCTGTTGCTTCAGAATCAGCCCTTCTGGTAAAACTGAAGAGTTCTCTGGTGCTGAGGGAATTCCTGGACTATTTAGGGCTGAGAGTTCCAAGAACCGGGGCGAGAGCCATGGGAACCACCAGGCAACTGCGTCTGGGAAGTTCCTCAGAAAATACCCGCTGTTAGTTTGTCTCACGAAGCTCACTGATCTGCTATATAATTCCAGTATCGAGAGTTGACCAAGTTAAAATGTTATTATGGGCAGTAAGAGTGGGTGTCCTTTCCAGTCATATTTTGGGTTTACTTTCTGTAAGGAATTTAAAACTGGACTGAGTTTAGCCTTCTTCTTACCCACAGTCTTTGCCAGTTGGAGATATCAAGGTTTAAACAACAGATATTTCTTGTTCACCCATCTGGAGGCTTGCTTGGTTGAGAGCTATCATTCTGGTTCAGAGATGGCATCCTTCTCATTGTGTCCTTTCATGGTGGAGTGGGAAAGGTCTCGTGTCACTTCCTTTCCTTTAAAGAAGGCATTAAACTCACTATGAACATCCAAGGACTTCCGGTCCTAATATCATCAGATGGGTTGGTGGGTGGGTGGGATTCTGTCACAGATGGAAGTCATTCCCATACATGCTTTCTCAACTTGACAGCATTAATAACGCAATACCCCTGATCTGTGTACGATAGTACTCTCTCAATCTTCTGCTGTTGGCTTTAACACATGATAGTCAGCCAGTAAAGCTGACCTCAGGCCTGACAACCCCTCTTAGGTAGAGGATCTGGGATCTGAGAGGCCATGATGCTTGACGTTCCCTTAGTGACTGTGTTGAGTTATGAGATCAGTGCCAGCGCTGGATTATAGAAGAGGAAGACTGGAGTGGTTGTTAGCGCCTCTGCGTGAGAGGCCAGGAGACCGCCAGGGTAGGTAAACAGAACCATTGAGTGACATCGGCAGGATGTGAGGCTCAGCAGACAGTGTCTCTGGCAGGAAGGTATGACAAGATTAAAGGTGTCCTGACCTGTGGGTGTTTAGGCTAACACCATGTCTTTGTGAAAAGCGCTTTAAGGCAACACTCACAGGGCAACTGAGTTTTAGTTAAGACAGGAAGTGAGAACATTCTGAATAGGCTGGATGGGGGTTTACAATTGGACAAGCTGAATTCGTAAGGACAATGAAGGATTTTGAGAGCGAAGAGAAGGAGTAGGAATAGCTGAGACTGATTGTTCAAAGTAAAATAACTGTAGGGCAAGAACTTGTAGTTTTTAATGGTAGATGTATTAATTGAGGTCTCTAGAAAAACAGAACTGATAGAACAAATATATACGTATTAAGAAGGGATTCGTCAGAGTGGCCTATGGGCTGTCCAACATTAGAGCAGTCCATCATTGGCTGTCTCCCAACAGAAAGGCCAAGGACCCAGTAGTCATCAGTCAATGAGATTGGACATCTCAGCAGTCCCGGTCTAATGCTGGAGTTCCAAGGAATTCCTGAAGTGCTTCTGGTTCTCAGTCTGCATTGGAATCCTGAACTAGAAGGTTTTGATACCAATGAAGGAATGCTTGAGCAACAGGACAGACGAACTTGCCAGCAACAGTAAGGACAAGCAGACAAAATGTAAAAGCTTCATTCTTCCAAGTCCTTTTATGTAGACTGCCACCAAGAGGTGTGGCCCACATCAAGGGTGTGCCCACCTCAAATGATCCAATCACACGCCCTGCTGTTCTCATTTGTCACTGGGTCTTCATCCTTTGGGAAATTAGAGTGTTGCATTCACTCAAAATTTACTTCTTACTTGATCCTTTGTGATTCTAGAAGTCCTCCTTCAATGTGAGTCATAGGAAAATAGCTGTTAGGTGTTAGGGGCACTTGGTGTCGTGAATGCTGCAAATGGATCGGATCTTTCTATAAAAATTCAAAATTGCATTTTCAAACCTTAAAAAAAATCCTTGAGATAGTTTTCAGGGTGAGGCTTGTTTCTGCATCCAGAAGCAAAGTGAGATGCAATGGGAGCAAGATGCAGAATTTGACTTGAACGCTAATTTGCGTGTATGATGTTCTTGTGAAAACATTACCCCTTAGTGTCCCTGCAATCCCAAAGAAGAAAGTACTAGACACATTTCAGAACTGACCACAGATGAGTCCAAGACAGGAGACAAGGAGGCCTGTATCAGCATTTGCTATCTCAGAGGGTCTTATTCTGACAGTACCCTTCACCACCTTGGATTTGCCACAGCCTACGGGTCACCGATCGGTCACTCCCATCTGAAAGGAAAATCCTGCCACTGGATGAAGTTTTCCATCTTGCCTCCAAAGTGAGAGGCAGCACCACCATCTGGCAATTTCTAAGGGAGAGCACTTTGGATTTGTTTATTTTACAGACACAGCTGCTTTTGTGTCACACATCTGTGTGACATTAGGGATAGTAGTTAAGCATCCAGAGTCGCTGGTTCCCTATCAGTGTGTTCCGCTGACTTCTGGACTGTAGTGAGACATCAGGAGACGATGCTTGCGAGAGTGAGTGTGTTTTAAAGTGTTAAACACGATGCATATGTTGGCTATTAGAACCAGTTGCACAAGTAATGACCAACGAAGTTATTTTTCTTTCTTGAATCCCCAAAGACAGTAATTTTCCATCCATGAGATTTTTTTTCTTCCATCGCTGTCTTCTGAAGTATAATCTCTTCCATCTACTTCTAGTCAATTTGCCAATTTGGTAGCTTTGGCTCCATTTGGCCAAGTTTTCTGTAAATCCATTCTTAGCAATACTCTTGTTATTGTTGGAACTCTGGCCCATTAATTAAAGTTTGTTGCTGCCAAGACTTGACCACAATTGAAGAAATAACTGTGGCCGCCAGACTTACACCTGAATTGCTTTACATGTGTTCATTTAAATTTGATCCTTGAAGTATTTGTTTTACTCATTATACTGCCTAATTTGCCCCCAAATAAATTAGGGGCCAGTCAGCACCCAAATCCTGGGGTAAGTGGAGATTTTGGTGTCAGCAATAGCATGAACATCTACTTCATCATGGACACCTGCAATTGTATTATGTATGTGCAAGAAATGTGGGCTAAGAGTTCTTTGCCTGCAATTACTGGGGATATCTAGGATATTTTTAGTTCTTCTGTAATAGGTAGGGAACACCACTATCTGCTAGAGATATTTTTATGTCTATCTTACCTGGAGACTACCGGAAGAGAAATAGATTAGATATGAATGACTCACAATTTATCACTGTAGAAATATATACAGTAGCTTTCAAAACTAATATACAATTTCAGCTCAGGAATCTTAGAGGACAAGTCAGCATTTGAATACAACCCTTGGACAAATTGATGTCTATTCTGATCTAGACATTTGAATTGATCCTTTTATGAACAAGGGAAGAAAGAAAGATGGGTTTGATTGCATCGAATTGATAGCAACCCTACTCAACCTAATTCCAGCGGCGCAGTATTTCCTGTAGCCTGCTTTCAGGAAACAAAGTCGGAGATAGGAATCCAGGCAGGTAAAAATTCATTCACTCAGTGGACTTGGTGGTTTGGTGCCAAGGAACTCCTTGACTTCTTTCGGGTGCTGATCAGACTGACAGGCATAGGGAGAATCCACAGGCAAGGGAGACCCACTTTTCTTCTGAATATATAATTTTGGACTTAGATCTGTACCTATGACTTCTTCCTCTTTACCCACCTCATCACCAGGGGAGAAAATCTAGCAAAAGAGCAGGTGCCAGCCACTGGACTTGTCCTCAGGGGACAGAGAGCAAAGGCTCTGAGTGGAATCGGAAGGCCAGGGAGGTGGCTCAGCAGCAGGCCCACATGGTGAGGTCAACTGCCTTTCACTGGGCGAGGGAGGGGCAAAGAGTAGCGAGAGATATAGGTTGATTGTTAGCTTGGGCCTTCACCAAGTTTGAGGATGTAGAAGTGTCAGCGATTTCTATGTCAGGTCTCAGGACAGCATATTTGGGACAACGCAGTCAAGTGCAAGAATCAGGCCTTATTACAAGGCCTGTACTACTGTAACACAGACCACCATGCGTTCTATCCAGAATTAAGGCAATGAATTTCTATAGATTTCCAAAATTAGCATCTAAGGAAAGGGTGCTTCTTAATCAAAGTCTTTAAAGGGATTGGGAAATGATATTACATAGTTCTTGTCAATTTGACACAAACTAGAGTCACCTGGGAAGGGGGAATCTCTCCTGTAGGGTCACTGTAGAACTGATCTGTGGCAAGTCTTTGGGAGCACAGTCTTATTTGCTAATTGATGTGGGAGGGCCAAGTGCGTCGGGAATGCATTCTTGGACAGGTGGGCTTGAGTTGTAAGGAAAGTAACTGTGTTCAGCAATCCAGGAAGAGCAAGTAAGCAGCATCACTCCAAGGTGTCTGCCTCAACTCTTACCTCCAGGTTCCTGGCTTGGCTTCCCGCAATGATGCACTGTAGTTTGTCAGCCAACTAAACTCCTCTCTCCCCATGCTGCTTTTGGTCAGTGTTTTATTAAAGCAAAATAAAACAAATTAAAATGGGAATATTTTGAGTAGGCAAGGTTGACATTTTAGAAGAAAGATGGTTATTTTCCCAAGGTCTATTTCCACTTTTAGTCCATCTCATTTGATAAGAACAATAATTTCTGTGACAAAATTAGTAAATCTATTCTTATTTAGGGTCAGGCAGAGTTGTTGTGTACCTCTATTCCCAGTACTTGGAGGCAGAGACTGGCAGATCTCTGCGAGTTTGAGGTCAGCCTGGTCTACAGAGTAAGTTCCAGGTCAGGCTCCAAAGCTACAGAGAAACCCTATCTTGAAAAACCAATATTTATATATCTATATCTATATTTGTGTCTTTCTATCTATCTATCTATTAATCTCTATCTATCTATCTATCTATCTATCTATCTATCTATCTATCTATCTATCTATCATCTGTCTGTCTATCATCTATTTTTCTATCTATCTATCTATCTATCTATCTATCTATCTATCTATCTATCTGTCTATATTCAATATGAGGCCCTGCTTAGTAAAAACCTTTAACCTTTTGCTCCTTCTTTACCCCACCCAACTCTCTTTTCAAACTCCCAAAAGATGGGATTATAGGAATGTACTGCTACATCTGGCATATTTGGATTTCTGCCTGTACGTTTTAGTCCTTGTCATTATATATATACACATATATATGTATATATATATATACATATATATGTGTGTGTGTGTGTGCATATGCAAGATTCACATAGAGAATTGTTGCTTTTCAAAACTGGAATGTTCACCCTCAATGGGGGCGTCTTAAGTAATAGCCACACCTTTTATATGTTGTACAATATAAAATATTGTGGGAATATTTTTAAAGAGAGGAATACTGTGACTTTATAAGGAAGAGACTAACAAAGGCGGACCACATCCTTTAGTTTTACCCATAAAGCTCAGCAGCATCTTGATGTTGAGCATAGTGCCCCTGAAGGTAGCTAAGGCCTATGTAGCATCTGTTGCCTAGAGCTAGACTTGCAGGAGACTCGGTGTTTCTTCCAAAAGATGCTGTATTTTACAGTCAGACAACACAGAGCGGCGCTCTTCAACTAACATGCAGATTTGAATTCTGCCCCATCCTGTGACCACAGCCCCAGCTTTCTCCTCTGTAGGAAATGGTGAGTCCTAAAGTTTTATAATAAGTGGTTGTATCCCTGAGGTGTAGCAAACAGGGATTGTTGAGGAAATTTACCAAGGCGGAATCCATTTTTAAAGACTGGTTTCAAACATTGTGGTGGCAGTGTAGCAATGTCATAGCCGTGCAGCAAAGAACATTGGGTCTGGATGTTGGTGATGCTGTCGAGTAATAGGCAGGCCTGAACTCGTGTAAAGCTAGTGAGGAGCTGAAGATGCCTACCGAGACCCACCACAGAGACCCTAATGAGTGATGTAAGATGCTCGATCCACTCATTACAGGTGTATTTGGCCATCATCAATGACCATTTTGTTCTGTTTATGAAGATTAAGTTAAGGAACACTCCTCATGATAGCAAAAGGAGATATTTGCCCCAAGATTCCATGATTTAGCGGCGAGACCTCTGTGCCTTTAGAGCCAGAAGCTTTGTGCCTAAGCCCTGTCACGAACAAGTAGGCCACTACCATGACCTGGAGCAGTTTGAGTTCTGTCTTAATGAAGTTTCCAGAAACGTGAATGGAACAAGGTCAGCAGACAATAGCCAGTGGACCAATTCCGTCTCAGACTTTCCGGGAAAGTAGCTCTACTCATATTTATGTATTGTCCTAGGCTGCCTTTGTGTTTCAATGGCACACTTGAATAGTTGTGACAGAGACCTTATGATTCATAAAGCCGAAGATGCTTCTATTTGGCCCTTTACAGTAAAAGTTTGCCAACTCCTGGGATAGACTAACTGGAATGTCACTTAGCAGGAAGCAGCAGCCAGGCTCCTGCAACTGGACCCAGAGACGTTAATCCATGCATTTTTATGATGGCTGCTGTCGAGTTGCAAGTATTTTCTGAACGTCTACATGACAGGCACTCTTCTTGGATGCTTGAATGAATAAAAAAATTAAATAAAAATTCCTGCGTTCAAGGAGTTTTCCAAGTGTCCGTTTATTGGGTAACTGGTCTCAATGGCGAGAAAGATGGCAAACACGATTCTTCATGGTCTGTTATGCAGGGAGAGGTTCTTTTCAGGTTACAATTGGATGTGATAAAGCCCATCGTGGCTGGAAAGGCTCAGTGGCCAGAGATTAAGGCTGCTAGCCACATTGCAACCATTGTCGGGAAGTGGAGAATAGACAGAAATGGGGGAGAAAGACCAAGAAAACTCAAGGCTTACTCTCAGGGCCTCACTTCTGCCAGCAAGGCTGCACCTCAAGGTCTGTTTCCAGCTAGAGACAAATTGTTCAAATACACGAGCCTATGGGGGTGCTCCACATTCAAACTGTAACCGCAGTATTACTAATGAGTAAGCTCATTAGACAATATTGGGTGAAGTCGTTAGTGCCATAGCAAAGATTCATGCACGGGAAGTCGGAAGCAATGTCTTGGAGTTTAAGGCAGCCCCAATGAGGAAGGACATGAAAGTGAATGGTGGAGGACCCTGGATGTGGGAGAAGAGCTGTTCATCCTCAGGAAGAGCCAAGGCAGATGCCCTGGGAGCCCGCCAAGACTGTCACCCTTGCCAGCAGCTCAGAACTCCAGGTGGGTTTCTCAGTTTCTGGAAAACCATCTTGGAACCATTTTCACCTTTCCAGGAGAACTTTCACAACTGTCGCATGTTTTTCCAGTAATTCCATTCAACTCTGACACCCAAGGTGGGACGAGGAGTTTGTCTTTTGAAACACACTGGAGTGTCTCAGGTTTCCCAAGTGTCTCTGTTGGGGAAATCACTAATCTAAATCAAAATAAGAATGCCCTCCAAATGCGTTGAGAGTCACTCAGCCTCGACTCAAACACTTCTAGTAATGAGACACCATTAACTCTTTTAGCAGGTTCACTCCATAAAATATTTATAACATTTAATTAATATATTCATGTATTCGGCAAAAAATGTGTAGCCTCCCACTGTGAGTCAGATACTAGAGATGTACAGACACGTGGTCTCTGCTTACATTGTTTTCTTATTTCTTTCTGGCTGCAAAACATATATTGTTTTCAGCTTAAGCAGGCTGTGAAAAGAAAACAATAAAAGACACATAGGGATAGTTGCTCTTTTTTTCTATAGGTAGAAACAATATTTGGTATATTTTGATTTTTTTCTCTATCTCTACAATTAAAAAGTTGAGATCCTTTTCTTCCTCCCTCTGCCCCTTCCTTCCTTCCTTCCTTCCTTCCTTCCTTCCTTCCTTCCTTCCTTCCTTCCTTCCTTCCTTCCTTCCTTCCTCTCCTCTCTCCCTCTCTACTACCCCATCTCTTTTTTCTCTGTTGATACAGAAACAGAACTGTCACCTCAAGCAGAATAAGAATGCTTTATTGTGGAGCCAAATATGAGTGACCATGTCCCAGGAGCATGGATTTAAGTTACCCAAATTCCTTTATTCCAAAGTGAAGAGGCTTCATGGAATTTTTGTAGTAACAGGCTTTAAAAACAGAAGAAACATAAACCAAGTCTCTTTTCAAATACATTAGTAGAAACACCGTAGTGGTGGTTGTAGTGTAGTGGAGACCTCAGTGGAAGGCCTCAGTTGCTGTTTAGTGACTCAGCATTTTAGTTGGGGAAAACGAGAGCTCTGTTAACACATTTCAAGAAGTTTGTATCTCTCAGTCACAGGATGTTAGATCCTAAGCAGAGGTGGGTATGGAATGGCTATTTAGGGGCTACATAGAGCCCCAAATGGATTGTAATTAGGCTGGACCTACAATATTCTAACCTCTATACATGGCTGTGGATCTAGTAGGTCAATCATCTCTGTAGACAGAATTTAGGTCAGTTCTTGGAGATAAAGCTTCTTTCTAGGCCTTTCATTCACATCCAACCCTTTCCCTTTCTTGAATGCTGTGTTTTGGGATTACAGACATTACTCCCTGCTCAGATCTCCCCTTCAACTATAATATAAATGTTTATATATTTATGGAATATCTTTCACCCATGTGATTTTAAATAACAGAATAGTGTTACATTGTATAATCACAGTGTATATCTGTGTAATAGCTATTTAGGTTATTTTTAAATGCTCAGTGTTCCAAAAATGCTCCAACTAATTTCCTTAAGACATTTCGTGGCTCTTTCTAATTATTCAGATAAACGACCATAGCTGGGATTTCTGGGTTAAAGGGTTAGGCTGTTTGATTTTTGAACTATATTGCCAAATTGCCTCTTTAGAGAAAATAATCTCATTTCCCTTCCCATTTTGGTTGTAAGAAAAAGAATTTCATGTCTCCATACATTTGGGAACGCTAGTACTTCATTCTTTTGTTCAAAAAACTATAATTACCAAATTCTTTCTTGTACTGGGTTGGAATTTCCATATTTAAATCTTCAAATTCTTGATATTAATTTAGCAAACATTGTAGCCCAATTCATTGGCTCTATTTTGGAATGGAACTTCAAATATTGGAAAATTATTATCATATTTTATAGCACCCTGTCTCTGGTAACAGCATTTTCCTTTGTTCTAATAATTACCCCTACAACATATTTTTCAGGCATTTCTGGATAATCTCCAGTTAAACAGTTTCTAAATTAAATACCAAGGGATGCTGTTGACTAAATGGTTGTATCTATTGAACATTCATATGCTCATTCAGAAGAGAGTGAGGACATTTGGGAGGCTGTGTCATTGTCAAAAAGGCCCAAAGGACCCTCCTCATCCTTTCTGCAGTGTGACATCATGAGAAGGGTATCATTTGTGAGCCAGGACATTAGACTTCACCAGACAGTCTTCCCCTTATCCTTCTCAACTCCAGGATGGTTAGACATATAAAACTGCTTTGGTGGTTTATAAGCCCAAGGCTGTGGTAACCTGCTACAGTAGCTCAAACCCATTAAGACAATGGCAGAGCTGAAGACTGGCTCTACAGGAACACATTCCTCTTTGTTTTGAATATGGCATTGCTACTGTGTGGGCTCAAAAGCACAGCTTTTCTTGGCAGCCTCCCACGGCATTGGCTGACAGAGAGTGATGTCAACTGAAATTCTAAAGCATTCTGTAAACAGCTAAAGTGACAGCAGGGGTCATCTCCACTTCATTAATGTAGGGACTGGCAGAGGAATATAAAGGATGCAATGTAATTTTTATTTTTATTTTAATATGTTTTAATTAAAATATAAAAACATCACTCCCCCCATTTCCTTTTCCCCCATCCCCTCCCCTGTGCCCTGGCTCTCAAATTGACAATCTGCCCTCCCTTGACTATTATTGTTACACCATCCTCCACATGCATGCATGCATGCATGAACTCATGCACCCATGCAGGAGCACAGCACACACCTGTAACTTCAGCCTTGGAAGGATGAAGAAATGCGAATAATGGGAGCATTCCAGGCATCTAACCTAACAGAATCAATGGGTTTCAGGGCTAGTGAGGACGGTGTCTCGAACATAATGTGGAACATGATATAGGAAAATACGGGCATTAACATCTGACTGCATACAAATGAGTAAGCACACCTGTATACATACCTGTACATACACTTGTACACACCCGCGTAACAAATACACATAAATGTATGAATGCAAGCTGCCGAGTTCATTTTTATTGTTTGTATGTATATAGTTTCAGGGCCAACCACTTTGTACCAAGCAAGCCGTTAGGGTGCTCTTTCCCAAAAAGAGAGGCAAATTCTTTCTCTCTCAACAGTCTGTAGTGGGAGGAAGCCACTTGTTGGTTTCCAGCTGCTCAGCCCCGAAATAATCACACAGAAACTGTATTCATTAAATCACTGCTTGGCCCATTAGCTCTAACTTCTTATTGGCTAACTCTTACATCTTAGTTTAGTCCATTTCCAGTAATCTGTGTATTGCCACGAGGCTGTGACTTACCGGCTAAAGTTCCAGCATGTTTGACTCTTGTAGCAGCTCCATGGCATCTCTTTGACTCTGCCTTTCTTTTTCCCAGCATTCAGTCTAGCTTTCTCTACTTACCTAAGTTCTGCCTTGCTGTAAGTCCAAAGTAGTTTCTTTGTTCATTAATAGCAATCACAGCACACAGAAAGGACTTCCATATCAGTAGTCCTCAGTTGTCTGTAGTTCTTTGTCTAGGGCTGGAGCCCCGTGAGAATATTCCCCTTTCACATTATCCTGTCTATTTATATTACTATCACTGCTCAGGTTATCTTTATGTGGCCATTTCTAGGGAAGGCAGTTTCACAGCAGACTTCCTAGTGTTCTGGCTCCTATGGTCTTTCTGCCCCTTCTTCCTTGGTGTTCCCTGAATTGTAGCTGTAGGAGCTGAGCTACAGATGTATTCATTGGGGCATAACTCTTTGTGATTCATGGATTTCCACATTGTGTTTGGTTCTGACTTTCTGTAATGGTTTCCGGTTGCTGGAAAGAGAAGTTCTGTTGGTGATGGGTGAAAACTAGAATCTGTGAGTATAAGGAGAAGATTTAGAATATCGTAAGGAATTATACTTGTATAGGAGAGTGGCAGTGGCAGATTCTTTTCTAAGGACCATGGCCTCCGTAGCCTGGGTAGTTGGCTAGGTTTCTAGTACCAGGAAGGATATCCTGCCTGTTCACTGGACCTTAAGTCCAATTAGACAGACGTTGGTTATGGACATGTGAGTGCCATGTTGTATCTTTATGCATATCTGTTCTGATGGTCATTCTTTTGGTTCACAGATGTCACAGCTGGGTAGGACTATCAATGGTTTCCTTCCCTTGGCAGTTTATATAGAACTCTCTGGTACTATGGAAACTAGACCACAGGAAGAAAGTTTTCAAACCCAGAGCTTAATAATAGTTAAGGGCACAAAGAGAAGAATAAGGTGTAACCCAGGGCTCAACTCTGAACGATTAAACACACGAGAGCTAGAGTCACAATGGTTATAATGACTTCTTCTTCTTCTTCTTCTTCTTCTTCTTCTTCTTCTTCTTCTTCTTCTTCTTCTTCTTCTTCTTCTTCTTCTTCTTCTTCTTCTTCTTCCTTCCTTCCTTCTCCTTCTCCTTCTTCTTCTTTCCTTCTCTTTCACCTTCTCCTTCTCATTCTTATTTTTTCCTTTCCCCCAAGATAGGATTTCTCTGTGTAGCTTTGGAGCCTGTCCTGGAGCTCGCTCTGTAGACCAGGCTCTCCTTGAACCCACAGAGATCCACCTACCTCTGCCTCCTCAGTGCTGGGATTAAAGATGTGCACCACTACCATATGGTCGGGAGGAGGCTGTATCAGGAACACTTGGGTCTTTTTATGTAACAGACACAGAAAAGATAAAGCATGGCAGAAGACAAAGATTTGAAGCAAGAGTGCCCAATATAGATGATAATTCAATGTGTATGTGAAATCAAATCAGCCGTGTATTAGCTGTAAAATCATAGGAACATCTTCGCCCCTTCTGTAGTCTACTGTAAAAGAGATATACTGTGAAAACCATAACTCAGAGGTCAAGAGTATGTGAATTAATCCATGTAAAGTACTTAGCACAGGAGAGCATCTAACATAAATATTTTGCCAATATTAATTTATTCATGAGAGTTTAGATATAGATCAATCCACACATTGTTTAACAAAGTAAACCCACTCTATAACACAAACACCAGAGAAATTCACCCCCCAGAATAACAACCCAATATAAAGAGGCTTGTTTCTCTATAATAAGTAATCCCAATTTCTCTCTTCTAAAACACAATTATTCATGTGCTCTTAACTCTGAAGCCAAATGTTTCCTACTCCAGATTGCTGTGGTTTAAATCCTTTTCAAGAAAATGCCCCTGCAATGTTGGACTATGAGAAGATACCATGGGCAGAAGCTCCAAGTTCCTTTTGCTTGAGAAACAGTTTCCTAACTCCTTCCTATTAGAGACTTTTACATCCTTGGGCTTCAAGAGGTTCCAACCCTGCCTTTGAATTATTCAGAGAACTTCAGCAGTGTCTAAATCTTCATCGGTGGTGAGCTTTATGCATGCATTAATTTGGGATTTTCCAAAAGACAGATTAATTAAGCCATGCATCTTTACCAATTAGGCTTTTCCTCATTGGCAAATATGGTCATGAATTGTTTATAGACACAGTTTTGAGATTAGCTACCGGCAACTATTCCACAAAGTCGTTTAGCTAGTGAATTAAAAGTACCCTGTGTGACTACAAGTAGCAGAGCCGTAAGAACTGCTGAGCTGGGATGCCCTGTATTAGCTTCATTATGCAAATAGGTATCCCAAGAGAGCCATCCCAAAGACTATTAGCCTCTTTCACCTTTAATAACCTAAGATCTCCTGTACATGATCTGCAGAGATGAAAATATGTTCAGCCTGTGGGTAAAGGTGTTATTAATGCATAATTCTTTAGCTTTCTCTTTCCCTACACCGGAATTCTATTTTGGCAAGCCTCTGGGGTTTGGTTGTCAGAGAGATAAAAGCTTGGGAGTACTGCAAAAGAATCTCGGGTGGATCTTGATAAATTTTACAGAGCTGGGCTATTCTACGAGGATGGCTGCCTTTATCTGTGACTAACACTACACCTCTGCTCCCTGCCCTACAAGCGATTGTGTTGTGAGTACTCTAAGTCATATTCCCCTGGGTAAAAGCCTTTTAAACATGACCCTGTGTTTCTATCTGTAAATGACTGGGGTTGTCAGCTGCATGTCAAACACAGCCTCTGGAACTGATTTGCAGGTAATGCTCGCCTTTTGTGGATAGTGTTGTTATCTGGAAGATGGCAATGATGCCAGTGGCCCTGGGAAGGCTCAGGAAGAGTATTATGGTTTGGTGGCTTAAAAGGGTCACTTTCAAAATCAAAATGGAATCCCCCAGCCTATTGAAAAGGTACACGCTTGAGGCAAATGTCTGCTGACAGGCTTCTGGGGAACAGTGGGAGAGTGGGAGAATTCCCAGGTCTGAAAAAGCTGGATCACAGATTCCCCAAAGTTCATAATTAGTAAACTCAACTTCGGGGGGTTGGAGAAGACTTTTAGAATTGGTGTTCAAACTGAAGGAGGAGTCCCCAGCTTTACTAGCATAGTTTAGTTAGCGACTTATAAGGAAAATATAGTTTTCTGCATTCCTTCTGCCATTTGTACTTGCGGGGATTCCTCTGTGTGCTGTGGTAAAGCAGCCCCCCAAAGTCCCATCACCTGAAGGTTTGATTGATAGTCTGTGGTGTTCATGAAAGGAGTTGGTGCCCATAATTGACGGGCAGGATTAAGTTAGGCCATTGAGAGCCTTCCTTTGAAGAAGATGGCAGGACCACAGCCCATTCACCATTTGCTTGCTTCCTGACTGCCATAGGCACGCAGGCCACCACATGTTGCTCTCAGGGGTACAATGCCTATTCACAGCCCTTGAAGCAATGGAGCCAATGAGGCTTAAGCTTCTTAAGCCCAGGGGCCAAAAGAAACCATTCTTTTTAAGATGATAAAAATCGAATTTGTACTAAGGAGTACCTGAAGGAAAGAAAACCTGATTGCCTTTTCAGAAGAGCTCAATATTGAGATCCTTCGTATTAACCCGTATGCATTTGAAAACTCTTTTTTTCCATAACTGGAGTTTCCATCATGCCAGTACCACATCCTACTGGAAGATGTGTGAATCCTGCCTGTCTCAGGTATTTCAAAATATCCACAGGCCACGGAAAAGCTATGCTGAAAATATGCTCATCTTTTGGTGGAAAGAAATGATTTAATATTTCTGGTATTTATTTAGGGGATTTTTGTATCTCACCCAAACATTTTTATCTTTAAATAGAAAAAAAAATAAAAATCTAAGCATAGTTTGTCTCTCTTTCACCATGAATCTGCATTTTGTAAATGTTCTGTTCATCATCGTTCAAGTATTGAAAGATAAAAGAATTGTCGTGCGATTCTTTATTCCTCTTTGCTGAATTTCCTTCAGCTGATCTCTATGAGGCACACTGTCTTAGTTACTGTTCTGTTGCTGTGAAGAGGCACAGGACCAAGACAGTTTATAAAGAAAAGCATTTATTTGGGTGCTCGCTTATAGTTACAGAGGCTAAGTTCATGGCCATCACGGCTAGGAGCACGGTAGCAGACAAATAGGCATGGTGGTGGAGCAGCGGCTGAGAGCTCACATCTAATCCACAAACAGGGAAGAGAGGAGGGAGACAGAGACAGAGAGGGGGGAAGGAGGGAGAGAGAGAGGGAGAGAGAGAGAGATAGTGGGAGGGAGAAAGGGAGAGAGGGAGAGAAGGAGGAAGGGAGGGAGGGAGGGAGAGAGAGAGAGAGGGAGAGACAGAGAGAGAGAGGGAGAGGGGGAAGGAGGGAGAAAGAGGGAGGGAGGGAGGAAGGGAGAGAGAGAGAGAAAGAGAGAGAGAGAGAGAGAGAGAGAGAGAGAGAGAGAGAGAGAGAGAGAGAACAAGTTACCTTATTGGGAATAACATAGGCTTTCGAAAGCTCAAAGCAAACCCTCAGTGACACAGCTCCTCCCAAGCCACACTTCTCAAACAGTTCCACCTACTGAGACCCAAGCAGTCAAATATATTAGCCCACAGTGGCCATTCTCATTCAAACCACCAGAAGCACTCTGCTTCCTTTATTGTTTGCTAATTTATTTTTCTTTATCTGTTCTTGTTTCCCATATTTGTGGTTCTGTTTGTGACCTGTTTGTGGCTTTTCTTTCTGGCTCTTCTTTCTTAATTTTTTCAAATAACTTCCATATTCACCCAGAGAAATGTGTTTATTTTATATTTTTGTTGCCATTTACGTTTCTATGAGAGCATGATAATTTGAACTTTAGAACTGCTGCTTTAGAGAACACATGATCTCTGGGCAAGAGATTCAAACAGTCAAATAACGTGAACTCTACTATGACAATGAAGCACTTGAACCATCAACCTGCTTCCAGAACTAGTTAGAAATTCAGAATTACAGATGTTCCCAGACATACAGAATGAGCATCTGCATTATACAGGTAAATTATGTATAATATAATAATAATTAATATAATAATATTAATTAATATTATATCAATATTAATATAATTAATATAATAATATAATAATAATATAATACGTGGAAGTTATAACTATGTATTACATATATTTTGAATGATACATATTAATTGCACATATTAATGGAGTGTCAAGTGAAAGCTTTATGTTAATATTTGTATGTTATATATAATGTTCATGTCAGGCCAATCAGTCTGAACATTTACCTTTTCATATCTGTGCTTTGTCAAGGTCCCAAGCAGTCATGTTTGTGTGTCCTCGAATTAGATGTGTATTAAAGAAACTCTCTCTGAAACAAACTGCAAGGCATTGCTGAGTTTTCACTGTTTGTCAGGTCCCCGTTGAATCTGGGATGACCAGATTGAAGTCCTTGAGGGCAGTCAAAAACCTGACTGTGTCCTCAGGATGTGACTGATCTCTGTCAAAGAACCTGGATTTCCAATGCCTTGCACGTAGAGCGAGTTTCAAACAACCACCAAAAAAGCAGATACAGTTTTGTTTTCTAGTTGTCTAGCTTTCTCTCTGCTTATTTATTTGTGGTTCACTGATTCGATTTAGTATCCGCAAACTTGCAGGTGACCAGGGAACATCACTGCCTTAGCAACAGATGCAGTGAACGCCTGTTTCTTTGAATAGATTGTCTCCAATTTTCAAAGCACAAAGTAAAATATGTCCAGGTGCTTTATGGGATATTTCAATATCCAAGGCGATTTGTATTGTTTCCCCAAACTGTCATAAAAGAGGTGTTATCTCCTTCATTCCTGACTGGATTTTAAATATAGAAGGGCAGCACATGAATTTGACAGCCAGAGGTGTAAAGTTAAATCTATGTGAGATCAGAAACGAAATGAATTGTCAGCAAGGGAAACAGTTATGAATATCTTCTTGTAGGGAGGAAGTGTTGTCAGATTGAGCCACCAACATATCAGAACATACATAAGGTGTGTGTCCCAGCCAAAGGTCTGATAGAGCCAGAAAGGACAACAATGACAAATGTCTATTGAAGTGATTTGTAGCTATAGAACAATAAAGAATATAAAAGTTAATGTTAATTAATATCTAAGACACTTTTGGATATCTTTATCTTTTTTTTTCATTTCCAAATCAAAAGCCTTTTTGATTTGGAAAGATTTAAGGAAGTTATCATTTGATGCACACTGGAATTCTGAAAATTCATGCTTATCTCAATGGTATGTGGCTGAATTTACTCTGGACTCCAAAATATTTGTTTAGCGTTGACTCTCCACACTCGACATTTCTCAAGAAGGCACGTGAAGTCCTGGGAAATGGCTGAGTGAACAAGAGCATTTATTGTGCCAACATGGATCTGAGTGTCAATTCTGAGCACCCAGATAAGAATGTGTGTGGGGGGCGCTTATGCTTGCAAGCCCAGTATCAGAGGGCAAAGGCAGGCAGATTCAGTGAGCCTAGACAAATGGTGAGCTTCTATGTATGATTCAGTGAGAGAGTCTGTCTCATGGGAATCAGGCCAAGAGTGATGATGAGACACCACTGTCTCCCGTGGCTCCACATGTGGGTGTGAACATATATGGGCATTCATTTGTATGTGCCACACCCATATACTACACATAAAAACACATACTACACACACACACACACACACACACCACATACATACATACATACAGGAAAAAAAAGACAAACCCTGCAAACTCACAACCTTTGCCCAGCATGACTTGAGTCCGGATCAGTGTTGTCGACACTAAATGTCTTGGTAAATCTCTGTAAATGAATTTCCAGAAGTCCAGCTCCCTGATTCTTTCAACTTCACATGCCTGAAGATTAGAATACAGGAGAAAAGGATAGCCTTCCCAGCAGTCACTCATCAAATCTCTTCCTTCTATTTTAATATAGTAGTGCACTTAAATGTGACTCCAAGGGCTTCTAACGTCCCAAGTGTGAAGCCTTTGTGTTTGACATAATGACATCACCCTAAATCTAAAATCAGATCTATTTATTCCTCATTCATATGGTCTTAACTTCCTGCATTGTCTCATATAGCATAAGGAGACGAAGAATATAAACAACTCAGTAGCATTCTGCTCAGCAGAATGGGGACAAAAAACGAGGTTTGATGTGATTTCTGTGCCCTCCCCTCATATAAACTCATTATTTGTATGCCCCAAATGGACTTGGTAATAATGGCTTTGAAATGGTTTCAGGATGTGGCCACCAGCTGGGTTGGCAGTTGTCCTCACACACATTTACACTACCGTGACCCCTAGAGAAACATTCTCGTCTCACTGTGTTTACTTCCTGCCAATGAAGGGTTAGTGCCTGCCTTGGCCGTTTCCCGTCTTCCGTGGTGGGAGTCTCAGGATTACAGGGAGTTATGCAACTTTGGAAGGCAAGCTAAGCAGTTCCTCATCTCTGCTTCCTCTGCTGCTGCGCCCGCCTCTGATTATCTGACGTGGTGATGAGGCCTCACTCTCTACTGCTGAAGTGGAAGTTGATGCTATTTAAGAGAGAAACATAAAATTCCCTAACTCCCCTGCTAAGCATGTTCAGAGCTTCACATTTATAGAGCTGTCTTCTTATCTCGACGGATGAGATTCTGCTGGAAATGAAGGCAAACATTGGCAGTGATTTTCGGCAGACAAGCCCACTCTATCTTTCCTTGGAGATGGCCCAAATGTTTGTGCTTTGTTCCTTTACTGTGATTGCTTGTTGCTGCTTGCTAATTCGAGAGCTACTGTGTTCCTGCAGTCAGGGTAACATTGAAAAGAAGTTTAGTTTTAAAGAAAGGGTTCATGTCTATCTCGTCTATGGTTTTCTATTATCAGACTCCCATGGATTTAAAAAATTCAAAACTCTTCTTTTGAAGATAATTAAATGATATGTTAAATATAAATGCTCTGCGGGTGTTGGGTATGTCTGTGAAAGGGATGTGTGGAGAATAGTCTGTGTGGGCTGCCATTACCTGCGATCTCATGGTGGAATAGAGAAGCTTTAAGGTTCCATTTAGGAAGGAGTCATAGAACACATCCCCAGCAATTGTCCCTACTATGGTGACACCATATGGTTGTCACCTCTTTAGATCATTCTTTCATTGCCTCATTTGACCATTTATCTGGCAGGTATTTACTTCCTGGAACAACTTCCTTTGTCTAGGTCATGAGAATATAGCATTGGAGTCAAAGGTTCTCACTTGCAGGAGTCCAAAGGGAGCTGTAGTGATGGGTGCTACGTCAGGAGATTAGATTAGTAAGTAGGAAAAGGAGGGACTGCTTTAGACGATGTGGTCAGGGAAAAGCTGGGCTCTGTAGTTGCAGGGCAGAGCTGCATTAAAAATTATGGATGAGTGGTGAGAACTCGGAATTGTAAGTCTGTGAGAGCCTCCTGGACACGGGAATAAACGCAACGATCCCGGACGCCCAGTTGAGTTGGAGTTCCTAGAGCAATGCTGGGCCGTAGAAGTACAAGAACCGTGTCTGTGATTTACACTTTGCTAGTAACTTCACCAATTGGAAAGGAAAATACAAAAAAAGAGGAAAAAATGGAATTATATATTTTCTTTTAAAAATTCAACTGACACAAAACTACAAATAAAACACTTTACACTTTTATGTTATTGTTTCAAAATTGTAAATTATACTCATTATGTGTCTCAATTTAGAAGTAACGCCTTCATTGGAAGCAATTGAGTTGTATTTTCATTTAACAAAATTTACATGCTAAAGTAGATTCACAAATCCATGTTGTCTGAGCATACTAAAGAGTTTCCTGAAAATTAAACAAGTACCTACTTTCAAATACAAATTAAAGGAAGTTAGATATGAGAAACTCAGTTCTTTAAACTCATTCCCTGGATTTCTACCCTCAGCGGACACATGTGGTCACTGGTTACTGACATAGACAGGAGCTTGGTCAAAGCATAGGGAAGAGAGAGCAAAAGTGTTGGGCAGTGAGGCAGAGGCCAGGTGACAGGACTTGAGCTTGGGGGAGCACAGAAAAGATTCGGATGCATTTGGATATGCTAGGAAGCCATTTAGGTATCAGAATGAGGGAGTGACAGTCCAGGTTTTTGCCTTTAAACTGGTTCTGTCAGATCTTGGTAGGAGAAAGAAGGGAAAGACAGGCATCTGGTGGGGGCCACCACAGAGGTGATGAAGGAGGTTTAAGAAGATGAAGGTAACTGTGAAATTGTGAGCTGCCGTATTTGTCTCCAGAGTCAAAAGGAATCAAAGAAAACTACTAGGATTTAGGCATGACAATCAGATAATTTGTTACACCATGAGTAACAACACATATTTGGTAGGGGAAAATGTTTTGACTTCAAAGTGAGCTGAAAAGAGGAAAGGGCTAAAACTGAAGGTGTTGTGTGAATAGGAAAAAGCTCATTGGAGACGTAAGTGATGGTAGACTTGAAGCAAGGTGAGAGTCAGGGCTGAATGTAGGATGAAGGACTAGATGCCTTCAGGGGGGTTGAAAGATGATGCACTGATTGGTATAGATTTGATGACATTCAGAAGAAACAGTGTGATTATGAGATGTGGGATGAATATTGGAAAATGGGATAGTTCTGTCTATCTATCTACTATCTGTCTGTCTGCCTGTCTGTCTGTTGTCTGTCTGTCTGTCTGTCATCTCCTAGGTATATAGATCTGCGGATTCCTCTAAAATGGGTACATCTCAATCATTTAGTATCTCAGGAAGAACTTAAAAAGTATGTGTATTTTTTTGAGTTCCTAATATGTTCTCCTATTTTCCACTGCCTACTATATTTGAACATTTTATATATACTCCAAATCCAACCCTTCATGCTCGACCTTCTCTGTTTCCTATATTGGTTATGTATATCAGTGAACCCACTAGCATAGCATGCCAAAAATTAGAAAATCATTCTTAGATCCTTTTTCTCTGTCTTCTCACAGAGTTAAAACAGCCATTTTCTTCCTTACCTACCAACTAACATTGTGTTGGGTCCAGCTCTAGGTGATGTTCACCTGGAAAGAGTCTCCCATATCTAGCTTAGGCCTCTAGCTTAGCCTCTGCACTTGTCAATCTTTCAGGAGAAAGAATTCCTCATCCCCTTTGGAGAGCACATCTTTATGGTAGCTTTCCTTCCTCTTTTATGGATTTTGTTTGCCTTTTAATTTTCAAGCAATTGCATATCATCACACTCCCTAGAATGTTGCACTTTTATAAATGGACATCTACAAAATCTCATTTACTTGGCCATGTCTTCTGTATATGCATAGTCACATCTTGTTTTCCTGGCCTCCCAAGCTCTGCAGAGGCATACTTTCTTGGAGAGATCTGCTCCAAGGGAGAAACCAACCTTCATTTTGTGCGTCACTCCTGGCCCTTCAGCAACCTTAGCTTTGCTTTTAGTTGCAGGATGTTCATGATTGGCTTTATGTCTGTAACAACTTTCTAGGAAGCCATTTGCTTGAACAATGAGGTTATAGTGTTTTTTATCATTGTATCTGCAGGGCCTGACAACTTGGTAATGTTTGAATTGTGGAATTACAGTCAGCACTCCTATCTACAAGTTTTACATCTGTGGATTAAACCAACCCAGAACAAAAATATTGGCAAAAATTACAGAATGTATGCAGACTTCTCTTTTTTGGCATCATTCCAAAGTCGTTGATTATAAAACTCTTTATGTGGTATTTGCACGTTATCAGCTATTGTAAGTCATCTAGAGATGGTTTACAGTGAAGGGATGCACAAGGATCTTTGTGAATACTATGCCACTTTATATCAGGTACTCAGGTATTCCAAGAGCTCAGTTTCTGTGGGGGTCCTGGAACAAATCCATTGTGGATACTGAGAGACAACTGTATTTTAAGACACTGAGCAAACGAGTTCTAGATTTGGATTAAAGGAAAGATGAACTGGGAACTAAGAAGGAAAAAATGCTTAGGCAATTTATCTTAGGATGAGCTGTGCCAAGCTGCACAGATGGTTGAAGTCTGTGTAAAAGAAATCTCAGATGGAGGCTAATCCATGCAGAGTCTTTCCTGTTTAGAGCATGGATTTGCCAATCATATCTTTAAATTGCTCATTGTTCCTCTCTGAACTTCTTTCCTATTATGTGGCCTTGTCATGTGTAGTCTTGACTAAAGCCAGAGAAGTCTATTGGACTATACTTATTTTATACATAAGTTCTTTTATACAGTGTTTTCCAAGTATTTTTGTGACCCTTTAACCTTTTAAACAACCAATGCTTACCTAGAGAGCCAACAGCCTCCTTCTGCTGATTGTATAGATTTGAGCAAAGTGACCAAAGTCCTTATGAAACTTTCAAAGTATCATTGGATTTCATTTGTTTTTACATCGTTTAAAATAATCCTTGCTTTGCAGGGTTGTTCTGAGCACTGATGAGTCAATATTTACTAAGTTCATATAACCTGGAATGTACCAAGTGGTATGCAAATAAATATTAAGTTAATCATACCATTTCCTCCCCCACAATATCCCCATGTTCTCACAGAATCAAGTGTCTCCACTCACAACCCTGCTGTGGGACAGTGGTCTTGTACCTTGTAAAGATTTGTTACTTGTATTTTAATAAAACACTGATTGGCCACTAGCCAGGCAGGGAGTAGAGATGGGGTAATGAGAACAGGAGAATTCTGGGAAGAGGAAAGAGTCAGCCTGCCGTTGTCACCCAGATGCAGAGGAAGCAAGACGAGAATACCTCACTGATGAAAGGTACCAAGTCATGTGGCTAACATAGACAAGATTTATGGGTGAATTTAAGATGTAGGAATTAATTAATAAGAAGCCCGAGCTAATAGGCCAACCAGTTTATAACTAATGTAGACCTCTGTGTATTTCTTTGGGATGAATGGCTGTGGGACTGGGTGGGACAGAAACCTCTGTCAACACAACTCGTTGCATCTGTGATTTCTTCTCAAAGGTGTGTGTTTAAATATATGGAGCTCGACATGTGAGGTAGCTATACATCTTCTGCCACTGAGACCCATCCCCAATCTCTTTTATTCTCAAGTCATTGATAAAGGGATTGAAAGTCACCATACTATCTGGAAGGTTGTTAAGAACTTCTAATAAGATTGCAAATGTATATGTGTGTGTGTGTGTGTGCTCACGCGCGAGTGCGCAAGTATATATACATATGTCTATAATATATATGTCTGTATGTATAGACACATATATGCATTCATACATGTATTTAATTATGATGATAAACTGAAAAGGCTATAACCATGTTAGATGAGACGTGAAAGTAAAGGAGGAGCCACCTTTGAAGTACGCTGATACCCTGTTTTGAAAAAGGCCCATACCCTACCACAAGAGTCTAACTATTCTGGACCGAGGTATCCTGGCAGCGCTTCTACACATTTCTTCTTTTATATGAAGAAGATCTGGAATCCATTTAAGATCTGGAATTCTTCAATCATCTCTCTTTCATGATTAAACACAGTCAAGTATTACATGACACACAAGCTAGTAAGACCACATGTTAAATCATAGCTTTTGTCTGCATCTACTTGACTCCCGAGGGCTTAGCAATTCCCATGTGGTTTCCTCTGGGCTCCCTGCCTCCTTCTTGGTTAAACCAACATTACAAAAGCATGAATGATTTAAAGTTTTATCTCTCAAGTTCCCTTTTGCTTACCAAATTTTTATACAGAGAATTTTGGTGACAACTGAGTCCTTTAGAATCTTACCCTGATTATCTTACACTTATTTTTGAAATCTGCTTCCCCGCTATGACTTTAACAACTGGTCCATCTTCCCATAGTCTGAGAATTTGAAAAGTGCAATCTTGACATACATGAAAAATTCTATTTGAAAACAAGAGGTAGGATTCACTTTCATTTGTCAAGTTAGATTCTCCCGTGGCTTTAGAGACCACTCTGAGTCATCTTGCAGCACGGTGCAATTGATGATGACTCTTATTTATGTGATACAGCAGCAGCAAGAGAAAGGTCAGAATCCAGAAGGAGAACAGCAGGCAACTATTTATTTAAGATAACGTCAGGAAAGAACTCCAGAGTTAACAGTTTTTAATTCCGAGTATGTTCAACACTTAATTTCCAAAAATGTCTGTCACCCACTTCAATGATTATGATATACTTACAAATAAATCACTGTTGAATCCATAGACCCCCAGTTATTTATTGTAAAGAAACAAACATGGCAATATGCTTTCTATGCCTTTCCAATTAATGTTTAGATCAATTTATCTTGGTGGTGAGGCTGCCTAGTTGGATTTTTAAAAGAATATTATGACTAGTTACTGGAGCCAACTAAATGGAACACAAGGTTCCTGGAATTCAACATTCATTATTTATCCATTTATACTAATAAACCTTTATATCCCATATGTCCCCTGCTCAGATTTGAAAGGAGCCTCAGAAGCTCAGCCTGTTTTAAATTTATAACACAACAATAGCTTGGACAAAGAAGAATGACATAAAAGGGCAGCAGCCCCCTTCAATACACACAAACAAGATAAATGATAAAAAATTAAAGACATACATTCTTTTCCTTTTCTTAGGAACAAAAATAGTCATAAGAATAAGAATTCTAACATCATGGTCTATAAAGAGAAGAGAAAAAACCGATGTGGGGATGCAGAACTTGATTGAGTTGCAATATAAAAGTGACTGGTCTTTTCTTAACAAAACGCAGAGCAACTGGTCTATGTTTTCAACTCTGAGCTATCTTTTCTGTCTTCCTTCTCCTCTTCCTCTGCCTCCTCTTTCCCCCTTTTCTTCCTTTGCTCTCTCCTGAGACGAGAGTGTAGATTCTAGATGACGTGTCTATTTTAATTTGCCACACTGTGTCTTAATTATCAATGTTTAAAGATAAGTCAGGGACATTTTCTGACTTCAAAGGCTTTCCACAGCCCCAGCAGCAAGAAGTGGCTCAGATGTTCCTGGATGCAGGGTGACAACAATATGGCATCTTTTTATTTTAGGACTGTTGGCTCATTAAAAAAAATATGTGGCACACCAAAGTGAAAATGAGGACACAAAGAAGGCTTTACCCTGTGTGTGTCTCTTCTCAAGCAAATGAGATGGTTTCCAATACACTGCCCAAGTCCAGGTACTTCAAGAATAATTATTTTGAAAGTGCTGTTTCTCATATTTAACTAATGTAAGTATTGTTAGATGTTAGTGACTCATAATGCAAGGGGACTTGTAACAATGACAATCACGGCTGATGTTGCTGGTGTTTGCTGGGTTTTCAGCTTATAGTCATTGCATTTGGGTGGATTTCTGCCTCTTTTTTTTCCCCCAAGGAAGTACTTTCTTGCTCGTTCAATGGAGGGTGTAATCTGAGGCTGCTGGTGGTTCAGAGTTGAGGGCTTCTGAGAAAACTAGTGTAGTCTGCACTGCCTCCCCCTTTTTAAAGTGCCTTATTGAATGTTTACAGCATCTCTGTATGCTTGCAAGTATTTCAAGGCTTCAGAGGAAGGAAACATTGAAAGATGCTCAGGAACTCCTCTGAAGTTACCCAGGCATTGTATCTTAAGGGACCTGCTGAAAAGTCTTTGAAGCCCTGGCTGAAACTGTTCTAGCGGGTGGAGAGCACCCTTTTTTTCCCTGCAAAAAAAAAAAAAACCAAAAAACGGAGCTGGATAAAGAGTTACTAGCACAGCATGTCTGCCAGGCTCAGTCTCTAGTTCACCAGAGATATCTTTCATGTATTAGCAAGGTGAAGACAGCCTGTGCTCAGCCAACATTTATAGCTTACTCTCTAGAATGATAAATAATACATGCCAGCTATATTGAGTACCTCTGTTTGAGAAGACATAATGACATCCACCTCCCGTTGCCCGTATCAAAATAGAGTCATTGGTCTTGGTTGACATCACTGACAGTCACCAATGAAATAAAACAGGGAGTCACTTCCTTTGACTACCAGGAAGCTGGTAGGTTCTAAAGCTTAACAAGTGGCATCCAGACCTGTTAATTGAGAGCAACGACACATCTTCCCTGTCTGGCATTTGAAACAAACAAATACACAGGGATGAAAATGCATAAGCAGTTCACTGAGACACCTATGAGGATAGTCTCTGATTAATTCTGGACAAGTTCTTAGAAAAACAAATGTGCTTTGTAGAAAACTCCCTTTGCCTGATGACAGTCCTCTAGAGTTCTGAGTAGTTTACTCATGGATTGAATAGAACCACTAAGTTTTTATGCTGATCAGACTGCAGAATGGTGCTCTTAGGGTATATAGTTACCCTGCATCCCAGTCCACTGAAGTTTCATTGGGTCAGCCTGTCCCCATGGTCCCTTTGCGTTGCTACAAGATGCATTTCAACTGACTCCCCATGATTATGGACTATCATGAATGTGGCTCATCTTTGACTGTAGCCATAGTGATCACTTACAGTGGATCTTCATGGGTGACACATTTTTCTAGTGAGCATGGGTATTTATAACTAATACAAGAAATTACTTTTTCTAAATAAGTGAACTTTTTGTTTTTAATCATCCCATTTTTCCTGAAGGTTACATTAATTATCATTCTCCATTCATGGGACAGTATTATCACTGGTCCAAATAACACCAGCCTTGTCATTTCCCATCCATAAGACAGTATCATCACTGGTCCAAGCAACATACCTTTTCTGTTTCTTTTTAAATATATTATTTTCATTCTATTTCCTAGATTCCTCACCATGGACATTGACTCTAATAAGTTGTCGACAAAATTGTATTATATTTTGCATGCACAAACCTTTAATTTTTACCAAAGGATAGACTCTGTTTGCAAGCAGAGGCATGGCTCCTTTAAGAGAAGTCTTCCTGACTCAGTGTTAATGGCAAAAATTGCACAACTTCCTTAATATCTGGCTTCCTGGTTTGTGCTGGCAGAACAAACTCTGGCTCTTTTGGAAGGTCAAGTACTTAAATGGGGTCTATGCGCAGTGTGTTACAAATTGCTTAATGCAGCATAGATCTACTGAGTCTCTGGAGCTGGGGCAGTGTGCATGACTCACAGAGGCAGTAAACATGCCTCTGCCATGTTGGACTGGGTAGAACAAACACGCAGGGTCATGGAGTTGGTCCTAGCTATGCTCGCTTAGCATTAAAAAAAAGTGTTTCTGGTCAGAAAATGATTACAGATATGCATTAAAGACAGATGCAGACAGAAATAAACCTCTGAATGGGTCACAGTGTGTCTTAAAATGTACATAGGTTTGAGAGAGACGGAGAAAAAGAGTATAGACAGTTATAAAAAAGAAGCAAAGTCTCTAAAGAGACAATAAAAGTAATATAAAAGCATACAGACAGTTATAGATAAAAGGAATAAAAAAAGTCATATAAAAAGGAATATACATAGAGAGTCTTGATGGAGGAGGGTTATCTGTCTATTGTGTTATTTTCATTGGTCAATAAAGAGACTGCCTTGGCCCTTTGATAGGACAGAAAATTAGGTAGGCGGAGTAAACAGAATAGAATGCTGGGAAGAGGGCAATGAGCCAGATGCCATGGAGCCAGCCACCAGGTCAGACATGTTGAATCTTTCCCGGTAAGCCACACCTCGTGGTGTGATACAGATTAATAGAAATGGGTTAATATCAAGATATGAGAGTTAGTCAGTAACTAACTCTCTGGAGATAATGGGCCAGGCAGTGCTTAAATGAATACAATTTGTGTGTTATTATTTCTGGGGCTAAGCTAGCTGTGCGGGAGCTGGGCAGGATGAAAAGCAGGCCTGCCCGCAGCCCCTCACTACAGAGTCTGGATTATGCATATTATTCTGTTTTCTTTGAATTTGTTGACTGTGTGTAAGTTACGTAGAGAGAGACATTTCATTGTATGGGCTGCTAAGCTAAACCAACATATATCTTTTAAAAGTATCTTAACTTCAAATTTTGAGTCTAAGGATATGTTGCTTTGGAAATGAGGTTCTGCTTTTGTTTCCACAGAAGATGAGGACCTGTGGATTTCTTCCAGGCTCATGTGGTTTGATGGAACAACACTACCCCCCTGAAAGGTCTCCATGAACCCTAAAAATACTTCATCCAACAAACAGCAAGCAGTTTGGAGGAAACAACGTCCAAATTCCCAAAATGATTGCTTATAAATGTTTGTTTTCATTTAAAGGAAAATATGATAGAGAAATGAATGCTTGCATTGTTATGGATCTTGATCTACTGATACAGATTGAAGTTGATTTTGTTTTACTGTATATGTATTTCTGCTCTTGCTTAAGGTATTGTGCTTGTGAAGTTCATTTCAAAATGTAATGGATTTGTGTATAAATTTGGTTATAGATTGGGTATAGATTGCATTCTCTACCTCATAGATTTTCATGCTGCACTAAATGTTTGGATCCACACAGGTTCTAATTGCTTCATCATCCGTCATGGGCCTCATCTCCACATGTGCCTCTCCCTAAGGAATGCTGCTGTAGCTGTTTCAAACCTGGTCACTTGAGGTTGAATTTGGTGAGTTTTGCTTCTTTGGCTAAATACTTGGGGGGAAATTGTTGGATCAAATGTAAAGCCATAGAAATTCAAATAAATACTGGCAGCTGATCCTCAACTAGTGGTACAAGTGTTCACTCCCATACCACCATATCATATATTACTTTAAACTCACACATTAATTAGCTAGATTATGAAGCATTCCTCTTACATGATTTTGAGCTCTTTGCAAGTTACTCTTTCCTAAAATCTCTCAGGGATATATTTACCCATTTTTCAAAAGTACATTCTGATTTCTGCTTTCTGTTTACTTTTAAAATTTATTTTAATTTTAAAAATCTGAGCATAATTTTCTCAATCTGCCATGTGTCTTTTTAAGAGTGCCAGGAGGTCCTTCTTAAATCTCTTTAATAGCATATATAATAATGGATTTCATTAGATATTATCATAATGTCATATGTGATGGACTTTGACCATATTTCAAGCAAAAAGAGTGGAGTTCTCCATGCTTCCTTTGCAGCCAAAGGGTATATGGTGACCTAGTTCTGGGCAATGAGATATACACAGATGCTTTTGTTTTCTGGAAAGGAGAACAAAGGCCATTAGTAGTACTTTCAGGCTCTTCTTGATCCTTGGAACATTGTGTTGGACTAAACAAAAATGCCATTTTCACCCTTGTCTGTCCTTCTGTGCCCCACAGATGCTGGAAGCCTGGAGTCCATCTTCACAGAGCTTCTGAGACATCAGGGTTTCAGTGTGGAGCTGCTTCCTCATGTGGGACCTGAAAAGCAAAATGATTGTACTAATCTTCACGGCACTCAGCCAGTCCTGAGAAGAACACTCTACAACAGTGGCTGGACTTTTCTTTTAAGAATACATACTTTTGGTTTCACAAAATGATGATCAGTCATTTTCTGTGGTTCTATGGCTTTCTGTGGCTTCAAATCTGGGTAAAAACACTAGCAGCCACCCATGATAACATGTGCTGTCCCTGACTTGTCTCCAAATAAGTCTAGGCTAACTTACACTAAAACCCACCTTTTTGTGCTTAAAATACCCACAGAGTTTTCCATCCTGAGGAAGATGCTGATGCAAGAGGAAACTAGATCTTAGAGGACAGCACTGGGCTACTGCATCAGCTTACCCAGCACCACACCTTTCATTCCTTTTACATGGAGAAACAGAAAATGTACTTGTCTTGACCCGCTGCAGTTAGTCTGGTTTCCTTACATGTATAGCCAAAGCGTTTCTAACTTTTGCATTCGCTTTTTCATCTGTGAAGTGGACTAAAAGATTTTGTGTGTGCAGTCTATGTAGGATTCTTGGAAGACAGTAGCCAGCCACTTCAATGTCAGAGAGCAATACTGGATCATTTGGTTGATATCTGCATTTTAAAAGACATGTGTCTCTCCTTCTCAATGCCCTTTCCAAACAGAACCAATGCCCGTAGAATCTGCTCTTCTAAATTCAAGTTGACATTTGGTTAAATTAGTTCATGCTTAGTGATATCTGAGTAGCACTGGTGAATAAAATTAAAGGACGTGCTACACAGTGATACTTGTGTGCAATGCAAAAGTATCTCCAAGGCACGTGGAGAGATTAGATATGTAAATTTGACACAAGTAGAGTCATCTGGGAAGAGGGAATGCCTTCTTTAGAGTGGCTTGTAGGCAAACCTGTAGAACATTTTTTTTGATTACTAATTGATGTAGGAGGAACCAGGCAACTGTGGGGTATACCGCCTCTGGATCGGTGGTCTTGGGTTGCCTGAGAATACAATTGAGAGACTGTAGAGATGGTTAAAGACACTAAGTATGTCTTCACATAAGGTTAAGAGCACTGGCTATTTTTCTATGAGGACCTTGGTTCAATTCCTAGCACCCTCATGGCAGTTCACAACTGTCTGTAGCTCCAGTTCCAGGGGACCTGACACCCTCTCACATACATGCATACAAACAAAACACCAATGCGCATTAAATAAATGAATTTTTTAAAAAGGAAAAGAATACAAGTTGAGCAAGCCACGGAGAGTGTGTCTGTAAGCAGCATGCTTCCAAGGTCTCTACTGCAGTTCCTGCTGGGACTTCCCTTGACAATGAACTATGACGTGGGTATTTAAGCCAAGTAAACTTTTTCCTTCCTGAAGTTGATTTCAGTCATGGTGTTTATCACAGCAGCAGGAGCCTAACTAGAAGGGAGATTGAGCTGGAGTGATCCCTATAGTATATAAAGAAAAACAAACTTAAATGTTATGAGAATGACACTCCCTATTCTATAAATATTTCTCATTGTATAATAACTTATTGTTAATAGGATGACTTTTTGTTAAGTGCTCTACTGGAATCAGAAAAAAAAGAGAGAGAAAAGAAAACATTGATTGTATCTCATTGACAGACAATAGCCAAGAGGTCATTAAATTCCTTACTGCTTTCTGAAACCAACACTGTAATCAATGCTCTGGTTGGGCAAATCTATTTTTCTCACCCAGTGGTTTTACATACTTAGTGTCTTTAATATGGAAAGGCATTTGTTTTGTCTAACTTCTCTAACTGTATTCATAAATCAAGATAATCATTATCAGCAGAACAAACAAGAGGAAAATATTGTGATAAAAGGTAAGTGAGACGTGAAATAACACATTCAAAGATACGATGCTAATGAGAAACATGAAACCGTTCCTTTTTCCCCAAGGTGACTTATTTGCTTATGGAGAATCTTGCTAAATTTGTCCCATTTGAAGTGCTCCTGAGGTCTACTGAGATGCGTTCATATTCTGGCATGGAACGCTTCCAGTTAGCTAAATTTGCAAATCAAGTCTTACCTTGTCAAAGGTCTATATAAATAAAGTCTTCTCCTTTAGTGCAAGCACTGGGACCTCATAATTATCTTAAAATTGTTATTGTAATCTGTGAGGTTGGTTTTTTTAACCCCCCTCCTCAAAGTTGAAGCTTTTGAAACTTAATTTAAGTATCTGTGACTATCAATCTAGAATGTGTTTAAGGGGCTCTCTCTCTCTCTCTCTCTCTCTCTCTCCCTCCCTCCCTCCCTCCCTCCCTCCTCCCACCCCCTCTTTATTCCCAACACATTGAACAATATTCTTGTCTCAGTGGACTGACAGCAAGTTGACAAACCACAGCCAAATTGCTGCTATACTGAACCTGGGAGATAAAATGGCTGAGTGACAGGTGGGACTAATCAGTTCATAGGTAAAAATCAAGATTGGATTTGATGAGGGGATTTCTTGGTCCGTGGTGGATTCAATCCTCTTTTCAATAAACTGAAAAGCCATTTTTTTTTTGCCAAGTTTGATTTCCATTATTTCCCAACCCGAGCTCTGTCAGTTTTCTTCAAGAACGTTTCTCACTGCTGGCTCTCCCCAGTTCTGCAGTTAACCAAACAGCCTGCAGGAAAGAATCAGACTTAACAAAAGAGAGGAGAGAAAAATTAAATGCCTGCTCCCCTGTGAAATCTATTCGGGGACCTAGCATTAGTTATGCCAGTGGTTAGTAATGAAAATAACATGTGTAAGATGTCCCACCATGAGGTGCCACCAACAATGTGATATTAAGCTAGTTTTAGATCATTATTTTTAGTTGGCATCTGATCAGCTTGTCATATCACTAATAATGGCAAAGAAAACTGAGTGATCATTTCAACACTCAGATTACTGTTCTCAGATCACCAGAAACCACTAAATCTTGCTCAGATGATAATTTTCATGTTCCAATCAGAAAATTTCAATGAAAGGGTGCTTCCTTGCTCCTGAATGAACTTTATCTACATCATCTCATGAATTCTTTCTCCATGTTTTTGTTGTGTGGTTGTTGTTTGGGGAGCATTGAACTCATGGCCTTGGATATGTGAGGCAAAAGCTCTATTCCTCTACTGTATTCCCTCTTCTTTCTCCACTTTGTCAAGAGTTTCTGATAAGCAAATTGCATCTTCAGTAAAAGTTGCCATACCTTCTTCCTTTTCTTTTTCTCTCTCATTGCTGACTTACAGGCTTCCCTAGATAGGTTGCTTTTAGGAGATAAACTGCCAATCTCTAGGTCCACAGGTTTTCCTTGGTTATGTGCATAGCAATGTGGGTAGGAAGTCAAGGTAGAGTCGTTGTAACTCCTCTGCAGAACAGAACAGAGGGACTATGTGTTACGTGGATTTAGGGCACCGAGGATTTAAGAATTGCTAACAGAAAACCCAGCTGTACTGGTATCGGTACTGTGAGGGTGTTTATCACCTTTTATCACAAGAATAAAGATCTTAAGTTCAAATTGAAGATCCCATTTGAATTGCTTTTAGGGGCCAGTTAGTTCTAAGATTTTTTTTATATATAAAAATAAACATTCCTGGTAGCACCCCCTTGATTCTTCTGTATCTTCTTTAACCTATATGTTTAATTTTTTCCCAAAGTTTATTAAATTATAAAAGTTTCCATTTCCGCCCCACCTCCCAACACCCTCCCACTCCCCCCACTCCCTCTCCCCCTCCCTCTCCATCTCTAAGAGCAGTCAGGGTTTCCTGCCCTGTGGGAAGTTCAAGTTCCTCCCCCCTCCCTCCAGATCCAGGAAGGTGAGTATCCAGACAGACTGGTGCCAAAAATCCAGTATATGCAGAGGAAACAAGTCCCAGTGTCATTGTCAATGGCTTTTCAGAAAGACTCCGGGCCAGCCACATTCAGAGAATCTGGTTGGATCACGTGCTCGTTCAGTCCCAGTCCAACTGGCCTTGGTGAACTCTCATTAGATCAGTCCCCTTGTATCAGTGGGTGATCGCACCCCTCGCGGTCCTGATTTCCTTTTTCATGTTTTTCCTCCTTTTGCTCCTCATTTGGACCTTGGGGGGTTCAGTCCGGTGCTCCAATGTGGGTCTCTATCTGTATCGCCATCCATCGTCGGATGAAGGTTCCCTCTGATCTTGCCTTCTTTGCTCACGTTCTGTTTCCTTCTGCTTCTCGTTTGGACCTAGGGAGTTAAGTCCAGTGTTCCAATGTGTGTCTCTGTCTCTATCTCCATCCATCGCCAGATGAAGGTTCAATGGTGATAAGCAAAATATTTATCAGTATGGTTATGGGCCAAGGCCGGTTCAGGCACCCTCTCCTCTGTCCAGAGAACAATCTGGGGATCTCTCCTTGGACCTGGGATCCCATTTATAATCAAGTCTCTTGTAAACCCTAAAATGACTCCCTTAGTTGAGATATATTCTTCCCTGATCCCATATCCATCCTTCCTCCCTCCCCCCATCCCAGTCCCCCGAGCTTTCCCCATTCCTCCCCTACTCCCTTCTCTCTAACTCTCTCCCCTTCCAACAACCCTCCCACCCCCACCTCCATGCACCCGAGGTTACCTGGGACTCTTGTCTATTTCCAATCTCCAGGAGGATAACTACATGATTTTCTTTAGGTTCACCTTCTTATTTAGCTTCTCTAGGATCACGAGTAATAGGCTCAAAGACCTTTAATTATGGCTAGAATCCACTTATGAGTGAATACATACCATATTCCTCTTTTTGGGTCTGGCTTACCTCACTCAGTAAAGCGTTTTCCAAGTCCATCCATTTGCATGCAAAATTCAAGATGTCATTGTTTTTTACCGCTGAGTAAAACTCTAATGTATATATGCTCCACACCTTCTTTAACCATTCTTCTATTGAGGGGCACCTAGGTTGTTTTCAGGTTCTGGCTATTACAAATAGTGCTGCTATGAACATAGTTGAACAAATGCTTTTGTGGTATGATAGGGCATCTCTTGGGTATATTCCCAAGAGTGGAATTGCTGGATCTTGAGGGAGGTTGACTCCCAGTTTCCCGAGAAACCGCCACACTGATTTCCACAGTGGCTGCACAAGTTTGCATTCCCACCAACAAAGGATGAGAGTTCCCCTCTCTCCACATCCTCTCCAGCATAGGCTATCATTGGTGTTTTTGACTTTAGCTAATCTAACTGGTGTAAAATGGTATCTCATAGTTATTTTGATTTGCATTTCCCTGATCGCTAAGGATGTTGAGCATGACCTTAAGTGTCTTTTGGCCATTCGAAGTTCTTCTGTTGAGAATTCTCTGTTCAGATCAGCACCCCATTTTTTAATTGGGTTAATTAGAGTTTTAGTGTCTAGTTTCTTGAGTTCTTTGTATATTTTGGAAATCAGGCCTTTGTCTGATGAGGGGTTTGTGAAGATCTTCTCCCAGTCAGAAGGTAGCATTTTTGTCTTACTGACAGTGTCCTTTGCTTTACAGAAGCTTCTCAGTTTCAGGAGGTCCCATTTATTCATTGATTCTCTTATTGTCTGTGCTACTGGGGTTCTACCTAGGAAGTAGACTCCTGTGCCTATGTCTTGTAGACTACTTCCCTCTTTCTCTTCTATCTGGTTCAAAGTGATCAGATTAATGTTGAGGTCTTTAATCCATTTGGACTTGATTTTTGTGCATGGTGATAGATATTGATCTACTTTCATTCTTCTACAAGTTGACATCCAGTTATGCCAGCACCATTTGTTAAAGATGCTTTCCTTCTTCCATTGCGTACCTTTAGCCCCCTTGTCGAAAATCAAGTGTTCATAGGTTTGTGGGTTAATATCTGGGTCTTCTATTCGATTCCATAGGTCGACTTCTCTGTTCTTATGCCAGTACCAAGCTATTTTCAATACTGTAGCTGTGTAATAGAGTTTGAAGTCAGGGATGGTTATACCTCCAGAAGTTCCTTTATTATATAAGATTGTTTTGGCTATCCTGGGTTTTTTGTTTTTCCATATAAAATTAATTATTATTCTCTCAAGGTCTGTGAAGAAGTTTGATGGGATTTTGATGGGAATTGCATTGAATCTATAGATTGCTCTTGGTAGAATTGCCATTTTTACTATGTTGATCCTCCCAATCCAAGAGCAACGGAGATCTTTCCATTTTCTGGTATCCTCCTCAATTTCTTTCTTCAAAGACTTAAAGTTCTTGTCAAATAGGTCTTTCACTTCCTTGGTCAGAGTTATCCCAAGATATTTTATGCTATTTGTGGCTATTGTGAAAGGTGAAGTTTCTCTGATTTCCCTCCCTGCTTCTTTTTCCTTTGTGTATAGGAGGGCAACCGATTTTTTGGAGTTGATCTTGTATCCTGACACATTACTAAAGGTGTTTATCAGCTGTAGGAGCTGTTTGGTAGAGAGTTTGGGGTCGCTCATGTATACTATCATATCGTCTGCAAATAACGAGAGTTTAACTTCTTTTTTTCCAATTCGAATCCCCTTGATCCCTTATGTTGTCGTATTGCTATTGCTAGAACTTCAAGCACTATATTGAAGAGGTATGGGGAGAGTGGACAGCGTTGTCTTGTTTCTGATTTCAGTGGAATGGCTTTGAGTTTCTCTCCGTTCAGTTTGATGTTAGCTGTCGGCTTGCTGTAAGTAGCTTTTATTATATTTAGGTATGATCCTTGTATCCCCAATCTCTTCAACACCTTTATCATAAAGGGATGTTGGATTTTGTCAAATGCTTTTTCAGCATCTAATGAGATGATCAGAAGGATATTTGAGAGTTAGAAACTAGAGACTTACAAGCATTGAAAACCAAAAATAGAGAGAGAGGGAGAGAGAGCGTTCCCACGTGAGAGTACATGAGGTATGTTCCAGAAACAAGAACTTCTAGGTATCTCGGAGGCTAGCCAGGAGTGAGCAGAAATGAATGGCTGACAATGACACCAGAGAGGATTCAGGAGTTTGGGGACAGAGTATGTAGAACCTTTCCATCCTCAGGTTCTCCAACTTCTCTCTGAGTGGGAGGGGAACCTGTTTGGTGTTACAAGCAAGGGGGCGAGGAGATCCCCAAATAAGATCTTAACTTGCACAGTGCCTTGCTGGTTCCCAGCCTTAATACTGGAAGAAAGGAGGCAGGAGAGGTGAAAGGAGCTAGCAAGGATGCTGCTTCAGTACAACTGAGAGATGATGATGTCTCGGATAAAGGAGAAGGCTTGTTTTGAAAGTGAAGGTTGGTAAGTTTAGCTGACTGATTGAAGGTATTCTGCTGTAAACAGGGATCCAGGGGTGACCCCACACTTTTGGGCCTGAGGAACTGAAAAGAATGGATTTCTACCAAGGTGCTAAAGAGTTTAGGAAAAACAGCAATTAGAGAAAAAAGAAATCACTGGTTTGGATAGGCCAGTGACGTTTGAAATGCCTCATGGGTAAGGTGTCTCTTGGCTGGCCTAGGACATTTAATTTCTTACTGTTTTCATGGTATCATGCCTTAATATCTTGCCAGTTGTCAGCATCTTTCTTTTACTCTTGAAGTGACTGTGTTTGGATGCTACACTGCTGTTGCATAATTGTTGGCAGAGGCTCTTCATTCATTCCTGGCCACTTAGGCCCAAAATAATTACACAAAAGCTGCATTATTTAAAACGCTGCTGGACCAATAGCTTAAGATTATTGCAAGCTAGCTCTTGTATCTTAAATTAAATCATTTCCATTATTTTATATTTTACCGCAAGGCTCGTGGTTTACTGGTAAAGTTTCAGTGTCTGTCTCCTGCAGCAGCTACATGGCATCCCATTGACTCTGCCTTCTTTCTCCCTGCATTCAGTTTAGTTTTTCCACCTAACTCTATTCTCCTAAACCACTGGCCAAAACAGCTTTATTCATTAATCATTAAAATCAATACATATACAGAAGGACTTCCTATATAATTAACATAAAATTCTGTCCAAAAGGCAGAGTTATATGTTATTTTCATAGTACTAAGGGGTTTTAAAGATCCTCTCAATATAGTTAGTTATTGATTCACAATATGCAGAGTTGTTTTGCACATTGAAACCACTGAATTTATACCAGATGATACAGAATCGACTTTATTATTCATTCAGGTTCAAGATATAATTAAAATTAGGCTTTGTCCCATATGCATAATACACATCAGATCCCATACGGGTCTGCCAGGTATATATATCCCAGAAGAAATAAAGACTCACTTAAAAATAATTACTGGCTTTAGAGTTGGACAATGGCTATCATTCTTTAAGTTAAAGCGTGCTGTTAAAAGAAAAATTCAGAGTTTCTGTTTCATGTCAGGAGCCATCTGGTATGGGACAGAAAGAAGATTTAGGAAAAATTTCACTTTTCTCTATACATACTTTTGTTTATATCATGCCTTTCATTGAATATATGTCTATATGAAAATGTTTACGTTTTCCACATTGAACATCAGATTTTCCTGCAGTAATCTTTGAAGTTTCCAGGAAGAAGATGGGGCCCCACATCAATGACTCCACATGGTTGATATGACATCATGATGCTGATAGTGCTACTTTTAAGAGCAGTTTTGGGTACCAGTTGCTCAAGATGATTTCAACTTGGTTAGCTGAAATGGTGTACCTTTTTACAACATTCTGGCCAGAACTCCAAATAAGAACTTCAGAAAAACCCATTTGCAATTATATCAGACAATAATTTTGAAACAACTATCATTTTAGTTTTATAGAATCCCATAGAAAGAATATCACCCCCATGACAGCAGAAAGCAACTTTAGAAGATGATGGCCTTTCTCCCAACAAATTTTGTCCTCAGGGATAGGGACATCATTTAGGGGTTGATTATTACTGGTATAGGGTTGGAGGTTGGAGTGGAAATTTTGTAGGCTCAGGGATCTCCCAAAAAAAGAAAGAAAATTGAATACAATAATAGGTAGATTAATGAGAGCTTGCTCACATTAATAATAATAATAATGGTGAGTAATAGAGTGAATATTTGGGAGCTATTATGTATAGACAAGTTACATTGGTATAAATTCTTGTACATTGATACAAATTCAAATTATATTTGTTATATAGAATTATTCTCCTATTTATATTTATAATATTTGTACACCTATGCAAAATTATTATGTCAGATTGTATGCATGCATGTTTCTACCTCTGTTTAAGACATTTTGTATGTTGATAGAATTTTAGGATATAGTTATCATATTGCATTATACATTTCTACCTCTGATCAAGATACTAATACATTGTTTGCATTTTGAGGTAATTGTTCTCATTTGCTGCACAGTTATTTAAAATTTTAATATGAAGTCTTAGTCTTTAAGTTATACAGGTATTAGGTATTATAGGTCAATAGTCATCCATGTTTGTCATACTTATAGTTAGGCTAATCAGGTTCTTTAGATAGATTGTATTCCGCATAGATAGGTAATCTTCAACCACTTCAAAGAACTGTAGAACATGGCATTTAAATAACTTAGGGTTCTGTTGGCAGGAGACACAATTGATTTCTTCTGGCAGCACCGATCTATTCTCTAGAGAATGTTGAACACTGAAGACACTCCACTTGTAGCTTGTTTTCTTCTTGACAAAACTGGCCTTTGGGCAAAAAAACTGCCCATGCCTCAACCACTGACAAAATGTATGGTGTCTGGACTGGACAAGCAGGATATAAGAAAAAAAGCCAAACTTTGCTTAGACAGGGTAAGATGGTTTTGAAAACTTACTTGCCTCTGAAAATGGTCTGTCAGTTACTCTATGCCTTGGTTGCTCCAAAGTTGCAAATGAGACTTTGAGTGATTGCCCAGCTAGCCAGTTGTCTCTGTCATCTACTGCATATTTTGGAAGCTGTTTGATTGCACTTCCTTCCTACTCAAGTAATATTATCTCCCTTCTCAGGCCTTCGATGGTATTAAAGATTAGATAGTCATAGTTACTTTTCTCTTATGACTTAGCCAAGCCATTTCTAATACAAGACTTATACTCCTTCAGATAAAATAATTATTGAAACATTTAGTATATGCTTCTTACTTAATATTGTTTATGCTGGTTATATTCTATTTTTTATACTTGATATCTGTTCTTATTGTATATAGTTTTATATTTGGTTTGAAACTCTCTTAATTAGACTTAAGGGGGAGGTGGTGGGGAACCTCCTTCAGTCAATGGCCTTTGAGAGGTTGGACCAGGTTGGGCATGACCTTGGTTACCAAAAAGCATACCAGTCCATATGCTTGCCCTGTCTCCCCATTCACCACACCTGGATGTTGGATTCTATGCCTGTTCCTAGACGTGATCTGTGAGTTCCCTTGCAATAAAGACCACAGTATTATACCCTATTTGGAGCTAGTGTGGAATTATTTGATTTGTGTTCCCCTTCTTCTTGTGCGTCCCTCTTCACAATCCTGTTCGACATGTGGTGAAGAAGGTTGAGCACAGAAGCCAGTGTAGAGTTCAGCCAAAAGTTGTGCTGAGTGGAAGAATTTGGGATGGAGAGCAATCATCAAATAGGTATAGACCCACAAAGGTGTTTGGAGGGGGGTACCCCAGGAGGTGGAAGTGAGGTAGAGGGATAAATGATACATCACCCAGTTTGGTTTTTGGAGAGTTTTGAAAAGGAAGGTCTGTTTAGTTCTACAAGCTGATAGTTGTTTAGATAATGATTTCTGACCATGACCAACAGAAACTGTAAACTCCTATCTCCCTCAGCTCAAGTACTCAGTTTATCTCCTGTCTGATGTCTTTTTCAGTATTGTTGCTTCACAATTTTAATGTCTCTGTGTGAAGCACACCATCTTTGAAACTGAATTTTTTTTATGGAATGCAAGATGTCCACTGCTGACTTAAGCAGTATCCTAGAAATACGTCTTTTATCTACTTAACCCCTTATTGTTTTTTTGTCTTGAAGTTAAAAAGGATTTTTTAAAATTTTTATTTGTGTGTGTGTGTGTGTGTGTGTGCGTGAGAGGGAGAGAGAGAGAGAGAGAGAATCCCACCTGTGTGGTGTAAGGATCAGAAGAGATCAATTCTCTGGAGCTGGAGTTACAGGCAATTGTGAACCACCTTATATGGAAACTGAATTTAGGTCCCTGTAAAAGCAGTTGGCACTCTTGACCACTGAGCCATCTCTCTAGCACCCCAGTGACTTTTGGTTTTTAAAAAAGTGAAATGTGTGTGCTTCCATTTGTTCACAGGGAGAGTGTATGTATGAGGATGAGCGACAGAAGGCTGACACCCGGAGTCTTCCAATTTTTCTCCCTTCCTTTTTGAGGCAGGGTTTCTCACCGAATCCAGATTCTCTTGATTTATCTAAGCTGGCTGGCCAGTTAGCCCAAGGCTCTGCTTTCCCCTGCCCCTCCACACTGGGTCTTTTGGCTGTGTACCAACATGCTGCTCATACGTGAGTGCTGGGGCTGGGAACTCAGGGCTTTTCGCATTGTGCAACGGGCATCTCACTGATGGAGCCAAGCCTCAGCTACTTTTCAAACCTTCTTAGCATTATTTTCTGTATATTTTTAGATCTTCAACATCTCTGTCATATTCATATCAGTGAAATGGTTAAATACTTTAACTTCTGTCTCAGTTTCATTCTGGGAATTTATGTAATAGTTTGGGGAAGGACAAAATTAGAGGCACATTTACCATTTTTAACATGAGTTGACCTTTGGTATAAAACCTAGCCAGAAAAAGAAAGGCAGAAAAAAGAAATCCTATGTTATGTACATCTTTGAATTATATAAAAAGTGCATTTGAATGATTCATCAAATGTATGCTTTTAGATAAGTTTCCATGTTTCTATATTGAGATAAAAACAAACACTGGGTCAGTATCTTTAAAGCCATTGAAATGTACTGAAAGAGAAAACCAGGTATTGCTAACAGCTTTGTCTTCTCTTGAAAGTATTCACCAAGTCAGAAGCTCAATTGACTCTTTTCTATCCGAGCTCTCCTGAGTGTCAAAGGCAGGCCTCTGTCAACCCTGTTCACTGTGCTTCGTTCTGCCTCTGTTCTCCTGGGACACAGGGTCAGGCCTGGAGATGTTTTGTATTAAGTACCACAGATCTTCTACCAGGAAAAGAATCGTGAATCTCATATTCTAGACACTTTGCCCTGCAGTATGGTGTGTTCAGGGTCCCAGGAGAGCAGGCAGGACCTATTAGGAATAAGACCAGAGCTGTAGGAGCCATTGGGGCAACACTGGTTGGGCACAGGTCTGGCTGAGAGTCTCAGTACTGGATTCTCCACTTGCCACCGTTCCTGTTGGGTAACTGCTTCTCCTAGCACTGATCACAGTTTGAATGGAGTATTTGGTAAGGAGGATACCTACCTCTGGGAGTTGCATGGTAGTTAAAGACACTAAGTTATGTCAAACAACCTGGCTTGTGGTCAGGACTCAGGACAAGGAGCAGACTGTTACTACTTTAATTTATATATTTCAAGGCAGTTGAAAACAGTATTAATCTCGCTTAATCTACGCACAGGCTTTTTGACCATCAGCTCAGATTCACTCACTGGTTGTAGGAGGCTGCTTGCTTGTTCCTAGCTGTATTTGCAATACTCTTTGGCCAATAGCTTAAACATGTTTATGGCTAACTCATATCTTAAATTAACGCATCTCCATTAATCTGTGTATTGTCACAAGGCTGTGGCTTACCAGGCAAAGTCTGATGTCTGTCTCAGGTGGAGCTACATGGTTTCTCTCTGACTCCGCCTTCTTTCTCCCAGCATTCAGTTTAGTTTAGCCTGCCTAGATCTATTCTGCCAAGCCACTGGCTGAAACAGCTTCTTTATTAACCAATAGTATTCACAGCATACAGAGGTGAATCTCACATCAACAGGCAAGTTGGAAAGATGCCATTTTAGATTTTTTAAATAATCATATGCTCTATAACTTAATATAAATATACTGATAATATGTACATATATGTTAGACATACTTACATATATGTAGATTTACTTGTCTTAAAGCTGAAAGTTAGCCCGTTAAGTTATTCCAAGGTCCTGAAAAAAATTAATTCCTTAAGATATTTATCTATTTTTTTCAATGCAATAATTCTCAATATTCTTAAAAAATTAAAACAAAGCTTTGATTTTCATTGTGAAAAAATTAAAACAAAAATCATGTTTTCAAGGGTTCACTTATAAACATGTTCCTGCCTAGAAAAATATATGGCTTCCGGGTGTGTGTACATACAATTTCTCTTTTCAATCAAATGCTACCATGCTGCATATGTTGTCTGCAAGTTGTGTTTCTAGTTCGTGGGGTTTTTTTTTTTTTTGGTATTTATCCATGACTATTTATGTAAACTTAATTCATTGCTTTTGACTGCCGAATGCCATTCCAGCAAATAAATATGCTATATCTTATGTATTGGCAAGTCATCCGGATTCTCAATAGTCTCTGCACTTGGGACGTTTACAGAGGAGTGTCTGAGTCATGCAAGCAGATAGACACCTCCCTAAAACTAGATTTCTACCCGTTGTTTTCAGTAAGTCCCTCATTCTCCAGTTGTGAGATGTGTTTTCCTCCTCCGCCTGACTACACACATCTGGTCAAGTGCCCCCACCTCCTATCTCCCGCTTATTTGATGGAATTACCTTAATTCTGTCAAAGCAGAAACCTTAGGCAAAGGCCTAGAGGCATCCACGTTCTTGGCATGCCTTTAATCCCACAGATGACCAGTTATGGTCCAGAGAGAAGGTGGGACCAAGTTTCAGTTGCTCCCCTTGTCTCCAGCCTTACTGAGCTCATCTGAAATTAGACACCAGTGAATTGTTCAGGACATGTTTTGGGCAAGTAAACTCAACCATAAAATTATAAATACTAGTCACCCGAAGCACTGAACGGTTGAGAGCAATAGCTAATTAGAGAGACTGTGCAGTACATTTTATTTGTGGAACACCCTGTTGGAGAGACAGAGGCTGTGAGGCTGGCATTGGGGCAGCACAGAATCTTCCCAGGAAAACAGACTTCTTGTGATCCACGGCGCTCTGAAATTTCTAATTTGAGGCTTTGTGAGAAGATGCACAATCTGGTGCTTCCTGCAGTCCACGGCTGGATCCGATCAGGCCCATCTGCTCATCGGGAAAGACTGGAGGATGCTTTCTTTTCAGTATTTCAGTCTCAGGTGTAGGTGTTTCAAAAAGGCAGCTACTGAAATGAATCATCTCGAGACAGGCGATGTAAATGTTTAAGTCGAGCTACTTGATGGGTATGGCTGGCAGTTCTTTCCAGCTCCTGCTCTCTGTAGAAAGCTCTGGTGGGCACAGGCATTAAGACAGAGAGCCCCACGTCTACCTATTCCTGGGAGCCAAAGGCATAGGAGGCTGATGGAGCCTGTGGCCCTCGGGCGTCTGGCGGAGTGGAGTTCACCCTTGGGGCTTTCTGGTCAATCTGTGACTTTTGCTTTTTGGATTATCTGTTCACCTGCTGGCTGCAAGCAGTGAAAAACATGCTTTTGTGCATGGCCCTGTGAATTCTCCTGGGGATTAGCCAGTGGCCATCCCAGGCAAAAGCAAAGGTTGACTCTCCGGGGAAGTGTTTTTTTGTTTTGTTTTGTTTTGTTTTTTTCCAGTAGCTTGTCAAAAGCTAAATTTTATATTTTTATCTTTCTATAGACTGAAAAAGAAGAGAATACTATTAGGCCCCTTCCTATTAGTGTAGCTGATATGTAAGAGCATTGAGAAACCAAACCAAACCCAACAAACAACCCCCCCCCCAAAAAAAGCAAAAACAAAGAAAACATAATATTAAGTGTCAGGTCATTACTTATGGACTTTCTGTAATTATTTCTCATGTAAGGACGAGCAAAACAAAAGCGGATTCAAGTCCTGGCTCTGTTGCTTTCTGTCCATGTGCATTTGAACAAGTTTCTTAAAGAGCTCATCTTTGGTATCTTTTCTGTGGCTGATGTTGCCATCATTCTGCCCATTGGTGAAGGGATTGTATAGAAGACGACTGACACACAGCCTGCTCTGAGCTGTTCCTCCCCTAATGCTAACGCCTTTGAAGAATGCCATAACTATGCTGACACATTTTCAAGCCAGCAGCGTAACACCTTCATCCAGAAAAGCAAGGCACCTTACTTACTGCGTGGCGAGTGCTGATGTTTTTGTGAACTTGACTTATTCTGAGTATTTTTACCTTGAGAGCGTGCCTCGGTTATATTTTCCTGCTAGTTTCTTCTCTTCCAGAACACTGGGGTATTTGTGTAGTTTCCATATTAACCAGACACTGCAATGAAGAAAAGGCTATTTTGTTTTGAGACATCTTACTGTGTTGCCCAGTAAGGCTGGCTTTGAATGTCTGAACTCTCAATCCTGCTTCAGTGCTGTAAATACAGACCTCTGTCACCAGGTTTGGCCATGAGAGGGCTAAATAAGTTAAAATAGAATAACAGCTATTTGATGTTTGGGAGGGTATTCAGTCCATTTTATCCAGAGATTTGAAGTGAGAATTCTGAATTTGGAGTCTACAGTACATTCATAAAATGAAAAGGATGGGTTTGACAGCCTCTGCCCAGCCAGATGATGACTAGATGCCTCGTAGGATTACCAGTGATCCTGCAATACTTACACCACAGCTAATTTTCATATGCAAGATTGATCATTTTCTCCCGAATATAAGGTGTTCCTGTGTACTATGACTTATCCAAATTATTTTATTGGTAGATTTTGGGGTGTGTATGTGTGTGTGTGTGTGTGCACATGGGTATTTGTGCATGTGTAGCACGTGGTGTTATATGCCTATGTTATAAGCTAGGCATTCCATAAATACCTTAACAGATCCCTCTATGTTCTTCCTCGGTGACTGTTATCTAGGCTCGCAACTTCTGTTTCTGCCGTCTACATGGCTCTGCAGCTCATTTACATGGACCTCGCTATCCAGGAAAAGACTGCGCTCAGTCCTGCATTCCCAAGTGTCTGTTAGCATCTCCCTCTCACTGTGTCACTGAGAGGTTAAGGTCAATGATGTCTACATTGAGACAATGCAGCGACACAAAGGGCTTCGTTTCCGAACAAGGTCCGCGTGCCAGTCCACAGAGTGACTTGGTTGCTCGGGGTCGTCACCTGATTCTTCCAGGCCTCATTTTTTTAAGCTTAAAGTGTACTGTGATATATATTAATGAATCTCAAGAACTGCTTGGGAGCTTGAGAATATTAATTAAGAGGAAATTTTCATTCCTCCCTCTTAGGTCTCCTTCTACCAACCCCCTGCTCCTCTCGGTTTTTGTCATTATCTCTGCCTCCCATTGGCTGTTTACTCCTGGCACCTCTGCAAGTCATCCTGAGGCTCCTAGTCCTAGGGATGTCCACATGCCCCGCCCCTCTCAATAGAGCACAGGGCTGCCCTCACCCTGGCCACAGCCGGAAGGAGTTATTTATTGTCCTTTCTGGATCCCTTCTGTGAGGGAGAAATGGCCTCTTGAAGTTTTCTGTGACATTTCAGCAAGCTAATCAAATCTCTTCAGCCTGTTTATTTTAAAAAGACGTATTTTTTAAACCAATAAATTAATGACTTTGTTTTTGTTTTTTCCCAGAGAGCACACTCATGTTTTAATCTAAGCTTTCAGGATACAGTGCATTTGTTAACTCAAAGCAAGGGTTGCTCTGGAGGCGACCTGGTTAAGGGTTTAGAGCAAGGGTTAAGGGTGTTAGAGCAAAGGGAAACTCCCCACTCTGTTCAAAAGGTGCTATACATGGCAGCTACTTATCTGTCAGTAACTCTCATTGACTGAGTCTCAGACTCAGAGTGTTGCTGTGGGTGGCCAGCCTCAGGTACTACGCTATGTTTATCCCATAATAAGCTCTGTCACTACAGGCCTGTCACATAACGCTTCTGTGACTCAACTCCTCGCCTGTCCTTTTGGGTCTTAGAGCAGAGGTTTCCAACCTGTGGGCCATGACCCCTTACACGGTCACATTTAAGATATTTGCAATGCGATTCACAACATTAGCAAAACTGCAGTTGTGAAGTAGCAATGAAAAGAATTTCATGACTCGGGGGGGGGCACTGCAGCAAAAGGAACTCTCTTAAAGGGTTGCAGCATTAGGGGGGTTGAAAACCTGTCTTAGAGGGTCAGATGAAATACTGTCTTAGAGGAGTGAAAACTGGCGCACGTTTGTCCCAGTAAATGCAAGATTAGATGGGATATTTAGTAACTTTGGGCATTGCTGTAACCAAATTACCTGGGTAGAAGCAGCCTAAGAATGGGAGGGTTTATTTCGGCACACACTTCCGGGGCATACAGTCTCTCATGAGCAGGCCGCATTTGATCACATCGAGTCCACAGTCAGGAAGCAGAGAGAGAGTAATGTCAATTGAGAACTCGCCTCCATCGGCCAGAGTGGTTAAATGAAGTTTCCCACTATCAGTGTGCGAGGGTGAATAGGTGGCTTAAGCCGTAGAGGTGTTTCTTTTACAAGCTTGGATGCCCTTGTGTTTGGGCACAAAAAAGTATACCCTCTTCGAGGACTGATTTTCCCTTTGATGAGTATGTAGTGTCCTTCCCTATCTCTTCTAATTAGTTTTGGCTTGAAGTCCATTTTGTCAGATATTAAAATGGCTACACCAGCTTGCTGCTTAGGTCCTCTGTATATATATTATGGCTTCTACGTTAGTGTTTTTATGGGATTCCTGAGTGTGTGAATGAGTGGGTTTCTGAGTTTTGTGCCTTCTCTTGGGATTTTTTTTCCCTTTTGTTGGCTTTTCTTGTTCAACTTCGTTATGAGTTTTTGCTTTATTTTATTATATTTTATTTTGTTATTTTTTTAAAATGAATGAATGGAAACCAAGCCACTGGGATAAAGGCTAACAGCTACAACTAAACTGCCACTTAAACCTTCTGGGAGAAGGAAAATCAGTTTTCTCCAAGAATATCAGTCACTGAAGGATAGGCCACAGTTCAGGAGTAGTTGACCAACATGGAATGGACTCCATGGTTTCTGTCTTATATGTGCTTTTATTTGCTTACAATTTGATGGGTCTTTCTTTCTTCCTTCCTTCCTTTCTTTTGCTGTTTTTGTTTGTTTTGAAAGGTTAGTTTATTTTGTTTGCTTAATTTGGAGCTTTTTGTTGTTTTATTGTTTGTTTGTTTTTTTTTTTTTTTAAAAAAAGAAAGTACTTAGAATTGGGTGGGTAGGGAGGGGGAAAGGACCTGGAAGGACTTGAAGGGGGTAAGAATATGATCAAAATATATTTAAATTTAAAAATTGTTTTTAATAATAAAGCATAATAATAAAAGAGAGAGAAAGAAGTTCTCTAGAAGATGGGACTATAACCGAATACTCTGTAGGGCATTTTCTTAATTAGTATATATGGGAGAAGGTCCAGCCCATTGTGGGAGGGGACAACCTTGGGGAGATGATCCCGGATTAGATAAGAAAGCAAGCTGAGTACATCATGAAAAGCAAGCCAGTAAGTTGCACCCCTCCAAGGCCCCTGCATCAGGTTCTGCCTCCAGGTTCTGGGTGAGAAGTTGTGAAACCTCAAATAACCCACTTTCTTCACTGAGGACTCCAGAACCTTCCCAAACACTACCTCAGATGGGGACCAAATGTCCAAACACATGAACTTGTGGGAGACATTTCACCTTCAGTCCACACAGATGGCTTGTTCAGCATCCATAGGCATATGGTTAGAGCCTCCTCTATAATTCCCAGTTATATTCACGTCCTAAACCAAGCAGCACCCATACAGCCTCGATACTTCTGTTCTATACAGAAGAAAAGGATTGAATCCAAACCTGCCCTGACTCACTGCTCGGAGGCGTTTGCTTAGAGCACCTACCTCCAAGACACGGAAGTGGCACGTGCATTCCATTGTGCATGGGGAAGGATCAAGCTCTTGCCACCATATGATAAAGCAAGAAAATAGGTCATTTTGCTTTGACTGTCATTTTAAAGTCTGCCTCTGTAACTAGCAGTGAAACCTGCCTTCGTTGAATTGATTATGGCATGGAAGCTGAGCTTCTGTGTGCTGATGGTCTAACTCTGGGGAGTCACCCTACCACTTGAACTTTAAATAGGCCTCTCATGTTGTATTCATTTCTCCGCACACAGCACTCTCCCGCCTTCTCGCTGGCTTGTCTAACCGTGACGTAGCCAGGCACAGCTGCCTCGCTGTGCCCACAGCACTTGGGGAGCTCACTTGGCAGGCTGTGGGGTTTGCTTTCCATCCCTCTTCTCTCAGTCCGGAGCGACTGTGTGAGTCTCTCCCTGTCCCGCCCTCCCTTCCAAACATTACTTTCAGTAATTACTACAACTCAAGGCTGCTGTTCAATCTAAAACAGCTAATGAGAACCAGTCCCTCAATCCAAACCGTAATCCGCTTATAGCACACTCCCGTTTCCTGTGCCTCGTTACTGTGACACCTTCTATTTTTCATACCTCGAAATGATAAGGCATAATTGGGGCGGGGCGAGGGGGGGAAGAGATGACTCTCTATCACGAGGCTTGCAGGAGCGGGAGATGGACTCGAGCATGCCGAATTGATTTATTTCCATTCTTCTATTGCTTTGGTGGCTGCATCTTTGAGAGCAGTTAATATCGCAGTTTTGATTTGGCCCTAAGAACAGCAGGCCCTGACAATCAAGCATGCTTATTACAGTCAGGAAGGGGGAGAAAAAAGGAGCCCGGAGTAGTTCAAGGGAATCGTGATGTGTTTGGACACGTGCAGGGTTGGAGGCAGAAAGTCTTTTAAATTTGATTGGCGAGCTGAGCAGTGCTATCATGATCTCTATACTTAGTCTCCTGATCACTTCCTGGATGATTGTTCCCTGGGATCCCACTAGCTCCTTCTCTGTTTTCCTTTTTCGGTGGATGTGTGAGCCCTTCATTATTTATTTTTAAAGAACATGGAAGGCATCCATCAGAGGGGTCCTCACTGGAAGTTTGGGAAATCTGCTTGGCGAACATTGTACAATCTGTTGATAAACAACCAGGCTATTTTAATCTCCTTTCCAAGTTTATCCTCCTGAGTTAATTTCCAAACTGTCATTTTTTTTCGGGGTGGGGGTGGGGGAGTGGGGTCTAGTGTGATTAAAGCTCCGCCTGTCTGCATGCCCCTGGCATGATTTTTCCAGGCATTGAGGCTAGGAAAGCAGGCCTATTAATCCCACCCTCATGATTAAAGCTGCCGAGGGCCGCAGCATTGATGGGTTAATGCTGGCTTCTGCGTCCTTGGATTTAATCCAACTCAGTCATCACTTTGAATGAGGCAGTTTGATGGGCTTCAGGAAGGCTGCTTCTGCTGTCATTGTCCATTTTAGAGTCCCAGCACCAAGGGAAAAAAAAATAAAAGCCAGCCCCAGACAGCTAGACAGCTTCAAGAAGTATAGATGTCAATAACATAAAGATATAAAATGCAGATTGGGTTATCTTTGCTATATAAATGTTAATAGGCAGAAAAGTCGCACAAAGAGCCCCCTGCTCTGCTTTCCTGCCTCCCCATCTCAAAACAGAAAAACAGAACCCATCAGCCAGCTTCGAAACGGTGTGTGGTTCCGTGCTTTGTCTGCAGGCCTGTAAAAGATGAAGCTAAATTAGAAAATCTCGTCCTCCGTCTCTTCATCTGTATGAAATATGTGCACACAACTCCCTGGGAGCGGGAGGCCTGCAGATTTCCTCGTTAGACACAATAACCAGTAAGCTGGTGTCTGCACTCAAGTGCCGTCTTCATCAGGCAATTAGGGAAGGGGGTGCTTGGCTGCCTCTCCATCCTCAAGAGCCCCGGAATCCAACGTGCTTTTAAAACAGTGGGGCTGTCGGAGGACTCCGCTTGAGCATGCGCACTTCCGCTGGGTCCATAAATTAGCGTCTGGTACTCATGGCATTCTGGGAGGACGGCGCTTTCGTTGGATTCACGATTTGGCTCTTTTAGGAATGTTACCTAACCATGCCTGCTTGTTATACGGGGAGAATTTCCTACTGCCAACATTTTCAAGAAAGATTTTTTAAAATTTTCTTTCTTTCTTTCTTTCTTTTTTTCTTTCTTTCTTTCTTTCTTTCTTTCTTCCTTTCTTCCTTTCTTTCTGTCTCTCTCTCATCATCTGAGAACATGTAAAATGCAATGCCTTCACAACTTGGTGTCAGGGTCCAGAATCCACAGCCTCCCGCTGACTGTCCAATCAAGTCCTTCCGGTTTGAGTGTTGAATTTGAAGGAATTTGAGCCAGCCCATAGATGTCTGGATTTATACGTTATTAAATTATTTTCTTAAGGGCCATTGATTTTCCCATATACATGGTTTCTACCATTCTCTATACACCCGCTTGTGAGTTTCACAATTCTGATTTATTCTGCAAGTGATTCATCTATATATGGATGAATCAGTAAACTGCCATTGGCTAATTTATCCATAGCTATTTGGTAACAGGAAAACAGGAAAAAGTTATTTCAGAAATAATATATATCTACCATCCTGCATTGTTACATTGATCTTAGCCAACTTATTCATAATTTACACTAAATCATCATTTTGACAAAATGAACATTTGTTGGTACTTTCTATGTACTGAACTAAGATACATGATGTTGAGGACATTCAGACTGGCTGTGCTTGGTTGGAAAGCTCATGGGCTCATAAACAGACCCTATGAACAATAGTAGCAGAAAAGCAGAGAGCCTAGTTTCATTTCTTATTGCTATGGTAACACCCCCTGCCCCAAAGCAACTTTAAGTGGGGAAAGATTTTATTCAGCTTGCAGTTCCAGTCTACAGTCCCTCACAGCAGAGAAGTCAAGGCAGGGATCGTAAGTAGCTAGTCAGAGTCACAATCTCTAGTCGAAAGAGAATGAATGCATGTGTGCTTACTCAATTCACTTCCTCTACTTTTATAGAGTCAAGGACTCTGGCCTAGGGATTGGTGCCACCCTCAATGGGCAGGACTTCCCACCTCCATTCATGTAAGAAGACAATCGCAACCGATGTTCATTCCCACAGGCAAACCTCATCCAGACAATCCTGCATTGAAGGTCTCTTTCCTAGTTGATTTTAGACTGTGGGAAGTTGACAATTGAAACTAAGCATGCAGGGCAAAATGATGATGGTGGTGATGATAATGGTGGTGATGATGACAACAACAATAACAACAATAAAGGTCTTAAGGAAGTATTTTAAAATGATTTTCAGGTGTTTCATAGTTTTCTTTTTTTCTTTTTTGAATCAGTGATACTATCCACACAATTCAGTTTACTTAGAACTAAATATTTGAAGTTAGCTGCATTGGCTGGTAACTGATTTAAAATTACAATGTAAGAGTCCTCAAAATAGGCCAGAAATTAGATAAGTGATTTGTAGTACCAACTATCTGCAAATCCTGTTTAAGAGTGGAAGGATAGCTGGGCAGTGATAGCACGTGCCTTTAATCCCAGCACTCAGGAGGCAAAGGAAGGAGGATTTCTTTGAGTTTGAGGCTAGCCTGGTCTACAAAGCGAGTTCCAAGACAGCCAAAGCTGTTACACAGAAAAATCTTGTGTTGAAAAACAAACAAACAAACAAAAACAAAAAATAAAAGGAGTGAAAACATGAATAAAAGAAACCACTAGGAGACATGGACCCACTGAGAGCTCAGCTGCATATTTATATATTCTGTAATTATAAACCAGTGTAAAAAATGTTAGTACATTTTTAATGATTTTTAAGCAGAAAAAAATTAAAACAAGAGTTTTAGAGGCTGGAGAGATGACTCAGCAGTTAAAAGCATGTTCTGCTTTTACAGAAGACTGAACTCAAAATGTGGGTGGTAGGAGATGGTGCAATCAGCAAGAACTAGAGTGACTCAAGTGCAGGGGCCAGTGTTCTAGAATTCTGTTCCAGGGCAGCTTAGCCAGAGAGGTACATGGACCTCAGTACTGGTACCAGCACTACCAACTTCCATATGGCACGGTCCTGGTGAAGGAGTTCTCTGGGGAGACTTAGCAGAGGAGATGTTTTAAAGGTTGAAGCTAAGGGTCATCAGTAGTTGAAGATTCACAGAAAGATATTTTAGAATGAACACTTTAGAATATAGAAATAGCCATGAGGCTATTTAGTTGTAAATAATGGAAACCTCCCGCCACCCAGAATCACCCACCATATGGGTGTTCTTCCCCTCAAGGGATGGGGCAAGGAAGTTCATGTACTCAGAAAGAGACTGGACAAAGGAATAGACCGTTGCTTCTGACATGTTCCCCAACTACTTTTCACAATGGAGCTCAATCTATAGATATAATAAGATCCCTGAGTATCAAAGACTCAAAAAAATTGCTTGGTTATTTTCCTAAGAATCATGGATCAGCTGGACATGATGGCATAGGCCTGTACTCTCAGTACTGGGAGCAGAGGAAGAAGGCTGACCCATGAATTGAACCATGAGCCTAGTCTACACAATGTATTTCAAGAGCAAGATAGCAAGCATCTGAAAAACAAACAAGCAACCTCAGTGAATCAATAAATGAAAAATAAATGAATAATTAAAATTATGACTCACATCATTTCAGTACAAACAAAGCCATAAGGTGTTATAAGGGCTAGTATTTAGCTGAGGAAAATGACATTAAAGTTATTGATGTGCTTACTGAGAGCTAATTTTAAACATAAAGAAAAGAGAAAAAAAACTCTATTCAAGCAGAATTGTCCTATCTTTCTCAATGTTCTCTTTTTAGGTCAAAGTCATTCATGTGATGAGATCTGCTAAGTGGAGAGTGAAGGATGGCTCCAGAGCAGACTCTACTCTGGAGATCATCAGCTGGCAACGAAATTGTACAAAACAAACACCCAATACCCAAGGTTTGAAATGTCTAATTCCCTTCGGAATGAGAATCCATAACCAGCAATGCTAGACAAGCTGCCTCTTCCCGGACTGTATGCTTTCACAGTGCAATGATCGGGCAACAACCTTCCACTGGTTAGATTTGCAACATTTCCAAGCAAAGTTCAGTGTGGAGCAATTTTCCTTTCTGTCCAGTGTTCGTAGTGGGACGTTTAATCTTCTGAGATGAACGTGCTTGCTGAACACGATTTCGAGGAGCAAAGATTTGTGCTGGATGTTAGGATGGCTTCTGTTCTTGTTTACTTTTTAAATTCCCTCTGCTCTTCCGGTGCTAGAGAATACACATACATTAAGCTGGAGGAAGCCCTGTAGCAGGTGCTGGGAGACTACACGGCCAGCATTCCCTAGTTTAAGCCTCAAATATCCAAAGGACTTCGAAAGGAAATCTACTTGCTCACGGAGAACATTATGTCCAGTAGGGTTCGTTCCCATCTTCGTTTTAGTTTTGGACTTGACTGCACTGGAAGGCAGAATCATAGCTGCAGACCGGTGCTCTAAAACTTCTGTCCCATTGATCTCTCAGCTCCATGGCATGGCTACCTCTTCAGTTGTTAGCACATACTTGAGAGATCTGCGTTTCATTGCCACCAATGGTCAGCCAGATGTGAAATCTACAGCTGAGGAAGGAACACGGACATGCCAAATTTAGCATCCTCATTCGGAATGGATAATGGCTTTCTTCCATTGCTCCTTCTCTCTTTCCTTCCATCTCAGCCAGCATCCTTTGTGTTTTGTATCTCTCCTGCTTCCCTGAATTGCCATCATGCTAAGGAAAATGAGCACCAGTTCATTTCACGTCCAGATTTCAGGTTTGCTCCTAGAAGTAACCCTTGGCAGCCATTTGTCTGCTCTATCCACGCTGCAGATTGGACGTTGGTTATTTCTTTTAGCGGCGCTTCTCAAGCTGAGCACTTGAGTCTTTTCAGAGAGAAAATTCTGAACTGGGATGATGTGCAGGGACTCTCGAGACCCTCAGCCTGATGACCTCAGAAGAAAAAGACCTAACAGTTCTGAGTGCCAGTTTTCTTCTTGTCATTTAACAAAATGAGGATGTGGCGAGCATGACAGGAGAGATCCATTTACCATGCTCTGCACAGCATCTGATGCACATTAAATGAACCATGCCCATTAGCTGTTATTATATTCATCTTCGTCACCACCATCAAGACGTCAATAGGGTGGTGTACCTCCTTGGGAACATCAATTGTGCTGTAAGACTTAAGGCACAGACTTAAATGGGTCCTTTGGTAAGTATCATTTTACATTAGGATGCAAATAATCCCCTAACAGAACAAAAGTCACAAGTATTTTAAGATAAGGCTTAGCAGAGCTTTATGCTTGTGACAGCCCCTCCCCTGAAAAGGACAGATTTACTTTTCTTTTCTTTTTTCCTGTAATAGAGAGTATTCCAGGGATGTCTGGGGGAGGTTGTGAAGTGCTTAACTCAATAGGGTCAAGGAGTCCCATGCCTTTTGTTGAAGACTCACACTCATTCTCTGATTTGTCCGCTTCTATTAAAGAAATCAGAATCTTTCAAATTCATATATTTTTTTAATACTGCTTCTCAATAGTTTATGTATGGTAAGTGCCGTTTACTAAAATCTTATAGTGATTCTTGTAGTAAGAACTTGAGTATTTATTGTACAAGTGAGGAAGCTAGATAACCCTTGGTGTCACTGAATGATTCCTCTAGAATCCAGAATCCAAAGGATAATGTATGCCAGGGGTTTGAGGTTTTTTTCTTTTATTTTTTATTTTTGTCAGTTTGACCTAAGCCAGGGGCATCTGGGAAGAGGTAATTTCAACTGAGGAAAATGCTTGCATTCAATTGGCCTGTATGCAAGTCTGTAGGGCAGCTGTGTTATAAAAAAAATTATAATTGTGAGCACTTGAATTTCATGTAATTTTCACATGTCACAAAACTCTCATCTTTTGGTTCTTTCCAAGCATTTTAAGAAGTAAAAAAAAAAAAGTATTGCTGTCGTTCAAGCTGAACAAAAATGGGTAAATGGATTAAAGCTGATCTTCTGTCAAGAGAAAAATTCTCCCCGATTCTAATTTAGCTTAAAATACAAACGGTCACTAAACTGGATATTCATGGCACAGGGCTGCAGACTGACTAGGGAGAGAGGGTCTGGTGTGGAATCCCGTGCCTTGTAGATGCATCTGTACAAGGACTGCAGATGACATACTGATAAAAATGTGAAACGATTTTATCTAGCAGTTGTTTGATTCCTTCCCTGTCAGTTGTGGGAGACAAAAATATTTACTGTTTGGGAACCACATCTTAATTATAAAGGCTGTGGCATACACATAAACAAATGGGCCCAATTTTCCACTTACATATGGCATACATACATACCTCTATACATACATAACTGGACATATAAACATGTAGATCCACCATGGCCTGCTCGTATAGTAGTGTGTGTATATCCTATTCTTCAGCAGTTTATTGTAGTGATGAAAATGATCCAATGGCCCTTTAATCGCTGCCTCTATACCATGCACATGTTTTGACATGGAATGAAACAGAAATTATCATATGACACCCTCACCTCCACTGAACGTGCAGGGAAGCCAACATTATCTCCGCCAGGCTGTAAGCCTCATTAATATGTGCTGATGAAGTCCTCCATCACATCAAAGAATCACCATCTTTACAAGATGGTTGTTTTGAATCAGAGGTTTAAAATATCAGTACAAAGTAAGATATCTGAAAATACCTATGTGAGCAAACACATTCAAATATCATTAATAGAAACATTTTTTTTATAATGGATTCTGTAGTGATCTGATTAATTTGAAACAATTTTTTAGATGAAGGAAGAAGCCGTTAAATCTCCTGCCTTTAAGGTAATTCTTTTGCTTGGGTGTATGCTCCCATTCTGTTAATTTCTATACGTTCACTTTAAACTTCAATTTCCCTTTCCCACTTAGAGCACTGTTCCCACACCCAAGAATAATTCCGGGTGCTGTTGCTGCTCAGGAGATCTTTGCCAGCAAGTGAGGTGAACGGTGTAGCACAAATCTCTTCATTTCCAATGTGACAAATGCTCTGTCAAGGTTACCACCCAGCCAATTGTTTAATTGTGCATCAGGTTTAGGTGACAGAACTCAGATACGACAAAGAGGTGATGGAGGAGGTGGCTTTCTTCTCTCTCCTAAGAACTGTGGTGAATGAAGACATCTGCTAAGTCTCTATTTCCCAGGACTTAAGAATCAACCTTCCAACCTTAGAATTTGTAAGGGGTGGAGTTCCAGGAGGTGGGGTAATCAGATTCAGTTTCATCATTGCTGGTGAGTTTCATGGAACCCATCCCTCCTATTCTGATGCGTTTTGTTCATACCCCAGGATGGCTCCTGTTACTTACATGTTCTTTGGTTTCCATTTTTTATTTGCATATATTTCATTACTTTTGAGATGTTGGCCAGGGGAGAGAGAATAGAAAATCTCTTGCAAAAGTGATCCTTTCATTCATCTTTCCTTACTCCTCCCCTCCCTCCCTCTTTTCCTCCTTCTCTTCCTTCTTTTCCTTCTTCTTCCTTCTCTTTTCTTCTTCCTTCTTTCCTTCCTTTCTTCCTTCATTTCTCATGCCATCTTCCCTCCCTGCCTTCCTTCTCCCTTCCTTCTAAACCACTGTCTATACTTTCCAGCTGTTAAATAATTCATTTAAGGAACAACTTCACATGCAAATAAATCTTCCTAAAGTTCAGTTTTCCTGTAATGTTTACAGAAAGATATTCAAAATAAAAGACAATCTCTCTGCATTAATCTTATTTTTTTATTTCTAGGTGTGATAAAACTTTGCATGTTCTTCTCTTTTAAAACTATTTTCACTTACCTTCATGTATGAGTGCTTGCCTGCATATATGTCCATGGATATGTCTGATGTCTATGGGAGTAAGAAGAGGGCATTTGGTTTCCTAAGATGAGAGTAATAGATGGTTATGAGCTGCCCAGTAGGTATGAGGTACTGAATCCAAGTCCTCTGGAAGAGTAGCCACTGCTCCTACCTGCTGAGTCATCTCTCCAGCCTCTGCATTTCCCTATTCTTATGATTTTCTAACCTCATCTCAAACTGAAGATTGAGATTTTCAAATCATTACTTCTGCAAGCATACTTGAACAGTTTATGTAGGATACATCTGCAGTAAAGAGTGATTCAACATCTCTTACCCAATATGTATTTCATTTTTAAGTTTTACTTCATATAAAATAAGAGTTATATTTACTTTAATCCCAAATCTTAACCTTATGAACTTCATGTGGTATGTCAATCATCCATCCATCCATCATTTGCCCATCTACCCATCTGTCTGTTTGCCCATCCATCCATCTATCCATCCATCCATCCATCCATCCATCCATCCATCCATCCATCTATTCATCTACTGAGTATTTGCTATTTAATGGAGAGATGTTAGTGGGAGAAAATCAGTAATTTCTGTCTCAGGAAATTTATAATGGACTGTAAGAGGAAATAATACATTAAAACATCATACCAATATGGCTGAGGACATGAACATATATTCTATTTATGACTGAGTAATACTCTAGTGTGTTCACTTAATATATTTCCTCCACATATTAATGCATTGTGGACATTTTGGATAGTTCCACTACCTGGCTTTTTGTACAAAAAAAGAATGGAAGTACAGATTTCTTTTGATATGCTGAATTCATTTCCTTTTGTATATTCCCAACAATGGAATTGTTGGTTCAAATGGTAACTCTGATTTTATAGGTTTTTGTTTTGGTTTGTTTGAGGAATTTCCAAGTTGTTTGGAAATAGGTGTAGGGTACTCCCTCCAAGAACTAAAGACCATATAACAATTAATTGGTGTACTGGTTGGTTTAATAACAAGATGGTACAATCTAGAATCATGAGATAGGAAGGAGCCTTAATTGAGAAAATGCCTTCAAAAGATTCAGCTACAAGACTATTTTTTTAGATAGGTCAATGAGAAAGTGTCCAGCCCATTGTAGGTGGTGCCATCCTGGCTTGGTGGTTCTCGCTTTTATAAAAAAGCAGGTTGACCAAGTCATGATCAGCAAGCCAGTAGGCACCGTACTCCATGGCCTCTGCGTCAATCAGCTCCTGCCTCCAGTTTCCTGCCCTGCTTGAGTTCCTGTCCTGATTTCCTTTGGCAATACACAGAAGCATGAAAGTGCAAGTCAAATAAATTCTTCCATTCACAACTTCCAGTTTGATTATGGTGCTTTACTGAAGCAATACAAACCCTAACTAACTAGCATGTGTGTGCATATGTGTGTGTGCATATATGTATGTGTGTGTGCATATGGAGACTGGAGGTGTCTTTCTCAAGCTCTCTTCCACCTGCCTAAATCTGGGGCTCTCTGATGTAGCTGGACTTCCTGGTCAGTAAGCCCAAGGACCCCCCTGTCATCACCTCTTAAGTGGTTGAGTAGCTGTACCTGACCTTAAAACTTTTTTTAAAAAAAGAATTTAACCTAATTTACTTTTATTGCATTTTGCCTTTTGTTGTTGTTATTGTTGTTGTTACAAAAAAAAGTTTTTAATTTCTGGGGCATTGAAGTCAAGTATTTGTGCTTGAGTGTCAAGTGTCTTACCGACTGAGCTACCTCCCAAGGACCTCTCCCTTTCTCCATAATAGCCATTTTAACTAGACTGAGACAGCACTTCACTGTAATTTTGGTCTTAATTTTTCTGCTACTCAAAATGATATTGAACTTTTTTGTTTCATTTGTATCGGTTTCCATTTGCATTTAGGTGTTGAATTCTGTACCTTCACTCTGTTAGTAGTTCATTTGCTGTGCAGAGGGGTTTTGTTTTTGTGTATTTCCATTGGCTAACTTTTGGCTTTTGTTCCTTACTTTGGGGTTCCTATAGAAATCAGTCTAAAGTATTTCTTTCATGTTTTCTTACAACAGTTTCATAGTTTGATCCTTAATTCACATTGAGTTGGTGTTTGTAACTGATGGGGTATAGAGATCTAATTTCTGAGCTAGTGTACCAGAAAGACCACCCTCTTCCCACTGTGGAGTTCTTGTCTTTTGATAAAAAATATAGTTGTCACTAAGTAAGTGTGGTTTCAGTTCTGTAATGTATTTCATGAATCAATCTCTCTCTCTCTCTCTCTCTCTCTTTCTCTCTCTTTCTCCCTCTCTCTCCGTGTGTGTGTGTGTGTGTGTGTGTTTGTGTGTGTGTGTGTGTATGTGTGGTGATACAAATACTGAGCTATTCTATTTACTATAGATTTTCCTGTATTTGGAACTCAAGGAGATGAACAAACAATCCATTTGATCAGATTTTCTTAAGCCATTTGAAATCTTTTGTGGTTACCTTTAAGTTTTAGGACTGAATTTTATATTTCTTTTAAGAATGACACTGGACTTTTTTCCTTCTGAAGATTGCATTGAACCTGTATGTTTATTTTGGCTGTGCAGAGATGTCAGAAGTACTGATTTTATTTTTACAAGCAGACTATTTTTCCATTTAGTTGTATGTGCTTTGATTTCTCTCATCAATATTTGAAGTTTCACTGTGGAGATTTTTGCTTCTATGGATTAGCATAATCCTATATATTTTACTTATTTATATATTACAGTGGTAAATTGATTTTTTAAGTTTCTCTTCAATATTGCTCATTATTTATAAATAGAAATACTACTGATTTGTGAGCTGATATTTTTAGCCCGTAGTTTAATGAAATTTTTTTATTAGTTTTGAGTTTTCTTAGAACATTTAGGGTTTTGACTATACATGATCATATTGTGTTAAACAAACTTAAGCCAAACTTACAGAAATAAAGAATAAAGATTATGGTAGAAACAACAAAACAAGGCTCTAAAATACGACAATGGATGGATGTTGCAGGAGTAACCAACCATTTTATGAATGCTTCTTGAGATAGAACCCATACATGGCTAGAAGTCAATATTGGATATCTTCTGCTGCAACTTTCTACCTTACCTTTTGAGGCAGAATCTCTCACTGAAGCTGGAGCTCACAGACTCCAAAGGACTAGATTATCCCTGGAACTTGCTGGTCAGATCTGGAACTTTAGTCCATACTCAGCTTTCATGTAGGTGTTTGTGCAACCAGAACTTTACTGACCGAGTCATCTCCTCAGTGTCCCTCCCCAGCCCCCCGGGTCAAAGTTTACATTACATTGCTCAAGTTTTGCATCAGTCTATGATGCCAACTTGGATTTGTACTTCTATGGAAATCAAGATGAATGGGGAAGATTAAGGCTTCTGAGAGCCAAAATGGTGATCTTAAGAGGGCCAGTGAGACAGAAATCCAGACAGTCACCATTGCAAGCACAACTTTGTAACAAATGCCTCTCTAAGAGAGAAGTAGAGTGGATTCAGGAATGTCTTACTGACTAGAGACTAATCTTAATTTCCTAGAGACTATGCAAGTGATTTCCTTGTCTCTACTTTTTGATTTCCCCATAGGGAACCACATGTTAGCACAGACTCGTCTTTCATGCTAGAAGGAATATTAGAATTCATCAGTTCATGGGCTCCTTCCTTGCCAACAGGGGTTCCTTTGAAAATCCAAGCAAAATATAGGACAACATTTCACTCTCACTACTATCCACAGGCCAGAGTTGCTTATAAAAGGAAAAAGAGAAATGAGTCCTTCACCACAAGAAAGGACCTGGCTACAGTCCACTCTGTGTGGTCCATTTTACCATATGGAAAATCAAGACCCATTAAAGTGACAGTATACCCTTAAGGCTACCATCCTGTTTAGTCTTATATCAACTTGATACAAGTTAGAGTTATCTAGAAGGAGGGAACCTCAACTGAGAAAATGCCTCCATAAGATTCAGCAGCAAGACATTTTCCTAATTAATGATTGATGGGGGAGGGTCCATCCCATTGTAGTTGGGGCCATCTCAGAGTTGGTGGTCTTCAGTTCTATGAGAAAGCAGCCTGAATAAGCCGTGGGGAACAAGACAGTAAGCAGCACCCCTCCATGGCCTCAGTATCAGTTCCTGCCTCCAGGAATCTGCCCTCTTTGAGTTCCTGTCCTGACTCCCTTTGATGATAGACAGTGACACAGAAGTGTAAGTGAAATAAATCCTTTCCTTCCAACATGCGTTTTTTGTTGTGGTGTTTTGTCACAGTGATAGAAATCCTGACTTATGTAACAGGAAGGCCACTTGTGTGTCCCGGATGTCCAGAACTGAAATAATCACACAAAAACTGTATTAATTAAATCACTGCTTCGCCTACTAGCTCTAACTTCTTATTGATTAACTTTTACATATTAGCTTAACCCATTTCTATTAACCTGTATATCACCACGAGGTCGTGGCCTACCAGCAAAGTCTCAGCATGTCTATCTCTGGCGGTGGGTTCATGGCGTCTCCCGACTCTGCCCTTCTTCCTTTCAGCATTCAGTTCCATCTTCCCCGCCTACCTAAGTTCTGCCCTATCAACAGGCCAAGGCAGTTTCGTTAATCATTAATGGTAATTACAGCACACAGAGGGGACTCCCACATCTAACATAGTGTTAGACACTACGTAACAAGTTTTCATTAGATCTTGGCTTGAAAGTTCCAAGCTGAATTTCTTGTACCTCAGTGCTCTTGGCATAATGGGTACACATTGTCTCCATAGATTTAACATTTTGGGGGGTAATTCTTAGTAAAGAAGTGCCTTGATGTCCCTCAGCATTTTTACATCTTAGAAAGGCCTTAGGAGGGAAGGTCCAGAGTTATAAATCTCCCACGAATTTTCATTGTTCCATTTTATCTTATTTCTCAGCTTCTACTTTAATTTTTCTGAAATCCCTCCAACCTTCCTCTATTTTTCCATGCCTAGGGCTTGCCTGGGATAAGCATTCCCTGCATCCATGCTGACCCTTCTCCAGTTTGCATGGATGAGTCTCAGCATGGAGCACAAGAGCCTAGATGAGCTTGGGAAGGAACACTTGTGAGCAAGTGTTCTTTGTTCTTGTCTTGGCTCCTGGCTCTGGCCATGTGTCCTAGGCAGGACTTCCAATTAGAATGCCTGAAAGGAAAGAGCAGATTGGAGCTGCTATGTCTTCCTTCAGTGCCAGCAGGTCTGGGGGTGGCATTCTGAGCTTCCCAAAAGCTCACTGGGAAAGACTTGTTTCCAAAGAAAGAAAATATGGTTCACTAGCCAAGAGGTACAGAATGGGAAAGACAATGCGGCAAGTATGGTAGACCCGGAGTGGATTTTCACCTAGACTGATCCATCCATGCCTATTCTGATAGACATTAGCCTGACCTAAAACTGAACATGACCCTCTGGTCTCCTTACTGCACACATTCAAGTTCTGTCTCTAACTAAGCTGTCAGGAAGATAAACCTGATTTTGTTACTGGTATCCTCAGCACCCACATTACAGCTTTCATACATGTGCCTGTTTGCCAGAGCAGAGGGGTCATGGATACAGGATCTGAAGGTTGATGTATTGCTATATTCTCAGTGTCAGAGAGGAACTCAGTATATGTCACAGTGGCATTAAAAATATCTGCCCGTCTGTGTCATTTATCTTTTCTAAACTGCGAACTTTTCCTTGTGAGGTTGGGAGAAAGTAATAATAAATATGAACTATCTGACAATGGCATTTATAAAATGAAACACCCCATCTAAAAGAAAGGGCATGGGTGTTGAGCTTGGAGAGGTCACAGTTCTTATCCTTTGTACTTTCTGTGTGATCCAGGACAGGTCAACCAACTGTCCAAGATGCTTTTTTTATCATCTCCTGTCTTGCAGTACCATGTGAAGAATCCACACTGATGTGGCCTTTATCTATGTCCCAGTACATGATAGACCCACAATTGATGGCTATTTATTGTTGATTTTGGGGGGACTTTCCCTTTTATTTTGTAAGGTGTGAACTTGTTGCCTTTTCTTTTAAGACCTCTGTGTCTGAATTAGAAGCATGTCAATTAGGAAAGGCAGTACTTTGATGCCCAGCAGTCATGAAAGGACCCCAGAATTAGGAAAAAGAATCAATTCTTGGAACAAACAAGGAGCTAGTTTGAAAATTGGATTTTTCATTCTAAGTTTATGGGATATAGAATATATATCTTCTAAATGTAATAAGCTAAATCTTGAGGGTAATAGCCACTTCTTAATGCACAATGCACAGACACATGTGACTCAGCGTAGACAAATAGATGGTAAAATGAGCATATATCAGTTTTAAGGGCTCTCTCATAACAAATGCATGAACACATAGTTAGATCTCTACATTGACTGTGTATATGGGAAGGAGTATTGGAGAAGGGAGGGAGGAAAGGAGAGGGAGAGAGGGAGAGAAAGAGTGAGCTAGGAGAAGTGAGTGACAAAGGAGGTTTCATCCTCATGGCCTTCAGCCTGTCCTTTGTCATATCACTTAGATCCTGGGATGAAGGCGATATCCTAAGAGCAATTTCTGGGGACTAAATTAGAACCCATGGGAAGAGTAGATCTCCAGAAATTACCCTGTGGGTGTGAACCTGAAGTTATAATTTAAAAGTTGTTATCTGGTGCGAGGGGGATGAAGGGAGAGACTTAGCTACCCTCTGTGTCTTGCCTGTTCCCATGTGACTAGTTACACCTCAAATCCAGCTGTATACAACTTGCAACAAGAGGACAAAAAAGAGTTGGTGTCTGTGTAATTCCCCCAGCTCTTACTGTGTTTTCCACGCACACATGATCAAACTAACAAACAGAATGAAAATACAAAATCATGAACATCCCTAAGTAAATATTAATGCCAAGAGATAGGCAAGAACGACATGTGAATTGCAGCAGCCTGTCATAATTAACATAACTTTCTAAAGTTGTGTGCATGAGAGTACATTAGTACCAATGGGCTGACAATGTTCAGACATAGTAAATTTAGTTTTGTATTCAATCTTTCTCTAGCAAGCACCTGCTTTTAATCTATTCCTGGGGCATTATTATTAAAATATAAGAAGTATTTGGGGAAATAGATATTAGTTTCATGTATTCTCATAGGCTTCCTCCTTAAAACTTACACTTTTGGCTTCTGGAAAAATATTGGATATTATCAATCTTCAGTTCCAGTGAGGAAAAATTCTTGGAATCAGTGAATTATTTCTTTCTGTTGGAAAGGGCTTATATACACGAGCTAGAATTTTGGTACTCTCATAAACTGATTTGGGAAAGTATGGTTGAATCTCATAAAAGAAAAGTAAATTCTAAATTTTGTTTTACCAGATTTTTGATACAAGTAGGCCTGGATCTCAATAGTACTGATTAGTAGTTATACCCCAAAACTGCGAAATCTCTTTCTTGATCCATGGTGATTTTGGTTATTCCCCCAAACCAACACATGTTTATTTCCAGTTGGTCTAGTTGTATGATCATGAAGAGAAATCCCACCTCATGGCGAACTATTTTTTCTCTTCTATTAACTGGTGTGGAAGGAGTATAGGATGGCAAACTGCAAGTCCTGACTTTAAGGTCCCCCTCTGTCACTTGTCAGCTCTGCAGTCACTGGTAATCTACTTGTTCTGAACTCAGACCTCCTGTATTAATAGACTGCTTACTGTGCTTTTACAATAATATACATGCATTCTAATAGTTGTGTCAGAGGATTATTATGGGTAAGAATTTAGATAATGTATCACAACTCTAGAGCCTTATATAATTGGAATTTTGATTTGCTAAAGATTGGTCATTTGCATAGATTGCACTGTTAACTTGATCAATGATGTAGCTAATTGAATTAATGCAGATTTCAAGTCATATAATTAAGGCCTTAAGGGATTACTCAGAATAGGGTAATTCAAAGTCTCCCTAGGTAAAACATATTTTACCTTTTTAGGTCCTGGTTTTCCATATTTGAGGAAGATCGTTGCATCTGAAGATGTGTGACTGGGTACCATGAAGATAAAGATTATTGTTTTCAAATTATACTCTAAATCTAGGATATTTTTCACAGCTTTAATTCTCTTCATTTAGATCTTTCTGTAACTGAAAATGAGTCTGCGGCTGAGGTCTGTTAGGTTGGCACCGCAGCTTCCAAAGATACTCAGTAAAGATAAACAGGGAAGAAAAATAAAAAGGTCAGGCCATCCTTGGGGAAACTGGCAAGTAGCACAATGCCAACTAGTCTCCACTTGCATGCTAACTTGGAGGTTCAGAAGCAGTTGGCTTCACTCTGCTTGTTGGGAAACTGATATACAACTTAGTTTCCTAATCTGAGCCTTCCTGTTATTTGGGGCTCCATGCCTACCCCTGAATTGGCAAACCAGATTAATCAGCTATGGAGTATAGTTGCATTCCCCAGCTCCCAAAGACCTTTGGTGTAACATGGCCTCACTGAGTGACTTGGATTTTTCCATTGCTACAATGAGGTAAAACAGGGTGGGTGTGCATCAGGTCATGAAAATAAGTCCAATGATTGCTTCAACAGATGGATAGGGACTCAGAGCAATCTGCCTCCACAGACACCCTGGTAAAATGGCACAGCCAGGATCGAAAATGGAACTTCTCCAAAAAAATAATAAGTTACAACATTAATAAGACACACTGAACACTCTCCTGCCTCCCACATGGGCCATTTGATGCTGTTCTCTCAACATGTGCATGAAAAAGGCACCATGATGTCCATTTTCATCATTGGTTGTTGAAATTGAGCCAGAATGGGGGTAAATACGTTGCCCTCAACTTATGCATGTGGGGAAATTTTCTCTAATTACAGACACAGAACAAAGGACCAGTGGGACTGTGTCAGAATGTGGCAAGCTGAGTGGCGTGCACAGGGTTCTCATGAATAGCTTTGCACTTGTGCGGGTCATAAGCTGGTCCGATATCATGAAGTTTCTTCACAGAGGAGAACTTTTTGTTTCATAGCAGACAGTAAGTATTATAGATTTCACCCAGCATCTATAATCCACAGTTTTTCCATGGGAATAAAACAAAATAAGAATGACCATTTTAAGTTAGCTTTCTACTGAGGAAGAGTAAAGGAAGGGGAGAAGTGAGGGTGTTGGATCGGTGGTAGGAGCTCAAATACACTAACAAAAATTGATTGTAACACAGCTTGATAATTCAACCAATTTGTTTGTGGGAGAGAGGGGGCAGAGGAAAGAGGGAGAAAGAGAGAGAGAGAGAAAGAGAAAGAGAGAGAGAGGGAGAGAAAGAGAAAGAGAAGAGGAGGGAGATAGTGTGGGTGTAAGCATGTTCTAAGGACTGTGAGGTTATTTAAGGAGAAAGTCTACTTGAAGAAAAAAAAAGACCAAGTCGAAAAACAGCTTTCCTAGAATGTCTCAGAATTTCCCAGTTATATTCAGATTGCTATTTATTGCAGAAAAGTGGGGCAGCCTGGCATTATGTTCTCCCCTTCTATGTAAAGCAGGAGCTGACTGACACCGAGACTTCACTCTCACAGTTATTTCATGCAGTGGAAAATGATGTCAATACAGCTCAAAGCAGATACGGCTGAGTGTGATTTCATTCTTAGGGCAATGACAGTTGAGATGTGGATCAAGTGGGAAGCTAAACAAGTTGAAGATAGGACATATTTTAACTCTCTAGTATTATTTCAAGCTTTACCTAAAAATAAGAGCTTTATGAGAAGTCCCTTGAAATGTCTCCAAGCGAATCTATTTTCACCTTGATAGGAATTAGAGTCTTCAATTTAGAAGAGAAAAACTCTCCAGAAATCTTTGAGGGTTAATACCAAAGTTGGATTCCCTCTTTGGTTAGGAGAGCTGGTGTCACTCTACAGTAGCGGGTGTCACACACATGGGGTACATCTAATAACTGCACGGTGTGGCAGCTTGGGCAGAGTGGAGAACAGAGACCTGATGGAAGTTCATAGCAAAATGGAACTCGATCATGACCACATTTAAAATGTTTTAAAGGTGGAACTGAATCCTCTGGAACTGGAGTTACAATTAGTCTGTTGTGAGTTGCCATGTGGGTACTAGGAATTCAGCCAGGGTCTTTGGAAGAATTAATGCTTTTAACTTGGATCCATCCCTCCAGCCCACTGATGACATTTCAAGTTAAACCTGGATTAGAAAATTCTACCATTGGAATTGTGACAAACATGTAGATGTTACTAGAAACTACTATACGATGGAAATCACAGACCTTGGTTCAAGACATGATTATGGGTAATCTTGTCTTGGATTTATCTTCTTATATTAATAATTTTATTTAAGCATTATTTTAGTTCAAGTAGTTACAGCCTACAAATGACCCTGCACACCGCCAGTGACATATACACTGAACATTTTTGTAGGTACCCAGGTTTCTCCCCATTTTGTTCATGGCGATTTGCAGGGCCGTTTGACTTCTGGCTCCCTGGATTTTCTGCTATTGCACCGGCCTGAGGGTTTAGCTTAGAAAGAACTTGGCCCTCTTTCGTTATGGTAATTCCATCTGTAAACAAGGTTCCAGCCACAGGCCCTATATGCCTGCCACTCCTGCCACCACAGCTGCTCCTGGCCTTGGGCACCTGGTGCCTATCATCCTCTTCCACTGCTCCTGATGGGAGGGGGCTTTGCCCTTTTGCCCCCTTGTACCCTAGTATATATACCCGACTTGAGTTTAATAAAGTTGCCATTTACTCTTTGGTGAATGAGCAGGTCTCTTGCTGTCTGTGTGCTTCAACCCTTAGGATATTCATCCATTCTCATGGGCTTGGTTCGGGAAAGCACACGCCTGTTCTGAGGTCTGGGTATTCACAGAAAAGTGTGGGCAACACATTTTCTCCTCGAAAAATCCAGCATTTACTGCAGAAGAAATGAGGTCCAAAAGACTGGGCGGCATGATGAGGTGCACTCATGTGGTGGTTTGAACAAGAATGGCCCCCATAGACTCATATATTTGGATTCTAAGTCATTAAGGAGTGGTGCTATTTGAGAAGGATTAGAAAGATAAGGAGGTGTGGACTTAGAGTAAATGCAACATTGGAGTTGAGCTTTGAGGTTTCCAGGGCCCACACCAGGCCAGCATCTATCTCTCAGCCTACGGATCATAGTATAGCTAGCTCTTAACTACTGCTCCAGCACTATGTGCACTGCCAAGCTCCCCACCATGGGGATAATGGACTAAACCTCTGGAACTGGAAGCAAGCCTCCAATTGAATGCTTTCTTTTATGAGTTGCTTTGGTCATGGTGTCTCTTCACAGCGACAGAACAGTGACTAAGACAACTCACGGAATATCTAAGCAGGATTTGAATTCCTTCTCCACTGAGATTCTTAGTTGTCATCTCTCACCTTTGGCAGTGATTTTCCTTCCTTACCAATCCCATATTCTGATGACTCTTACAGTAGACTGAATCATGGACAACCAAATATATGCGATCCTAATCCTGGGACTCCATTATCTCACTTGAGAAAATACATCTCACCGGATGTAGCTAAATAGGATGCTGAGCTCTGGATAGTATTCTGGGTTAACAGGGGGGCCTGGAAGTGTTATCTAAGTGTGGTTATAGTTACAGATAGTGGGGGTTTTGTCACACATGTACTCCTGGAAGAAAGGAGGAAAGGGAGCCAAAGACTACAGAGAAGAGACACCCAGCCAAGTATTGCCAAGAAATGGTGAAGTATCTGAAGTTGAAAGAGTCAGGAAATAGATTCTACTCATAGTCTCTTTAAAGAGAGTAACTGTGCTGAGCATGTGATTTCTGACACGTATTCAGTCTCTGCAACAGTGAGAGAGAGGGTGTGTTTCTGTGGTTATAAATTGCCCAGCTAGTGCTAACTTCTGACTGTTCCCGGTAGCAATTCTAATTCTCAAATGTAGTTTCCTGACCCTGATTTCTCTTGTGACCAACCCAAACTCAAAGTTCTATCATTGGTCACTCCAACTTCTCTTTCCAAATCTCCCCTATCTCTTTTACCTCCGTTCTTCAACATACTTCCTAGCTCACAAATTCCCTTCACTCTGGGTTTATCTTTTCCCTCCTCTTCCCAGTATTAGAATAGTTACAAATTATGGTATGCAATTGGCCCCTATAATCTCATAGGGAGTGGTACTCTTAGGAGGTATGACTTCCTTGGAGTGGGCATGGCCTTGCTGGAGGAAGTGTGTCACCCTGGGGGGTGGACTTTGAGGCTCCCCATGCTCAGGATACCACCCAGAGTCTCAGTCAACTTCCTGTTGCCTGCTCAGTTACTTTCCCAGGACCATGTCTGCCTGCATGCCACCATTCTTCCCACCATATTGATAATGAACTGAACCTCCGAAATGGTAAGTTAGCACCAATTAAATGTTTTCCTTTATAAGAGTTGCTGTGGTTATGGTGTCTCTTCACATAAGCATTAGAAACGCAAACTAAGATACAAATCATGGTTGAGTTGTCATGTTTTGGATCCTCGGTTGTTTTCCTTCGCAAAGACTGTCAATCTAGGCTGGATATTTTTCTCACCCATGTCTCATTTTAGCTGCCTGCAGGGTCCCCTATTTTCATTGTTTAATTTTATCTTTATTCACCTAACACTTTACCTTTATAAAATGGCAAAGTTAATCTACAGCTATGTTCTTGGAAGTTTTCAGAGAGTCAAGTGCAATATTAGAGTGTTCTTGAACAGCAACAGAACACAAGACCTGGGAGGTATGGCTGTCCGGGTCCAGTCAGCGCCCCTGGTTACTAGCTATGCTACTCTAGGGAAGCTACTTGTCTATACCTCGATACAACTTCTGCAATTTGAGGATAATGGTAGCAGCTGCTGTATGGAGGGGTATCAGGATAAATGAACTGCATTCAGGTTAAAGTCTTAGAACCTCAAAAATAATCAGGGAGCAAGTAGCCTCTAAGTCATAAATACAATGATGTTGGAAGAGATGTTGTTCTTAGTATTTGGAAATGACCTTCACGATCTAGCTACTTGACTGTTTTTTTGTTTTTGTTTTTGTTTTTTTTTTGCTGTTATATAGCCATTTCTTAGGCCAACCTATCTTTGTTTGTCAGGATGTTCCATACTTAGAGAACAATAGGACTATGTAAAGGTACCAATACTCACTCTGAAGAACTGGCTCCCAGAAGGCTGGAAGCTAACAAGGCCTAAGATCTGCCTCTGGCCAGCTTGAGGCCCAGTGTGAAGATAAACAACCAATGCCCCATTTCAAAGGCAGCCAGGCAACAGAAGCTCTCTCTGCTACTGGAGGGGGCGATAATACTTTTTCTTTAATGCATCTCTAACTTTGGAAGAAGCCTGTGTACATCAGAGGACATTTTTAACTTTCCTAGCCTACCAAATCAAATTGAATCTGTTGGCGGAGGCAACTCATTTGTTTCCTGGCTGCCCAGACGCCCAAAATAATCACTCAGAAACTATATTATTTGCAATACTGTTTGGCCAATAGCTTAACATATTGTTTGGCCAATAGCTTAAACATATTGCTAGCTAGCTCTTATGTCCTAAACTAACCCAGCTCCATTAATCTGTGCATCACCACGAGGTCATGACCTACCAGCAAAATTTAGGTAGACTCCAGCGGAGGCGTCAGTCTCATGGCAACTCCCTTACTCTGCTTACTCTTTCTTTACATCTTTGTTCAGATTTCTTGCCTGGCTTTACTCTGTTAAATCAACTGGCCAAAAGCAGCTTTATTCATTAACCAATAAAAGCAGCAAGTGTACAAAAGGACATCCCACACCATGAATTTTATTGAAAACACCTTCACAGAAACAGCATAAATGGGCACCACCAAATTTATCCCATTCTATCTGCAGCATCTCAAGAAAGTCTTGGAAGTTTCCTAAACAAGGTTAACTCTGTCTCATATTCCTGTCATGGCTCACATTTTTGCCATTGATTTTAGGTTTACAAACAAAGAGATATCTTTTATTTATTCTTTGACAATTCCACACATGTAAATTTATCTTGATCATAGCCTGCCCCAATTAGACCTGTCACTTCCTCCAGGACACCCCAACAAATCTCCCTACCTCTGATGTCCTCTCCGTTTTGGGGTTCAGATGTCTCTTGCTTTTTGATGCAGCATTTTAGCTATCTCTTCTTATCCATAATCAGGTTAGACTATTCTACTTCTGCTATCTGCTAACACTCCATTCATAGACATAGTCATGCCGTGCTGAAACTAGGATTGTATTCATCAGCTCAAACTCAGGCTCCACAGAAAATCTCAAATCTTGTTTTTTTTTTTTTTCATACCATTTCCCATGCCTGGCCTAACACCTGGGCCATCATAGGTGCTCAGTAAATATTTATTGAATAATCCTTGCAGTTTTAGGGAAACAGAGGAGGCAAGAACTTCTAGTGAGAACTGGGGTTCTATTCACAAGCAGTTCTGCCATTCCCTAAATGTAGACTTTCCAGAAGGCACTATGCCTCCCATTCATTCCCTACAGAGGGAATGTGAGGACAACCAGCAGAAGGGCCTTGGCTGTGTTGAATCACTGTGGTTGGTGCCTAGGAAGAGAGGCAGTCTTTGAGGCACCCAGGCGGTAACCTTTATTTAATTGGCAAGATGGAAATCAATCAATGGCACATATGGCACTAACAATTTTAGATTTTGGATGAGTTTGCAATGATATCTGCTGATCAAAATAAAAAATAAAGGTTCAATTAATCTTGAAACCATTTGTGTGTGTGTGTGTGTGTGTGTGTGTGTGTGTGTGTCCAGGACAAATCCCAACACATTTGCTACATAGTTAAAAGAAAATCAGATGCTGAAATTTGTGTAAAGAAAGGAGAAAAAAGCCATGTAAAACGGCATGCACCGTTATCTAAAAAGATGTGCATAGTCAATAAAACCTATAAGCTGAGCAAGCTGACGTTGTTTTGGTACTAAGAAGGCAAGGGTATTGGTTAAGAGATTTGTCCACTATCATTTCTTTTATTTTTAACTTTTAAAAGGTAACAGGCAAAATACTGATGTGTGATATAGTACTCTGAATGAGAGCCACCCCCTCCTCACCATAGTACCAGACATTAGAATACTTGGTCTATGGCTGGTGCCACTGTTTGGTGACGATTTAGATGATACAGCTTCGCTGGGAGAATTGCATCTCTGAGATCAGACTTTGAGAAATATATTTTGGCTACTTCCAGTTGTCATTTGTTCAGAATATAATGTGAGCTCTTGGAATCCTATTCCTCTTTGTAAGATTGCGACCTCCTGCCATGTGCCCTCTACCCCAGTATGGTGGACTCTTATCCGTCTGGAACCATAAGCCCAAATATACTGTTTCTTCTGTATGTTGGCTTGCCTTGGTTTTCTTTTGGGGGGGGGTGTTGTTGAGACAGGGTTTCTCTGTAGCTTTGAACCCTGTCCCAGAACTTGCACTGTACACCAGGCTGGCCTCAGACTCACAGAGATCCTCCTTCCTCTGCCTCCCAAGTGCTGAGATTAAAGGCATGTGCCACCGTCACCTGGTTGTCCATAGTTTTTTATCATAGCGTTAGAATGGTTAGTAACACACACACACACACACACACACACACACACACACACACACACAAAATCAGGAAGCTGAGAAAATTTTCTTTGCATTGAAACAAAATAATTGTCCTAGTAATTAGTTGCTTCATTTGAGTACTGGTGCAGAAAAATATTTATTTAGGTATTTTGAATAGCAAAGAATTCATTCCATGGTATAGAGGGCTTAGGGAAATGTTGGGAAGGCTAGAGATATGAGTGTCATAACCAGCAGTAGGGTATGAAGAAATCAACCTAGTGACCAGAAGCCATGATAGCATCACAAATACTTCAGTTTTCACCACACACTCCTGATACCAGAAGCTGGTGACGCAATATAAGAATGTATCCCTGGTCATTCACATCTGTATGCCTTCATGACCTTTATATATTCTGTAATACAGATGAAAGTCTCAATTTACTTCTGATACAAAGTGAGAAAAGTAACTTCAATACTTTTATACCTTGATTGGTGTTCTTCTATATCATTTTTACTTTTTTCTATATTGCAGAAATTTGGCTTTCTTCTGGAATTATCCTTAGACCCTGGATTAGTTTACCAAGGGCGCCACAACAAGGTACCACAATCTGAGTGGCTTCAATGTAAGACCTTGAGCATCTTATGTTTCTAGAGGCTACAAATTGGAGATCAAGAGGTCAGTGGGATTGGTTCCTGCATGGACTGCGGGGAAGGCTCTATTCCAGGCCTCTCACTTAGCTTTTGAGTATTCTATGGCTTGTGAAAACATTAGTCTGTTGTGTATCTGCCTGCCTTAATGGTATTTTTCCCATGTGTGTTTGTTGCTGAATTTTCTTTTCTTCTGTTTCTTCGTCGTCCTCTTCCTCTTCTATTAAGCACCAGCTGTATTGGATTAATTTGTCTGACTACATAGAAACTAATTTTTAATTATTTACATAGTGACCCTCTTTCCACATTAGATCATCTTCTATGTTGCTGGGGTTATGAATTCAGTATATGAATTTTGTGGATGACGCAATTTATCCACGATAAACTCTTACACACACCTTTCTCTCAATAGATGATCTACTGGTTTATAATAAACTTGTTTATTTAAAGTGTTATTTAGAATGCCTTGCTTAAAGACATTCTTAATATTATCAGGATCTTTACATTTAAAAAAAAAGTCCCACCAAGATATCCTTTATATTTCCTATGTATTACCATAAAACTGCAATCCCTGTAGGAAACTGTAGTCGGACATTTCTCACCTGCCTACCAGTTCCTGAATAACCACTCTGAAGCTTACTATTAATTAGAAACTGTTTGATCTATGACTTAGGCTTCTTACTGGCTAGTTCTACATATAAATTAACCCATTTCTAATGATCTACATATTGCCATGTGGCCCATGGCTTACTGGTAATGCTCTGGCATCCTACTCCTCTGGTGGCTGCTGGCTCTGTCTTTCTAGCTGGATTTCCCCATATCTATATTCTGCCCTCCTATAGACCAAAGCAGGTTCTTTATTAACCAATGGTAATAAATATATTCACAGCATACAGAATGTATCCCACATCATCTCCTCTTTTCTGTCTAATTAAAAAGGAAGGTTTTAATTTTTAACATCGTAAAATTACGCATAACAGAACAGTTATCAAGCAATAGTTAGTTATATTTATTCTATTTGTGTTTGGCAAAATTAAGGAAAATATTCTATCATCCATTCTATTTTTGTGAGTGTAAAATTTTATATCTAATTTATCCTTTATCATAACTATGGAAAGCTATAATTACAAATATCTAGTCTTCAACTCCATCAACGATCCCAGAAGGATAAATAATTATGTAAGTAAAGAGGAAGTGTATTGTAAATAACTTTCAAAACTTTAGAAATGACAGAAACATCTGGCTACTTGAACAGTTACCCAACATTCTTCTGTGATGTTGGGACATCTATCTTTAGCCTATAGGCCTAGAGTTTCTGGAAGACTTCTCAGTGAAGCAGGAAATTTGAAACCATCCCTCTTATATTGGCAGGTTGTCAGTCAAAATCTTTGTGTCCTGTAGGTTGTCTGGCAGACTCTTCCATGAAGCAGGAATTCTGAAGTACTGTCCAATCTTGTTTTGGCAAGTTCATCAGTTACTTTCCTGTGAATTCTGTTTGCATATAGTCAAACAGTCCAGGCAAGAGCAGTTTCTTACCAAAATGACTAATCTTACCATATTTGAAAGCCAATTAACTCCGTAAGGAGTTTCTCTGATACCCATTATCCTCTTGAAGTAAATTGGCATTGCCAGGAGCAGACATGCCTCACTGTTGAGTAAATTCTAAGTTTTTAAATCAATTTAAATGCCATCTGTAAAGTGTTTGAAGATTATCTATCATCTGAAATAATCTCTGTATATCTAGAAAACCTAAGTATCATCACTATAAGTCTGACTATTATAGATTACTATTAATTTTTATTTCTTAACTATACATTTTTAAGTGAGCCACATAAACATAATACTTTAAACAAGAATAGAAACATGAATACAGTATAACAAAGTTGACCTTAAATTTGTATTAGTAAACCAAATCCATACCAATGTATTTTAGATTAAGAATTGTTTTTTGGATTAAAATAGATTTAATAATCTACCTTTTTATCATTTCTATATCATATCCCTTTGTCTTCTTTAGAAAGATGTGAACTATGACCAGAATCAATTTGTCACCAAACCCCTTTAAATGAAAACAAAATTTATAAATAATATTTTAGGAAGTTGGGCATAGTTTTCTATACTAATTCCTGCTGATTGGGGGTATTAGTAATCTTAAGAGGATTCTGAGAAAGTTTAGAATTGTGGTTAAATCTTGGCTATAGTAGTCTGTGAGGCTGCATAGTCTCAGTCAGTTGCCTTGAAGTTGTTCTGTATGCTGAATCACCCAGGCCATTGCTCCCATAGAGATGTCTCAGGGGATCTTACTTGATCAAACTATATTAACCTGGAAGGAATCACAGCTTCTCATCCTTTCTGGAAGCAAAAACAGAACCTCTTTTCCAAATCAGCATTTCCTTGGACCCAAATTTTGAAGTCAAGTCTTTGTGTGATTTTAGCTTAGCAGGCCCCACAATCAAATATCTCTCTTTAATTAGTTCATTAACACCCAAAGATTCAAAGAAAACACAATAGTGTACATAATTAATTCTCTCTGTGTATTTTCCATCTTTCTGTGACTTTTATATTACTTTTATTGTCTCTTTAAAAACTTATTTTTTAAACTATTTTTTTCCTTCTATAAGTGCCTATATTCATTTCCTTCCTTTCTTTCTTTCCTTCCTTCTTTCTTTCTTTCTCTCTTTCTTTTTTTGGGTTTTTTTTTGGGGGGCAGGGTTTCTTTTTTTAAGCATACTGTGGCCCGTTTAGAGCTTTTTGTTCGTTTGTTTTTGTCTGAATCTGTCTTTATTGGATATCTGTAATCATTTTCTGACCTGGAGAGGGTTTAAAATGCGAAGCAAGCGTGGCTAGGACCAAAGCCAAGACTTTTGCTGTTGTCTCCACCCCATTTGGCTTTTCACCTCTAGCTCTGGGAACCATGGTCATTCCCCCAACTCTGCGGATGTAGCAGGGCCATGCCACCATTAAGCAGCTTGTAACACACTGCTCACGAACCCCATTCAAGTGTTCCATAGCAGGATCTCAGAAAGAGTCATCCACGCTGCCAGCATGAACCAGGAAGCTGTCTCCTAAAGGAGCTGCCCATCTGCTCGCCGCCAACGAGCAGAGTCTATCTGAAAAAATGCCGTGACCAAGAAACTGCCATTGTCTCATGTGTTTGAGGGTCTAGAAGCCCTCTGTTTTTTTTTTTTCGTTTTTTTTTTGGTGTGTGTGTGTGTGTGTGTTTTAAGATTTTTAGGTTTTATGTGGATGTACGTGCCCTCCTTTGGCACCATTTGTACCTGGACATTTCTCTCCTGCCCACCAATTCTCAAGTAACCACTTTGAGGCTTAATATTAATTACAAGCTATTTGGCTGATGGCTCAGGCTTCTTACTGCCTCGCTCTACATTTGCATTAATCCATTTCTAATTATCTATGTATTGCCGCGTGGCCTGTGGCTTACGGGTAAAACTCTGGCATCTTACTCCTCTGGCAGCTGCTGGTGTCTCCCCTGACTCCACCTTCTTTCTCCCTGTCTCTCTGCTTGAATTTCTCACCTAGATATATTCTGCCCTGCCGTAGACCAAAGCAGTCTTTTGATTACTAACAGCAATAAAACCTATTCATAGCATCCAGAAGGCATACCACATCAGGAAGCTTTCGGAAGAGGCAGTGGCTAATTAGATGCTGTTCATGTTCAACTATAACAGAACCTCATTTCATGGAACAGCATTTAGAGTTGTGCTGGAGTCTTGAGATGAATAGTAGGCAGATCACACTTCCCACTGTCATTTGGAGAGTTTCTCCCTGATTTGTGTTTTCAGATTTATCAGATCGCCCATGTAGCCTTGGTGTCATGAGCACCTCATGTTGATATCATACACACTGGGCCATCCTTCCGGAGGTAGGATGTGTGTTCATTTCCCAAAGGGCTCCTACCGACTCCCAAGCCTGTGCCTCGTTGCTCAGGTCTGGACACTTGTCCCTGAGGAAGTCACTAGGTCACTTCAGTCGTCTGACTGGCGGAAGTCTAGAATCAAATTGTACAGCAGGGATTCATTTTACCCACAGGAAATCCAAGCTTTTTTTTTTTTTTCTTACTTTTTTACAGGGACATAATAGATCCCAAGAAGACAAAACAAACAGCTCACCATATGTCATCTATAGCTGCTGCTTACACTTTTTACACTTTGATTGGCACATTTAATAAATGAAAATATGTGCATCTGTACTCATACAGCACAGTATCATCATATCTTCAGAAACTGTAGTGGCTGCTTAGAAAGTTCAGCGCGTATCAATTTTCAGCTGTTAGTTTGGAGTTTTCAGAACATACGTCGCCATGAAGAAGTGTTACATGCTTTCTATCTTGAAGGGATAATGTGTAAATTATCCTACACATTACATGTAAAATTATAATATGAATGCATCTTTTAATGATGCTTCTTCATATGCTACCCACACTCCCTGTCTTTGAGGAATAAAATCAAGTGTCATAAGTGAAGTGTGGCATGCTGGACCACAATGAATCATGTGGGAACCAAATAAGAGATGGAAGCGGATTCTTTTCTCTGGGATATAGAACCCAATCTAAACAGAAGTTGAAAATACTAGAATATAAATCACGTCCACTTTCTTCCCCTGCTTCTTTACGCATTACAAAAATGACCTTTAAACTACCTTGAGAGATAGCAGCTGACTAGAAAATTACAGTTATTAGCAGGATAACCAGAGATTAAAGTATTTAGAATATTGTAAAAAAAATACTAAGAGACAGATGTTAACAATTTGCAGCCTCAAAAGACAGCTACAATAAAACCCTATATTGTCGTATTTCAGAAGGCTGATTGGGGGATTTGGAATAATGCACTGTACCTAGAAATCTGAATGTGAATAGGTAAAATTACCTTTTTGAGAAACTATTCATGAAAGTTTGATTTCCTTAAATCATGATAAATGACTAATTATATTTATCAAGTATTCGCCTCTGCCCCCGAGGTTTTTAAGTGTAATGCTTTCCTTTATTCTAAATAAGTAAAATGTACATTTACACTTTGAAAGACATCTTTAATATAACAGTCACATAATGATTATAGCCTGTTCACTGCTAACCCTTCAGAAGACAAGGCACCAGAACTACTGGCTAAACCCTCAAGCGAGTATTAGATATTATAGGTAGAAGAATCACTATGAACTTCCATTTGATCCTGGACCAATCATTTAATTGCCATTTTATTTTCTACGTGGGGTGGGAGATCCCAGAGCCAGATGACAGAGTTATTCGGAACCCAGCCTCACTCTGCTGCCAGTGGATTCCTGCCTCTGCCTCTTGCCTTTATTTGACCTCACACGAATTCCTTAGCTTTGCATTCTAGAGTATCCTGACCACACACGGGGCTACTGATTGCCACTGGAAGGACCAGAAATAAAAGTATCCTACTTTTAAAAGATGTGAAGCCGTGCCTGGGGTAGGATTGGCTGCTTCCTGCTATCTGAATGCTCGTAGATACTGAAAACTCAGTTATCCTTTCAGTTGAGTAGAATCGGGACAGTCGCGTGGCATGTTGCTTACAAAACATTTAATCAGTTACTGGCTATTACTTCCCAGTGCATGGTGGCTGATTTCTAAAACATAAAATTTTCTCATGGTGGCAGGGGGAAGGACAACAGCATATTGGTGTCCTCTGATAACAGCCTCTGATTTTAAGGCTGTCTCTAGAATATTCTGTTTGTACTGCTGTCGCCATATAATTTTGATGTCTCTTATGGATTGCACATTTCAGAAGGCATTTGGTGACTGTGTGAGATTCCTCTGGGCACTGGACCCAGAGATAGAATCAAAGGGCAAAACGGGCACTTGATCTCATTAGAATCATTGTTGCTCGTTTTCTGTAACTCTCATATGGTCCTTGCATGAGCCACGCCCATGTTCATCCCTTGGGTTCAACAGCCTGCTCTTGTTGAGATCTTATGTAGGGCTTCCACAGCCTCAGTCGCAGACTGGGACTATCTCACTATTGACTCACACTCTAAGACACCCAGCACCCCCTCTGTTATACACTTTCATTGGGTACATACGATTGTCAGGATTCTGGCTACCTCAGAATGGCACTGGTTTCTAAGCCGCAATCTCAGCATTCTTTGTGTCCCTTCCCTGATGGCTTGAATCACTCAGATTGACATTCTTTTCCCTGGTTACCTGTTTACTCATCAGCGTCTCATTTAGGGGGTTCCTACCACTGATACAGTCCTTAAAGGACAGTTTTCAAATTTGTCCTGTTATGTGGCATCTCACCCCCCACTCCTTAACTTTAAGCCACAGCCCTGTCTCTGGCTAAGGGAACAATTCCTGCTATTTCTGAACCTTCTAAGCATTTCATCTTCTCCTCTTTAACATCATTTATGCTTACTTGGTATTATATTTATTTTCCTGCCTCCATTTTATTCCCTGTGCTGTAAATTTTCACAGAATAAAATATAGTCTTATTTAATTTTATGTCTCAATAATGCTGAGCACAGTGAATATGGACACTCCAAACACTCATTTAAGGATTGATGGGATAAATGGGGAAAAGTTGCGGTATTTATCTTCCACAAGATCTGCATCTAGTAGAGATTTTCATATACACATACACACGAGAGAGAGACTATCGTGTGAATATAGTCTGAAAAGGCAGAAAATAATATATACAAACATCTTAAGCAAATAAACAAATGCAAGAAAATGACTAGCTGGTGGATTTGATGGGGCAGGAGTCTAAGGCAGGGGGATAGAATTTAGAATTTCAGGTAAAGATCATAACCAAACCATTTGAGGTTGAGGCAAACATTTAGCCAAGACCATCACTATATTCAGGACGCAGTGTGCGGCATCTGGACTGATCTCATTACCTGCATGGCTCATGACCTCAGCTAAAGTCTTCATTCTCTGGGAGACCCCAGGTGGACTTCTATGCTGTAGGATTTTCTTACCAGTGCAGCTTAGTTTGACTCAAGGCGTTAGAACCGTGTCACATGGGGACAACTCTGCTGTTAGATGACAGTTATTGTGTCCACTGAAGCCCCCTCTTCTCACTGATTGTAATTGATGGTTACTAAGAATCATGGGAAGAGAACCGCTCATTTCCACATTTTTGGAATGTTTTGTTTTATGGCCACAGAGAATGCTGCAGATCAAACTTCATGTGCTGTCAGGGAATTTCTTGGTGATGATGCACCAAGTTTGAGAGGAGTTGACTCCTTTAAGTGTTATGATGAAGTATGAAGATTGGCAATCGTGAAAATTTGAGTGGTGTACATAAAAAAGTGTTAATAAATATTGGCCGAAATAGACTGGTCTAGTAGTCACTCATTAGGTTGTGTGTGGACTATTTTACACTTAGCCCTCTGTATGACTACAACATGAGCTGCTATATTAAGTCTCAATCTTTGTCTCTCTGTCTCTCTGCCTGTCTCTCTGTCTCTGTCTCTGTCTCTGTCTCTCTCTCTCTCTCTCTCTCTCACACACACACACACACTTAACTTAGGGTACATACTGTAATCCATTATCTTTAAAGTTAATTCCCTATTTTTTGTCTTTAAGTTAATTTTTCTTATAAACTTATAAATTATATTTTCTTATAAAGTAAAGTTTTTATCTTTACTTAAATAAATGGAACAAATACAGTGATTATAGTTTCTCTTCTCATGTATTATCTTCCTTACTTTTAAAGTACTTTTATATATCTTTAAAAAGTATAAGTTAGGGGCTGGGGAGAAAGTTCAGTTGGTAAAGCGCTTGTAAGATCAGCACCAGGACCTTAGTTTTGGCCCAGAATCAAAACTAAGAAAAGCTGAGCGTGGTAGTGTAAGTTTTTAAGCTTCAGACTAACTAGGTGGATCCCTGGGGCTTGTTGGTCAAACAGATTAACCTACTGAAGAAGTTCAGGACCAGTGAAAATTTTTGACTGAAAAGAAAAGGAAAAACAAAGAAAGGAAAAGGCACAAAAAGAAAAGAAAAGATGGAAAAAGAAAGAAAAGAGAATGGTAAATGGTGTCTGAGAAACCAACACCCAAGGGTTTCCTCTCTCTTCCATGCACTTGCAATCACATCTGCATGCATGATGCATGCATATGTGCACATGCATAAACACTCACATACATGCACACTCACAACACACACATATACACAGATGCACATGACACACACATGTACATGCACATACACATATTCATGCACACACATGTGCAGATGGACACAAACACTTAAGTCTGAATTAAAGAACTACTTATAATAATTTACGTCTTGTGATGGGATGACATCACACAATCCACACATGCCATTTAGAAAGTGAAGGTGGCAGCAAGCATGGAAGTACATGTATGTAGCCTTCTTACTTGGCAGGCTGAGGCAGGAAGACTGCTAATGAATTTGAGACTTGACCTGAGCTACATTGTAAGCTTATTTCTCAAAGACAGCAAGCCCTACAGAGATTTTAAATTATCCTGTTATGAATGTAGTTTTAGGGGGTGGAGACTATAAGAGATTCTTCAAGGGGTTGCGCCATCCCAAGTGTTGTCGATTGCAGTTAGATTCCTTAGAATCCTTAGTAGGAACAGATTTCAAGTGTCAATGTCTTAATGCTACTGTGGGGGTAAAGGTGCACACTATAATTGTTTTCAAATGTCCTCTAATCCTGGAAATGTTTACCTCCATACAATATAAACCCAAGATCAATATAAAATCTGCCTGCTTCAAAATCTATTTTGTTGGTGGTGGCTATTTATTTCTATAGGGTCTCACTGTGCTATCTAAGCTGATCCTGAACTCATGAACTCAATGATCCTCCCAACTCGGGTTCTTACAGAGCGGGGACTTCTGGTTCAGGACACCACTTCCTGGCTTCACAAGGACTTCTGAACTCTGCAGAGTTGAGATGTGTCTTGTAAGTGTCTGAGCCCTTAGGAATAAAACTCAGGTGTTATTTCTGCCATGGTCCCTACACAATATTGAATGATGGGGAGAAAATGACCATGGCCTCTAGGATAGAAAACTATACTGGAAAAAAAGGAACTTTTAAACACCAGGGGTGCTGTTGATTCCGGGTCCTGATATAATTAGGTTCCTTCTTTGTTTTGATAGTCTAGCTTTCCATCCTACTAGTTAATGCATTTTCCTTTTTGTTGGAACTGGTTAGAAGTAAACGCTTGTGCCAGTGGTAGTGATACACACTTACGGCCCCAGTATTTGGGGGGCAGAGGCAGGTGGATCTGTGTTCAAGGACAGTCTAGGCTATAGAATAAGTTCAGGTCAGCCAAGAAAACACAGAGAAACCCTATCTCAAAATAACCAAATAGTAGTAGGAGTAGTAACAACAACAACAATAATAGAGAGAGAAAGAAAAGAAGTAAAAATTTGTCATGAATGCCAAACTCTGCTACGGTCTCTGCCTTTTTCTGTACACAGGAAGCTGGAGTGAGCATTGCCATTTGGTAAGAATGTGAATATAGCAGACCTTGTGGAGAAAGTGACAGACGATGCCCAAACTTAAGCTCAGCTCAGAAGAAGTAGAGTGAAACCAAATATCTTACTTGAAACAAAAGGTGTTGAACAGAATTAGCTACGGTGATCCAGACGGCAGAGGGAGGAGGGAACCCTCTGTGTAAGGGGGAGAAGCGTGTTCTCAAATGCCCGAGGACCCATTCATGGGGGAAGCAGTGGTTTTGAAAGGCCTTGAACTACAATCCATGTAGGGCTTTCCTTATAGGAGTATAAAAGCAGCATGAGTAAGAAGCCAAATTTCCTCGAGAATAAATACAACAGGAATTTATTTATGCAACAGGTTCTTGTCCTCTCATACCAACATTTGGACTGCCATGAAAATCATGGCTTTGCAGCTTAAAGCAGAGAAATACATTGTTTCTCGTACCCTGGACCTGAGATGTCCAACACTGAAGCCTGATAGGTTTGATTTTGTGAAGGTTCATTCGCTGGCTCATCGACGGCAACTTGGTCAATGCATCCCTTTGCAGAAGGAAAAGGTGCTTTCCTAGGGAGAGGTGTCTCTTTTATAAGGTCACACAGACATTCATGGAGGCTCTGTGCCCATGATCTAATAACCTCCCATGGACCTTGCTTGGGGCTTTGATTACTGCTTATGAGCTTTGGCGCACACAGTCTTGCAGTCTCTGACACCTGGGAAAGGAATCACCGTCACGCGCTCTCATTAGATTCCATATGGCCCTGAACATAATGAACAAATGCATAGCTGAAAGGGAGCCAAGTCCTCTCTGTGCCATTCTAATGACAGAGTTGGTTCTCCCTTAGATAACTGCTGCATCAGAATACGTTGACATGAAAGAACTCAGACAATAGCATCTTTGCTAGAATATTAGAATCACATCATCTTACACAAGTGCCTGGCCCAAGCTCTTCTCTGATAATTCAAAAAGTAGTAACTGGATGTCCCAGGGTCCATCTAGACACTTGGTTCTTAATGCAAAAGCAGACAGACATGAAAGCGGGCAGAGCTACGGGCTTTATGTGCGTTCAGAAAAGCAAAAGTTTCTCAATCACACAGTTGATGGATACAGAATTATGAAACACCTTCTGAATTTGTCCGCTGGAAATGCCAGAATTCTCTTCCTTAAACTCCCCTCCTTAACTTTTGGAGAGATGAGCGATGTGGCTTTGCAAGACAATGCACCTCAGCTTTCTAAATTAGTTTACCACAAGTCTATAAATCAAGGTCGTTTTTCATTCGTCACTCCGGTGGTCATCCCTCTGCCGGGCTACATCCTGGGGTGGAAGACCTTTCCCCTTCCCCAGATGTGTTTGGAATGCAGCCATTCTCCCACCTCCCCTTTATCGCTAATTACTTCGTCTCTCAAGCAGGCAAGTGCGAGCTGAGTGCATGGGAGGAAGCGTGGACGGGACCTTATTAAATCAAGGGCAGTCAGGTTAGACGCTGCTGCATAACTTACGTCTAACCCTCTGACAGTAAACGGACTTATCCGGATTCCTGACCCCGAACTTGCTTTGAGGCCCGTCACATTAATTACGGTGATATGAAAATTAAAAACAAAAACAAGAAGCCCCCTTTGTCTTTTGAGCCAAGGATGTGATGGAGAACTGGCCTGGGTTTCCTTAGTGTGCTGTGTGTTCCCTCGTGGTGCGTTCGTTGTAGTTACCCCTTCCGGCCATCCTACTGCTTGCTAAGGGAGAAACATCACTGCCCCGTAGCCCTGAACTCTCCCTTCTTGTTATATGCTGAGGTTAGGAACATGGGAATTGGAGACATGTGGCCACTTAAATTGTTTAACATTTATATATGATCAGCACACACAACCCTATACACACAGTACTCATAATAAGCACGCTGGGTGGTAAGAATGAACTTTTAAAGGTAAATGGGCTTTCTTTGTCATGGTGGCCTAGACAGGAATTACAGGAGGCGTATCCATCTTAAATTCTTTTCTAGCTGGGGGAATGTGGTAGGGCTTTAAATATGTTTAAATAAATGTGAAGTGAGTTTGAAGCCCATAAGCCTTGTTTCTAAACAGGGGGCTCTATACACCATAGGCAACGGGATTATATTTCTGCTTTTATTAATCACAAAGGAAGTGCATGCTCACCCGGCCAAAACTGGCTTTATTAGTGAATGGACTTTCCTTGCACCTTCATTTATAGTCTGCCTTCGGAGAAGGCTTTATTATTCTTCCTTCTGCTTATTGCTATTTGGAGTAATTGAGCTCAGACTTAATCCTTCGTGAATTCACCAAATAACACAGCTCTATGAAGAGGAGAGGGAATCTAGCCTTTCTGTCTGGGTCTTTAAGATGCCACAGGAAGACTTGATCCCTCAAACCAGGAAGCTGACTGGCGTTTTCACTCTTCTGCGTGGTGCTTTTTGGCTCGTCCCAGTGTTGTGCAAAGTTGCAGGACTGTATTTCTGAACTGGAAACTTCGCTCGCTCTTCCCCGGAACTCACTGCCGGGACTCGTGATGGATGATTGGATCTCCTGGCCTGTTATCAATCTTGGTGACTGAAAAGGGAGAGACCAGGCTGACATGTCACCTCTGAGGACTGGGTTACAGGCTCCTAACTGATTTATCTGCCCATTTCTCCTCATTATGAAGAAAGGAAATGGTTTAGTGCAAATATTTTATAGAGGCATTTGGTTAAGGCGAAGCTATCTCAAGGAACACACACACCCCCAACCCTGGCTTCTTTATTGCTCTCTAAAGCCATTGTTCTTGAACCAATACACAGCTCTGAGACCTCCAAAAATATTTTTTTTTCAGAGAAATAAAAGGTCAAGCCTGGAACTTGCTGAGCCCTTTTCTATTTAGGATATAATTCATTATGAACAGCTTAGGTCCTGAGAAACCCAAGGTATTCTTATTCCAAGTGATATAAAGAGAGCAATGTGAAGAACTGAACAGCGTCTACAATCATACCAGTAGTGTCTCAGCGATGTGACTCAATGCATGGCACCTCTTCTCTGAGTCTCAGGTTTTCACTCCCTAAATGACATTCATCACAATGCCCGACTCTTTATGGTTAAGTGAGATGATACTTGCCTTATGTAAGCGCTAGTTGAATCTACCAACATCTTCAGCCCCATCAGTCCATGACAAAAGGACCCACAGGAAGCCGTTGCTAGCAATGAGTGTGAAGACAGTTCATGGTTGTAGGCTTCTAGCATCTCAGTTTCAGGATGACGGAGTCTGGAGGTGGTGTACCTCTTTGGATCATGTGCCTGCTTAATCTGGCATCAGCTGTCTTTGTCACCTCTGCAAACATCCAGAAAGACTTCCTGTCTCCTTCGACTCATGTATTCATGCACCTTTGCCTGTGACCTAACTTCTTTCTCTTTCTCTGTCCATCACACACTTTCTGTTTGAACATTTATCCTTTAAAATGGAAAACTGTCTGCAGACTCCTGCCCACTTTCCTGCCTTTTCATACAGCAAACATGATTTCCAATCTTCTTTAATGAATCCTTCTTTTCCTTTGGAAAGATCTGCTATCTGGAAGTGACTCCCAGTGCGCTTTTCCCAACAATCTGTAATCTCTCTCGATATGTGACGCAGATGAGAACTCTACCCCCAAGCAACTCATTTATGTGACTGCCTCTAAGACTCAGGGGACATTGAGAAAGAAGAGAGGAAAAATACGTAAGGGCTGATATTGAGAAGAGCATCCGACATCCATCTTGATGCCTTGCAGTCACTTGGCCATGAACTCACAGCAGCTCTGGCTGTCTCCTCTGGGTCTTCACAGGACACACCCTTCCAACAGCGATGGATGCTGGAGAGGTTCATACCTTTACAGCTGAGTTATTGGCTACGGATGAATGCTGAGAGGGGGGTGTGGTCTCTAGCTGTAGACTGGATGTCCTGGAAAAAGCACGATCTTTCCCATCGCAATTAACACCCTTTTTGCTTTGTTTTTCAAGACAGGGTTTCTCTGTGTAGCCCTGGCTGTCCTGGAACTCGCTCTCTAGACCAGGTGGGCCTCAAACTCATAGAGTTCTGCCTGTCTCTGCTTTCTGAGTGTTGGGATAGAAGGCATGCGCCACTACTGCCCAGCTAACCTCATTTCAAAGATGTGGGGAGAATGAGAAAAAAATCCCAGGAGAGCAGCCTCTGAAATATACCTGGTAGGTTCTCCTCACAACTGTCAAGGTCATCAAAAAGAAGGAATGTCTGGGAAACTATTGCAGACAAGAGATACTTAAGAAGACACAATACACCGAGTGGTAGCCTGGGTGAGATCCTGGAATATCAAAGGGAGGCTTGCACACACTTGAGAATGTATAGTGAGGCATGGCCTTCCACAAGAATGAACCAACAGTGAGGCTTATTTAATAACAAATGGTTCCATACTCAGCTGAGATGGGAAGAGCAGTGACAGCCATGGCCAGGGAGACAATGGGGATGCTGGAATATCTCCTTCAGTTTTCCAAAAATCTGAAACAAATCTAAAATAGAGACCTGGTAAACGTGATGAAGAAAAAAAAAGGCAATCAGGAGGACTAAAAGCAGAATTTGCTGAATAATATCACGGAACTATTTATTCTTTCTCAAGGGTGATGCACTTTTTCTTGCTTTATCTGGGTAGCTGGGGCAAATGAGTTTGTGCCACAAATTAACTCAAGACTTGCCTCGATTTTCTGCTGCATTATGTGACTGTAACAGACAGGGGGTGAAAATACTGCACACGCACTGGGGGTCTGTCCTGCCCACAGTCAGAGTTCACTGTTGAGATCAATAGTTTCATAGCTTAACAGTACATCTAATCTCGTCTTTGCTTAGTCTGTCTGATTTTCTGGGCCTTGAGAAAGGAATATCTTCCTAAGGGATATTTCCGTTTTCCCCATAGTTACTGGGTTTCTTTGCTTGTTGGTGTGCTAGGGGATGCTTGCATATCTCTGTTTGATGTTTTGGGAAACTGAAGGATGATTGAGAAGAAAGAATGGTGGGTTCAATCAGAGAGAGCTTTTGGTGTTACCATGCTGGCAAGGAAGGTGTGTAGATGCTATGACCCAGAACCCACAGCATTGCCCATGAGCTTCGCTGCCCTTCTGCTGTATCCACCTGATAGGGATTTTTTCCGAAACAATAGAAAATTTGGTTAAGACGGGAACTGATGATGCTAGCACTCTGTATTGGGTCGATTTATGTCAATTCGACACAAACTATACTCACCCGAGAGGAGGAAACCTCTATTCAAAAAATGCCTCCATAAGGTCAAGTTGTCGGCAAACCTGTAGAGCATATTCTTAACTAGTGACAAATGGGAGAGAGCCCAGCCCATTGTAGGTGAGGCCGCTCTTACAAGTGACAGGATAAAAGACTATTGTCCCACAGCACTCCCCCCTTTTAAAAAAAACAAGTACTCCGAATCTAATAATTTTTTTTATTTAGCTTTTCTTCTGACCATTATCCAAATCAACTTGTAATAACTATTCTAAACAAAGAAAAAAACAAAAAACAAAAACAAAAACAAAAAAAGGAGCTGAGCAAGTAATGGTGAGAATAGAAGGAAGTTGGAAATGAAAAGGGTCCGCCACCCCAGTTAATCAACTGTGAGACCCTGTGCAAACTGGGGGATTCTTTCCATTGAAAACTTTCTAAAAAACTTTCAAGACCCTAAAAGCAGAACATTGAATTTTTCCCACAGGAAAGCTCTGTGGGACTATCTAAGCCACAAACCTGGGAAGCCAGTCCTGGCCTCAAGACACTAACAAAATAAAACTAACAATAGTGGAATCAAATCCTGCTTCTGCCCTTTACCAACCATGTAATTCTGGGAGAGTTTCTCACATTCTTGGATTCAGGTCTCTTTACTTATGAGCAGCTCACTTTAGACCATGAAATAAGACAATTAATGTAACTCTATTGTATAGCAAGCACCTGACAAGTTAACAAGGATCATAATATTAACAATAATAGTCTTAGCAGAAATCAGAGGTTGCCTTATTGGGATTGAAGCACTTCTGCCCAGCTTTCCCTCACGTTCAGAAACAGTGTGGCAGGAGAATCTTCTCTCTCACCTCCTCTGACTTTCAGTTGCCTGGCCCCACTGGTGGCCATTAGGAAAGACCATCTGGAGCCCGAATTGACGCTGCTCTTCGTTCAGACTGGAAGGCAAGGCCAGGGGACTGCTACAGTGGTCACCTCCTCGACAGGCGGGCATGTTTCCATTTACTGTAGATGTGGCCTCCCAGATTCCAGTCCTTTCCTGGGGTCGAATATTTCCTGGGGCTCTATGCTTGACCTCCACACCTGGGGCTGCTGTGCCGGCTTCCTGCTGGTACCGCCTGCCTGACCACCAGCCAGCTGGCTCACTGACCTCCTGTGGGCCAGACCACATAGCGTGCCTGCCCTGTGGCCTTCTTGTCTCTACACTCTCTTTGACCTGACACCATGACGTCTGTATTTGCCCTCGGGCTGCCTGCTGACTCTGTTTGTAGCCCTTTGCAGCCTTTGAACGTCCTCTGAGTTTGGCATTTTGCCCAGAACCAGTGACCCTGAAGCAGGCTGGGCCTTGTGCCCCAGTGCCCTATAACACACTGGTAAAATACAGTCATTGCCTACCCTGGCTCTCTCCATGGTTTCCTAAATCAACAGAGAAACAATGTCTAGAAACTTCTCTACAAGCTCTGAGTTGGGTACTACCCAAGTATGTGATGCATTCTGCCTACCCTACCAGTGAGCTGTATTAGTCACTCGGTCTTAATTAGCACCACTGGGGTGAGTTGATCTCCTCCAAAGACTCCCCCTCCCCTTCCCTGACTCTCAGAAGGCAGAGAGATTGGGCATTCTTTCCTTGGGGGTCAGCAAGAGTTCTCTATGAACATGCCTCTTTGTTCTTTATGACTTGATTATATTCATTAAAAATTCTCAAGTAGACCCGGTGCAGAATTGCCCCTTTGGGATTATATATACTAGTTGACAATCCTTAATCCTGAACCATTTATTTTTCACTTGGTAGGTATTGTGGCAGCGAGCCAAATTGCACTGGAAAGATTAATAGCTAATCTGAACATGCTTTCCTGAGCTTAGTATGGTGCAGTTTAAATTGCCTTTAACCCACCAATAGGTTCCTCCAGTCTACCTGAGAAAGCACACTGGGCTACAAAGTGAGAGTCTCTTGACAGTGGTTTTTCTATCAGGCAGGTAGTTCTCAAAGTGAGTGTGGGCACTTAATTGATTTCAGATACAAATGAAATATACAATTCCCTATAAGAGGATGAGTTTGTGTAAGCCACCTTTCCTAGTTTATAAACAGCCTTTGTGAGGTCACCCTCGCTATGGGCCACTGCTATTACTCCCAGGATAGCTCTTCCTTGACTCTCTGTGTGATCCACAGGCTCCTTCTCTTTTGTTCCCTTGAAGTTTTCCCTCACACCCAGACCTCTACACCGGCAATCATCCTTAGGTTTATGCTGGGAAAAGTCTTTCATCTGTCCCATTTTGCTTCTCTCCTGTCTTGCCTCTTTTCTGACTAGTGTGTGTCCTGGGAGGAAAGCTGAGCAGATTGTATCATAGACTCAGGAAGTGCTGTGGGTTGATGTGTGCTCTCCTAAAATTCGTACACTGAAGTCTGCTTCTGCAGAATGCAGCCTTATTGGGTTGTTACAGATGCACTTAGCCAAGATAGAGTCACACCCAGGTAAGGGAGACTCCAAGCAAAGCTGGGGAATCTGTGGGAGAGGGCGCGACATCTGCTTGCTATTTTTTATGTGAATCTGAAGGTAAGGGCATTTCCAACCTGGAGATTCCCAGCATTGCTCCAAACCACGGAACCTAATTTCATGAGGGGTGGAGTAGGGACAGACTATGTCTGACACTCAATGTCTCTTGTGGCTCCCTTCCCACACTATTATAGAATGACTTTATAAATAACCCCTTTTCATTAATTCTAAATTCATCTGTTTCCCTGGGGCACTAATCATACAGACCGCTTTTCTGTAAAAATTATTTATTTTATGAGTTTTAGTGCTTTACCTGCATAGAGGCCTGCACACCATGTATGGACAATGCCACAGAGACCAGAAGAGGGCATTGGATGCCATCCGCTGGGACTGGAGTTACAGAGGACTGGGAGCCACCATGTGGGTACTGGCCATCAAGCCCAGGTCCTCTGGAAGAGCAGTCAGTGCTCTTAGTGACTGAGCATTCCTCTAGTCCCACAGATCATTTTTCTTGTACATATTTACTTCTTTGGTGATCTCTTCAGGGCACAGAGACTATCTCTAAATATTATGTCTATTCTAGATCCTTCCATTCGATTTCAGCCTCTTCTGCTTATCTACTTGTTATTTTCCATGGATATCATAAGTTCTTTTATAAACAAGCTTTTGACATGGCCGCCTCCTTGCTCCCAGTATAGTCTTCTGTCTCATCCCATTATTCTTATAGCTCAATCCAAAATGTTGGCATGCCAGCTTTTCGCTATTCCAAAGCTGTGTCTTGGACATCTCATGTTCAACCCTTCCACACATTCTGTTAATCTCACATTAAAAGAGAGAGAAAATAATTTTTTTCATACAGGGGTGTAAAATACTACAGCTACCATTGAAACCAATTTAGCATTTTCTTGAAAGTTAATTTGTAGGCCTATGATAGAGTTCAGCAATTGGAGTCAAGTATAAATTCCAACAAACTGGAAGTAAGGACAGGGCAAGGTATTTGTGCATTACACTGTTCACAGCTCTGTTATTTTCAATAGCTGCACGGCAGAAGCAGCTCGAGTGCCCATCAACAAACAACTGGCTAAACAAATATGGCACCTATGCCCCGTGGAATATCGTTCAGCCGTGAAAAGGAATTAAATTTTTATGCATGCCGTCTCATGGATGGATCTTGAAAACATTTTGTTTAGTGAAATAAACCAGACACAGGAGAACAAGAGAGGCTTTCCTTATAAGAAATACCTAGAGTATACAAATTCATCTAGACAGAAAGTAGATCGTGATGGCTCGGGGCAAGAGGGGAAGTTGCCCTTTTTTAGGCCCAGAGCATCTGTTAGGGCTTATAGCAGGTGCTTTTCTTGTTACTATGATAAAACACCTACCTAAAATAATGCAAGGGAGGAAAGGTTTTTTAAGGAAGCTATTATGAGGAGCTGTAGTCCACTGTAGCAACAGGTCCTGCGGGTGGGTGAGTGAGGTGGCTCATCACGTGATTCCAGACATTAAGAAGCAGCAGGTTAAATGCAGGACTGTCTCTAAGCCTCAAGGCCTGTATCCTCCTCTTGGGGACCCACTTTCCCTAACTGCTGAGCCTCCGAAAGATTCAGCAACCTTCACACCAGCTGGGAACCAAATGATCAAACACATGGTGGGGGGAGGGGGTGGCAGTCTCACATTCAAACCACAAGAAGGAGGAAGAAAAAGATGGGAGTGAATAGTTACAAGGGTTACAGAGAACTGTGACAATATTAAATGCTACTCAGTTGTAGATTTATGAATGATTAACATGATACATATTGTGGGACACACACACATATTATTGCTACTTGAAAAATAAATATATATACCTCTCAGGACTTTCTTCAACACCATCTGTGTCTCCACTAGCTACATGCCTCCTCACAGGTCTCTTAAATTTTAAGGCTGTGTTCCCATACCATGTATACCTCCCACAACCAACATGATCCTGTCCATCAAGATACATCAGATCATATCATTTGTGCTTGGTGCTCTGTAGTAGCATCCCTGTATCTCAGAGTAAAACCCAAATCCTTGTTCTAGCCCACAAGGTAATACATGTTGAAGCTTAGCCATCTTAGGCTGAATGGAGATTAGGCCTCACTTTTCTTTAACTTTTCTAGACACACCAGTCTCCTTATTGCTCAAACACACGCGATCTATTCATACCTCAAGGAGACTGTACTTGCTGGGTCTCTTGAAGGAAAGGACTTCTTTCTTACCTCCTTCTCTCCCTGTATAGCTCTTATCCCGTCACTAATGATGCCCTGATACTATCTAAGAAATGCTATGCACCACTCACCCCTGAACTTTATCTATTGCTCTATTTTTCTCTATAAAACAAAGTTCTCTCTAGCTGGCACATCAAACACAAGACTTGGGTCTTGTCTAGATTTCTGTCCTTACCACAAAGCTTGGAAACAGAGACAGTGTCCACTGATATTTTCCAGGAATGTAAGAAACTTCTTGGCTCATAAAATGCTTTTGATAAAGCTCTGTTGAATAAGTGATCAGAGGTAATATCAATGTGTCTTCTTCTGACCCAGATGACTAATCAATGCAATTAATAACAGATCAGACAATTTCTCACTGTGATCTGTCTCTGACATTTAGTCTCTTACTTTGATATTTTAAATTTTAGGTGTTCTTTTTTAAAATTACTTTTCTTGGGCCGCAGGAACATATGGAGGAGATGTGCCAAAAAACTTTGAGGCCATCTATATATCATTCTGCCTGCCTTACCTGCTTTGGTCTGCTTTGGACTGACTTTCCAAAGTTGGGTGGCATCTGAATTTTCTCCAATTCATCATGCTTTCCTGCTTTCCTTGACTCTGACCCTTTGTGTGCTAGTAATCTTCAGAGAGAAAGAAGCAAGAAGACCAACAAAAGGAGACACATAAATACGCACATGCACACACACATATATATAATATGCATTATATATTTGTGTATAACATAGATGTGTGTGCATCTCTATGTGCATATAAATGCATGTGTATATGTGTGTGTTTATATATCTATGTGTGCAAGTACATACGTACAACATGGAGAGTGAGGGATTTGTTTATTGCAAAGAGTTGGCATATGTTATTATGGAGGCTGAGGAGTCCAGAGAGCCACTGTATGACAGATCTGTGCGAGTCCACAGTGTAGCTCATACTTGACAGAAGACACTAAGATAGGGGGCAATGCTATGCCTTCCAGTTTGAAAGCTGGGAGATGTGAGCCTAGGAAGAGCAGATGTTTCCATCTGAGTCTAAAAGAAGGAGCTCAGTGCTCTGGCTCAAGCAGAGGGAGTGGCTTTCCTCTCCCTCTGACTCACTCATAGGCCAGAACTTTGCTTCTACCCAGGTTGCTTGGTTGAAGTGTACCCATTAAGAAGGGCTTATATTTTATTCAGCCTAACAATTCAAGTGTGAATCCCATCCCCAACCGCACTACAGACACACCTAGATATTGTCTGAACATACATCTCGGCACCCCATGACCCAGTCAAATTGTCATGGAGAACTAACCACCATTCTTTCATTCTAACTGGGTTTCAGCTGGGATGCTTCTTTGGGGGAAAATGAACTTCAACGTGCCAGAGGTTTCTCTTGGAGAAATCTGTCTTCTGTAATGTTTCTCCACTTCCAGGTGACCGTCTGTGTTTATCCACAGGGCAGTTCTTTCTGATTTTGACTGTAATCTAGGACCCAACACAAACCCTTTGAGAGAATGACTTCCAGTCCTGTTTCTCAATGCTGCAAATGAACATTTGCTCATAGAGAGCCTTCCCTCCCAATTTCTCTTTCAGGAAACACGAGCAAAGGACTCTAAATAACAAGTGAAAAGAGAGATAATGACAGCGGCTTGTAACACGGTGCCTTGGGGCCCTCCAAGGCCAGAAGGGTAAACTTGAACCTGTGACACTTTCATCGCCTTCACTGGGTGTGGGGCCGGAAGAACCTCAAGCAATCTGTTCTGTGACCCGACAGCTTTTCAGGCCCCTCCTGCTGCAATTCTGTCTCCACAACTCAGTTCTGGAAGAGGGCCGGGAGAAGATCGCAGGACCTCAGACCCACTGGAACAAAATCTGCAGGCTGTGTGTGTGTGTGTGTGTGTGTAGGACCTGGGTGTTAGGGGAAACTCAGCTCTCCCATTTACTGCCTGAAGCTTGCATATCTTGGGCAAAGTGTCTTTGTGACTAAAATCTCCTCTGTAACGTCAAGCCAGTGAAGCCCAAGGATGCATTAACTCTGTGACATCTTTCCTTCCCACTTCAGGACGTGGGGGAGCGTAGAAACTCGCAGGGTTTAATTTTCCTTTTATTATGGAAGCCATGGTGAGCTGTAGTAGGTAGAATGGATCTGGGTGTTTGCTTCTTTCTATGGGAGGCTTATGTTTACCTCAGACTGACACTCTTAGGCCTTTCAGCTCGCGTTTGTTATAATGCAGTAAATTTTATGCATATGGTATGCTCAGTACGGTATAGTTTGAACATACCAGTTGGAGGTTTTGTTTCTTTTTGTTGATTTTGCTCTTTTTTTTCCGCTCTAGATATTTATTTCTGACTTCTACTTGGAAAGTTTTATTTGACATCTATTAGTATTCAGCAAGTACTAATTATATGCCAAGCCCTTATCTATGTGTGATTATAGCCGCAGAAGATAAAGGAAGCAGAAGTCAGAGCTCATACAATGTCATAGTCTATCAGAGGGTCATCAGCAGGTTTTGAAATAGCTCAAGAGGTGAGAGTTGGCAGCCAAAGGTGCCAAGAAAGTTAGAGAATGGGAACATTTGTCCTGAGAACTTATTTTATGTTTCTCTGATAACTTTTGTCTGAATATATTTCTAATTATGGAAATAAATATTTAATAAAAGATATCCAGGCTCGCCCTACAGAATTAATGTTCACTCTTTGCCACGTTCTTGTTTTGAACAAGATGGATTCTCATCCATATTTTTAAAATTGGAATTAATGTGGTCTTTCTGAACAGTTCAATTTAATTACTACTTTAAAATTCAAAGAGAAACATTATTAAATATTAACAGGCCAATCTACAAAAACAAATTTCACTGGAACTTTGGCTTAGGTAAATGGGAATTGGAGAAAGCATGACAGAGCTTAAGAGATAATAGAAGCAAGAAACAGCTTGTACTTTCCAAGCTGCTTTTTCATTCTTTATTAAAGGGTCTGAGAAGTAAGGTCGTGCTGGTGTTCAAAGAAGCATGGAAGTAGTAGAGGAGAGAAGGGGCCTGGTGTGCTCTGGAAAGGGGCGTGATGGACCAAAGAATAGGCATCACCAAGGGCTAGGCAACATGTCCAGGAGGAGCCATAAATCCATGCTTTCATGGGATATACCTGAATTTTAGTTTTGTTTTTTTTTTGAATATCAGTTCTGTGTTGAGCATAATACAAGCCATGCCAAATGTGACTTATGTCTCAAACCGAGCCTCCTAGCTTTACCTTTGAAATTCTCACCCACAGCCACGTTCCACAGATGTCAACTGTTTTCAGTTGTTTCCTGGCAGCAATAGCTTTCAAAACCTACAGTTCATGCTAACATGGAGGCAGTTTTGAGAACTGTTGTCTGAAGCACACACATGTGTCCCCCACCCAAGCCGGGCATTGGCTGCGTGCACCCTTAATCCCAGCACTGGGGAGGCTGAGGCAGGCAGATCTCTGTGAGTTCAAGGCCAGTGGGATCTATAGAGCTAGTCCAGACAGCAAAGCCTGTTACACAGAGAAACCAAAAATCAAAACCAAAGCCCAAACCAAAACTAAACAAAAAATAAATAAATAAAATTGCTTTCTCTCTGGCTTTGTTGTGGAACAATGATTTATCTTGTCACTTGTATTATTTTGATAAAATGCTGATTGGCCAGTAGCCAGGCAAGAAGAAGAGACAGACGATGAGAACAGGAGAATTCTGGGAAGAGGAAAGAATCAGTACGCAGTGGTCACTCAGACACAGAGGAAGCAGGATGAGAACACCTTACCAATAAAGGCACCAAGCCACGTGGCTAACACAGACAAGAATCATGGGCTAATGTAAGTTGTTAGAGTTAATGAGAAGCCTGAGCTAATAGGTCAATCAGTTTATGATTAATATAGACCTCTGTGTGTTTCTTTGGGACTGAATGGCTGTGGGACCAGGCATGACAAAAACCTCGGTCACCACACCCCCCACCCTGACGACCATACATACCATTGCTCTTCTGAATCTGTAGGGCCCCGGGACAATCCCAAACCTGTTTCCAACAGCAATGCTTTTGTCAGTAAAGTAGAATGTCTCTTGGTGAGCAAGGATGGAGAAGTCACTAAATATTCCTTTTGGCAGAATGTGATCTGGGCTCACGTGTGATTTATGGCACTAGCATGTCACCCTGCATCATTTCCGGTTCCTGCTTTTCTATGTGCTTCAGAGCGGAAAGATACCTGGGACAGATACCACCTTGCTATTTTTCAATTTTATGCTGCCTAAGCAATATCCATAACAAGCACTGTGGTAAAATCTCTCAAAGACTGTCAAGGTTTTTCTGCTGTTTGGGTGTATTTTTATATTTTTGCTCCCTCCAAATATTGAAAACAAATTAAGTCTAGCCAAATAGAAGAACCAAGGAAATACAGCAAATAATTATTCCTGCCAAGTGTGAGTATTTAACACCTGTGTGCTTGGGAAACATTCAAATTGGTTTGCTTTGTACATTCTGGAAAAATGTTCCCGGGGGCTGAGGGAAGCTCTTGTGGGTTTATTATTTATGCATTTATTTTATTTTGAGGATGCTGGCAATAAGCAAGTTAGATTGAGTTGCAGGGTCTCAGGATGTAGCCACAAGATTCTGGAATATTGCGTTTGTCTGGATATCATATTGGAGTCAGGTTTGCTTTATTAATCTCTGAACTTGGGGCCGGATGGATTCCATTAAAGTAAGACTTTGTACACTTTCCTATAACTCACATTTGTCACGCCGCTTATATTTCTCAGTGACTAAAGGTTCACAAATGGTTCATAAATAATTTTGTGAATGAAGGCTTAGGGGTGAGAGTTTGTCACAGCCAGAATGGATGAGGGGCAGGAGGTAAAAGGAAGGGAAAGGGAACTCTAGAGTTTTTGTTGCTGCCCTGTATCTCCAGGCAGCTGATTTAGAGACCTATGTAGTTCCTCTTTAATTACCTCTGAGATGGTTCTGGAAAACACAACTCAAAGTAGAATCTAGGGTGATTTATGGCTTTGTTTTATGAGATGAAATTAAAAATTCAAGTCAGTAGCTGTGGCAACATGGAGCTACTCATTACATGACAGAGAAGGCTGTCTTTCACTTGGCTACACCTGCTAGTGAGGCTAGTGAGGAGCACGCTGGTACTTACCCCATTTGACTGAGGGCAACTCTGATAAGAAGTCCCAGATCAGTCACTAGAAAGCTCCTTGTGTGGAGCTGAACCAGTCAGCCAAACTTCCCAAGTTCTGAAGTGAAAACAGTTGACCACCCAGGCCATGCCACCCAGTCCAGAGAACCAGTGCAATGTGGTAATCAGATACACGGCCAAACTTTCTTATATTCCTTTGCTTATTTGTATACATGTGCAGGTTCACATGCGTGCACATAGGTGTGCAAGGTCATATGTATGTATGTGTGTGTAGACTCCAGAACTGATATCTTCTTCAATTGTTCTGCACCTTTGTGAGACACAGGGTGCCTCCCTGAGTCTGGAGTGTACTGATTTGCTAGACTGAATGACCCCGAGGCCCAGATCTTCCTATGTCAGCCTCCCCAGTGCTAGGATTCTATCTGGTTTTGACATGGGTACTAGGATCTGAATTCAGTTGTTCATTCTTGAGTGGCAAAAATTTTATAGACTAAGCCATCTCTCCAGTCCTTCAGCTTTATTTGTTTATTAAACAGGATTGCTAACATCCGTTTTATAAATACAGTATGCGTGGTAACTGCAATCATACATGGAGAAACTTTTGGTGAACTTGACAATGAAATTTGAATGTGAAATAGAGTTGTGATAGTCTAAAATCTTTAAGGAAATGACATCAGTGTCTTCCCAGGCATCACTAGCACAAATCAGAACAGGCAGTTCCCATTTGCATGGTTGACCTAGGAGTTATACTAGTGTCTGTCCAAACTCCATGTGGCTGTGACTTTGTGCACTGGTATTTTGTTGGGTCAGTGTACACGATGTACGTAGGTGTGCAAAGAGGCTCTCCATCTTGTCTGTATCAGTTTCTCTTATGTTCTCTCTTTCTGCCCAATAGACTTCCTTTGAAACTTGGTTTGACCTAGATTTTGCCATCCTCAGTGAGTCTTAATAGCATCCTCTTTCCGCTCTGGGCACAGTTCCGAGGTGGAGAGGTCATTTTCTTCTCATTATCTCTCTAATATTTTTTTTCTCAATTTAACTGCTTTTAAGTCATCCTGCACAGACTGGCAAAATAAAAAAAATCTATATTTGTCTCAAAAATAACAACATAAAAGGGCCAGGAAACTGAAACAGTGGCCTTCCTTCTGATGACCATGCTGTGGCATTCACTCTCTTTGATGTCACTGTTTTTTCTTACCTATTCCTCTCTGCGATGATGCTGTAGAATCTATTTTCGAATCTGTTCAAGAGTTCTTTGCTCTTTACTTCTTCAACTGTTTATCAAAAATACTTCTTGATATTCAAACCAAAGAAAAGAAAGGGGGGGTTGGAACCCTTCTGACTCAGCCATTGCCTCAGTGCCCAAGAATTGCAAAAGGTTGAATGGACTTCGTTCCATGGCACATGCCCCTTGTCTAGCTAATGAGAACCTGGCCTGGCTAGTGAGGGGCAGAGGATACAAATTAGATACACAATGGAACACACACTAAAATCTGAGTCTTCCAGGTTTACACCCTCTCCCTCTCCCTCTCCCTCTCCCTCTCTCTCTCTCTCTCTCTCTCTCTCTCTCTCTCTCTCTCTCTGTGTGTGTGTGTGTGTGTGTTGGCATGTTGAGAGGGCTATGAACACATGTGTCTGAAGGTTGTATTTGCCCATGCACGCAGAGGGACCAGAAGAGGTCACCTTGTCCCTCCTTATCTCTTTCTTGCTTGTTCTTTTGAGGCCTCAAGCTCAACAAACCTGAAGCTCAGGTTTCCAGCTAGGCTGTCAGCCAGCAAGTCCTAGCAATCTTCCCATCTCTACCAACCTGGGTGCTAGGTTTACAATCCTGAAGAATGTTGCACCCAGTTTTCCCATGAGTGCTGAGCCCTGAACCCGAGGCTTCATGTGTGAGCAGCAAGTACTTGTACCAGCAGAGCCATCCTTTTAGCCCCCTGCTTACCCTTACTGTGTGGAGCTGCTATAATCTATAGATGATTATCTATCAGCATACTTTGGCTTTATCGCTTATTGTCTTACTGGGAAAATTTTATTTTGGCATCAAAAAACACAAGTTATCTTGTTCTCTTCTAATTATAACAGTTTAAACAGCCGCCCTCCCAACAGGGTACATGACAGCTTCCATTCTAGATGCTAAGAATACAGTAGTAAAGGACATAAGAAGGAAGATCTAACTTCTTTGGTCACATTGTGTCTGTCTGTGTATCTGTGTGTTTGTATCTGTGCATGGCAGTATTGCCAGAAAGAAATAAATACAATTACTTTGTGAGGTGCTCTTGTATTGTACAGAGGGGAAAACAAAACAAAGTAAGGTGGAAATAAGCCATATGAGGCTTATTAATCCCAAATAAGATGAGGGTCTGGGCTTGGCTGTAAGACTGACCTTTGGACAAGACTTGATGGAAGCATGAGAGCAAATAAATGCTGTCTTGATTATCTAAGACAGTGGTTCTCAACCTGCGTGTCTCCAACCCTTTGGGGGTTAGCATCTCAGATATCCTGCATATCAGATTTACATATGATTCGTAAGAGTAGCAGAATTACAGTTATGAAGTATCAACAAAATAATTTAATGATGGGTCACTATAACATGAGTAACTGTGTTAAAGGGCTGCAGCATTAGGAAGGTTGAGAAATCACTGGTCTAGGAAAACCTTAGATTACTTAGAGTTAGAAATATGGCTGAGGAGATGGTTTAGTTGGCAAAATGTTTGGCCCTCAAGCATGAGAACCTAGCTTTGACTCCTAGTACCCACATAAAAATGTCAAGTATGGTGGCCTATACTTGTAATCCCAGCTCTGGAAAGGCTGAGAAAGTCAGATCATTGGGCATACTGGGCATTAGACTGGCCTAGCTCACTTGGAGAACTCCAGGTTCAATAAGACACTCTGTCTAAAACAAAAGGAAGGAGAGAGAAAGAGAGGGAGAGAGGAGGGAAAAGGACAGGGAGAAAAAGAGGAGGAGGGAGAGGAGAGAGAGAGTTGGGGGAAGGAGAGGGAAGGAGTATTACACCAGAGGATGACTCTGAAGTTACTTCTGACCACCATACATGTGCACCTATGTACACACGCACTTTTCCCCACACTAACAAGCACACACACAAAATTATCAATGGAAGGCATCAATATGGTTTTAAACCATTGTCATTACCTTCAAAAGTTAGTAGATTTGTCCATTTTGAATATTATTAACAAATTATGCTTCTTAAATGCTTCAAAGGTCAGGTCATATCTATGCAAAGAAGTCTTTGGAGAATCTCCATTACTGCATGACAGAATTATTTAGCAGAATATAATAAGATCTAGTGATACAAAGACCCAGTTTCTTCTTTCAAGAGCTCTTAATCAATTAGGGACGATGGATTTCATTATGAGAATATAATAAAATCAATGGTAGACATATCCCCAGGAACTGTTAAAATCACAAAGGAGGCATTTCATATACCCAGGAGGAAGGTATGGGTTAGGAAAGGCCTCCACAGAGAAAACCACACTTGAATAGAATTTACCAGAAGGGACGATCTGAGCAGCAGGGACTTTAGGTTTATGCACGTGAAACACGACAGATGAACTACGAGTGACTCATAGCTCTCTCTCTCTCTCTCTCTCTCTCTCTCTCTCTCTCTCTCTCTCTCCGCCACTTCCCTTCTCTCTGTGTGTGTTTGTATAGAAGGAAAGAGACCGCTTGTTGGTTCTTGGCTGCTCAGCTCCAAAATAATCACATAGAAACATATTTAAATCACTGCTTGGCCTACGAGTTCTAACTTATTATTGGCTAACTCTTACATCTTAATTTAACCCATTTCCATTAATCTGTGTATCACCTCATGGCAGTGGCTTACTGACTAAAGTTCCCAGCATCTGTCTCTGGCAGTGACTCCATGGCTTCCCCTTGCCTCTGCCCTTCTTTCTCCCAGCATTCAGTTTAGTTTTCCCCACCTAAGTTTTGCCCTGTTATAGGTCCAAAGCAGTTTCTTTATTCATTAATGGTAATCACAGCATACAGAGGGAAATCCCACATCGTGTATGTGTGTTGGTGTGTGTGTGTGTAAGTTGGGAATGAAGATACATAAGACTGGGATTATGGGAGCATAAGAGAGGTCATCTTAACAATTTCCCATGAGACACATCTTTCTTACTGGGCACTGCCCAGCAGAGCTGGCCTCTGATATCTCCACTTTGCTTAGGCTGACCTATGTGTCAGAGAGTCTCCTCTTTCCTACCCATTTCTTCAGAGAGTATTCATGTCTTAAATTCTGATGGCAGCCTGCCCCAGCTGAGAGCCCTTCTTTGCGATAGCTGTCCAGTGTGATCTAGGGAATGCCTGTCATGAACCCTTAGGTTGTGCTCACATTCTTTTTGCCACAGCTGACTCCTGCCAGTTCAAGGTTTCAAGGTTGTGCGTCTATTTTCCTTTTACAGTTAATAAATTCGAGACAGCAAATTACTGTTTCCCTATCCATCACCATATTGTTCATCATTGAAGAGTTGCCCGATATGTACTTGTCTCAAAAGACATTTATTGTTCCTGCATTTTAGAAACCTGTGTGCTTTGGTTCTCCTTTTAGGTGAGGTCTTATGATGTCTGCTAGGTTGCCTTTGAACTCCTCTTCCTCCTGTTTCCTCCTTCCCAGTGCTGAGATTATAGGTCTTTCATTTCTGTAAGCCTGCATTTTCCAAATGGCAGCCATTGTCCAGCAGCAGTCATGTATAATGAAAATAATTAAAATTAGATCAAATGAAAATTCATTGTCCCTGTGTCATTTGCCACATTCCAGGGGCTTAATAGTTACTATGTAGAGCAATGCAGAAGAGATTTCATCATTAAAGAGAGTTAATTCAACTATCACTCAGTTACAATATTTTTTAAAAGAAATTTCCAGATGAGAAGTGCTTCAGGCCACTTGGGAATTGTACCTATAAACTGTCAAAAGAGCGCCACTCAATTCTATTACATATGATGTTAAAGTTATTGATAAAATATTATAATTTGACTCCAAGTAATTTACTTTTATAAGCTTGGTAATACACAAGTAGATATTTATTGAAGGCATAAAAATAATAACATTTTATTGATATCTACTCTGTGCCAGGCATTGTGCTAATAATATGCTAAAGTATTTTATGTCACATATATTTTAATTTAACCTTTAGAATGACCCCTAGGAATATATATTATTGAAGAAGAGGGCACTCAGGTCACAAGGGTGAAATAATTTGCCTGGGAAATATAGGCATGAAACCAATTGTGCTGGCCCAGTCAGGACTGAAGACCACAGTCTGCCCACATAATACATCATATGAATGCACATAGATGCACATACATAATTTGTCAATATCAGCTACCATGCCTGCTTCTTTCTACAAAATAAGGATCTTAAGGTCTTCACATACTCTTTCTTCCTTTGTAAAGGTAACTACTGTTTTGCAGCTAGTGCACACCTCCTTTCCATGTAGGCATGAGGATTTACCCCGAACAACATATACGATTTTGAATATAATTCATTAAAAACATAGCTCACCAACTTATGTTTTCTGATCATTATTTTTTCTTTTGACATTTATTCCTACGGGCACATGTAGCTTTGGTTCATTCACCTCAACTGTTTTAATACTGTGCCCTATATGAAGATAGTGGCTTCCCAATTCGTCTACGGATAGATATTTGAATCGCTCCTATTTTCTTAATTGTGTGCTATTACAGCAGAGGACTTCTGCACGCATGCTTTCTCCCACTCTTTTCTGGCGTACCCATTTCTAAAGATCATAGGGAACTTCATGCCCATGTCTGTTTTTCTAGGTAACAATAAATTCTTCTCAAAGTGCTTAAGCTTGCCAATTTTCACATTTCTGTAGAGTTATGTATCTTCAGACTTCAGATTTTTCCATTTCAATGAGGATAAAATATTTTTGCTCTAATTCTCATTTCCTTGGTGAAGTTGAATGTATTTTCTATCATTTAGGGTGCACACATGGTGCTTTCTCTGAGCCTTGCCCAACTTTGCTCACTCGTCAAGTGTCCACCAGTCTGCTGCTTCTCATTGATCCATAGAAACCATCTATGATCTTTTTAATTCTTGTTACTTTTGTATCTTGCAAATTACTTTCCTCTTTTCTCTCCCCTTTTATTTTTGCTCTTAGACATCTCAAATTTCAATATCCTTCAATATCCTCAGATATTTCATTTGTCTCTTCAAGATTTGACTTTTGGTGTCTTTCTTAACACCTGGTGCTAATCCATCTTCCTCATATTTTCATGATATACCCATGATAAGCACATGCCCATGTTTTCTTCTAATGCAATGGTTCTCAACCTTTGGCTCATGACCCCACAGGGGGTCAAATGACCCTTTCACAGCGGTTGCTTAAGACCAACTGGATATCAGATATTTACATTACGATTTATAACAGTAGCAAAATTATAGTTAGGAGATATTAATGGAATAAGTCTATAGTTTGGGGTCACTACAACATGAGGAACTGTATTGAAGTTCCCGTATTCCCTGTGTTGGGAAGGTTGAGAACCACTGTGCTAATGGTTTTGAAATGTTGCTTCTTACATTAAAGGTTATGGGTATTTGGGGTTTATTTCCATGTGAGAGCAAAGCAGGAATCCAGTTTCATTTTCAGAAAGATAATGAAATTATCTTATTTTTGACCATTTCCCTCCCCATTTTATGAAAAGAAATTCTGTCAATCACTGTGTCCCCCTATTTGTGGGGAAGAGAGCCTCCGTGGCTTCTCTGCTCCTGGATTTTACTCACCTCACTCTGTAACGTTATAATTTTTGAAATATGATCGTGTACTTATTTGTCCTTGGAAATGTTTTCTTTAATTGCCTTTGGTGCTCTTAATTCTTTTTTTCCCCCTGCTTTGTTTTCAGAACAGCTGGGCAAACTTCAGTCCTTTCTGTCTGTCACCTCGGGGAACTGATCTTTTATTGCAGCAGCTTCTATTTAGCTTTGTCCCTGTACTTCTATGAAGGAGTCCCTTCCTTGGGTGCTTCTGAGGTTTGGGGTAATGTTCAGGCGGAGGATGAGATGGCCGGTCCTATACTCTCATCCTTCACATTTAACGAGCAAGAAAGAACCTATTTCCAAGGCCCAGGGAGAGCCACTTACTCAACCCAACTTGCCAAAGACAGGCCACCACATCCCCAAGTGGGTATGGCTAGGTGTGGTTCAGACCTAAGTGGTCCCGGTGTAGGTCCAAGAACTACATTGCAGTTCTTCTTGGCTTTAGCAGAAAGAGAAGAGAAAGGACCCTTTCTAGTCCAAGTCACTGCAACCACATGAAAGCTTCCAGTTAGGGCTCCTTGTTTCTGCGAGTCACACCTTCACAGCTACTTCCCAGATCCTGAGACTGGAGCAGAGGAGCGTAGGATGGAAATGACCACTGTTCTAGCTACTTCGTGCTGTTTGCCAGTTGGGGGTGGGCGAAAGGGCTCAAGAAAGACAAAGGAGGGAGAGGGATTTGAATGACTTCACTCTTGAAAAAGTTCGCTGTAATTACAAATAAAGTTTCAGTCTTGCGGCTGTGGTTATCCACCCAAATACAATCTTCACCGGCTGTGAACTCTATTTCCTATTCATTAGTGGCTCTCCCCCGGTCAGTGGATATGTTCCAATCATAAATGAATTCTTAATAGCTTCAAACCAAAGGAATTACAGTACAAAGGTCACTGTTTATTTTTTAAGTGGCTTTTTGTAACCTAATACCAAAGATTCATGATAAGAAAACTCACTCCTTCTGGAACTGGTTGGAAGATGAAAGGGCCAGGTTGACAATGTCACATTAAAGACGCTGAAGTAAAGGGAGGCCCCAGGAGTAGCCCTGCACCGGATGCGTGCAATCACGGGCTTTCGTTTAAGCAGAATTGTAGCTCAGTCTCTGACAGAGACCAGCATCAGCTAGGGCATAAAGGGGGGTGTTCTTAAGAAAAACCAAACTAGTAATAAGTTAAGTAGGATAAAAATTAATTTATTGTTGTTCTTAAAATTTAGGCTGCTATGGGGGCGCTGCTGTAGCATAGAGTCCTCAGCAGGACCAGTTCTGTATAGCTTTTCAAGGTTGGATAGTCTGCTAGTACATGTGTGGATCTCACTGCTGCAGGGGAGGACATGAGCCTTGTTTGTAGAGTTTTCTAGAAGCCTGTCAACTATTTTTTTTCTCTAATGACTTTAGTCAGATGTGGTCATGTGACAAATATTCTGCAAGAAAATCTCGGAATCTTGATTCTTGTTGTGGGCAGCCATATTCCTCAGCAAAAAATGCCAAAGTGACAGAGATGAAAGAGATCAAGCAAGAGATGAGGTAGATTCTGTTTGTACAGGGCCTATTGGCTTTGATTCCTGTACACCATAGAGCCCAGGAGAGGTTCACATGCTTCAGCAATCCCAGAATAACCAGCCGTCCCTTTGCTTTGTATTTTGAAGTGTATGCTTAAGGAATTGGTTGTTCAGACAGTGTTCATGTTTTAGAGTCTTAGATTCTGTGTAGTCTGTAGAGGAGATAAGATGATACAAGAAGACAGAGGTACATGCTGCACAGAGATTGTAATAGAGTGACAGGAAGTTCAAGAAGTAAAGGTGAGACTTCCCATATAAATGGTGCTTCACCCCTGACACAGCCATTTGTCACCTCTTATCTATGTGCAGATCTAGTAAATGAGCCAGAGGATCTGGGAAAAGTTGGAGGAGTGAATGGGGGAATAGATATAATTTTATTTCTTTGAATATACATATGAAAATTTCAAAGATAAGAAAAGTATCTGAATAAGATTCAAATATTAATGAAAAGTTAAATTTGACTTTCCTAAACATACCTCTGCTATAGGAAAACAAGGCAACCAAGACTTTCTAATCTAGATCCAGTATTCATTCTTTAAAATAAAAATTTATTTTATTTACATGATATTTAAATTTAGTTTCTGTCGGGTGGTGGTGGCACACACCTTTAATCTCAGCACTCAGGAGACAGAGGCAGGCAGATCTTTATGAGTTCAAGGCCAGCCTTGTCTACAGAGTGAATTCCAAGACAGTTAGGACTGTTTCACAGAGGAACCCTCTCTCGAAAAAACAAAACTAACTAACTAACAAGCTAACTAAATGAATAATTTTAGTTTCCTCACTTGATTTTTCATTATTTTTCTGCCAAGAAGTAGAACCCAATCCCCTCAGTCAGGTTCACATTGAGAGTCAAGATATTCCCCCTGAAAATTTGACAAAGAAAATGTGCTTTGTACATTTAAAAACGAAGTGTAAATGCGCACACATGTGTCCTTACACACACATCCTTACCCATAAGAGCCAGATGTCTGCCCTAAAGCTTTGAAAAGCTTAATAAAATAGCAAAAATAAAATAAAATACAATAAAAAATAAAACAAACATTCTTACTGTATTTAAATAAAACACAACTTGAAAGCTTGACTTGGAAGTGTTAGATCACAAGAAACAAAATAATCCTTTAATAAGAATCAATTAGGACGGATAGAGATTAAAAACCGCAGCACCAGCACTACAAAGCTCTCTGGTTAAATCATAACTAGCTCAAAGAGTAGGGCTAGTGATCTTCAAGAAAACCCACCCAACTGTACAAATCATAACCCAGGCAGACACAGAACAAACACATGTAAACAGATATCAAGAGAAGTGATAACGAGAAAACTTAATGTTTATCTAATTGAAAATTCTGGATAATATATAGAATGGGACAGAGGAACAATGCAACGTGTGTTGGGTTGGCAGTGTTCTCACAATACTTAAGGGCACTGATAGAAGATGGAGGAAGTCTACAAGAAGAAAAACTAAAAGAAGGCCACATTTGGATATTGGAAATTCAAAACAAAGGCACAGGTAAAGAGAGGTGAGAAGTAGTTACAGATAAAGAGATCAGATGATACCTTCCTAACACTGCAACCCTTTAATAAAACCCTCATGCTGTGGTGACCCCAACCATAAAACTATTTCTTTACTACTTCATAACTGTCAATTTTGCTGCTGTTATGAATCATAATGTAAATATCTGATACACAGGATGTCTGACATGAGACCCTTGTGGAAGAGTCATTCAACTCCCAAAGGGGTCACAACCTACAAGTTAGGAATCCCTGAGTTAGCTGGAGAGCTGACATCTCCATGACAGAAGAATAGAACAAGAGTCCTTCACAGCCCATAACTCTATGCCCAGTGAAGACATCCCTACAAACACTAGCGTAAAATCAGAACATGCTAAATAAACCTTACAGAGAAGGCATCATTCAAAAGGAGTGTTAGGTAGCATATACTACAAATGTGTGTGTGTGGTGGGGAAAACAGTGATAGTCAGAAATGCAGAAAGGGGTATGGACAGCGGGTATCAGGAAAGCCATGTGCGGTTCACCAGCATTGTTTTCTAAAGCAGCGGATACAGCATTTTGTTTTTCTGGATAAAAGAACTTTAGAATAGAATTATTGGAATATAATATAATAGTAGGCAAGTCAAAAGAAACAAATTGACTACTAATTTCAGTAAAAGGATAAGTATGTGATTGTCCTCTCTATAAAGATATTTTTTGTTATTTTTTAAGATTTATTTTGTGTGTGTGTGTGTATGCATGTAATAGTGCAGGTACCTACAGAGGCCAGAAGTAGATAACATTTTTGCGGGAGTTAAGGTCATAGGTGATTTTGAACACCCTGATATGGTGGTGCCGGTTCTTGGAACCAAACCCCAGTTCTCTGAAAGAACAGAACACATTCTCTTAACCACCAAGACATCACTTTAAATCTGAATAACATGTATGTGTGTGTTTGTGTATGTGTGTGTGTGAGAGAGAGAGAGAGAGAAAGAGAGAGAGAGAGAGAGAGAGAGAGAGAGAGAGAGAGAGAGAGAGAAAGGAAGAGAGAGGAAGAGAGTGAAAGAGAGAATGTGTGTATAAATACACACATGGACACAGAAACACACACATGCATACACACCACTCAGGGTAAATCTTTAGTTTTCAAGGTAACCTGATCTCAAGAGTCCTTAGAGATGACAAACCTGCACACAATCACATTTCTCATTCAGAATGGTTCAGTTTGTGCGTGTGGCTTGCACACATCCCACTGTACAGTTGAAACCATACAGATGGCTTGTAGTATTTAATGCAATGTAAATACTCCATAAATACCCTTGCTTTGATGAAGAGATATTAGGAAAATCTGGCAGTAGTGGCACACGCCTTTAATCTCAGCCCTTAGGAGGCAGAGGCAAGAAGATCTCTGTGAGTTTGAAGTAGCCTAGCCTACAGAGCTAGTTCCAGGACAGGCAACAAAGCTATAAAGAAAACCAAAAAAAACAAAAATCCAAAAAACCAAAACCAAAAACAAAAGCTATATTAGAAAGATGGTGCCTTTATGTGTCCAGTGCAGACGTAATATTTCCCTCAAGACTTTTATCCACTGTTGGCTGCAACCAGAGATGTAGAGCAAGCAGACACCAAGAGCTGACTCTGCATATATGAGTGCATCTCATGCACACATGCACAGACACACATGCACAAATGTGTATACAGGCAAAGATGGACAATATATTACTTGGAGATTCATCTATATGGCATTATAATTGCACTAGGGAGTCCATAACTTAGGACAGGTGTTTCCATTGTCAAGTAGTAAAAAAATGTGTTTAATGCAGGACAGAGTTGGATTTTACTAATCTATGTGGTGAATTCATGGTGTAGACTTCATTATTATCATTTTAAATATATAGGTATTCTCTCTCCAGTCTTCTGTAACAATGGTTCTTGTAGACTCTGGGTTTCATAGTTTGGCTCTGTACCTCTGCAATCTTTGACAAGTCATTTCATCTCTCGAAGCTCCTGGTCCCTGGTCTATAATAATGCTTGAAGATTTCAATTTTCTCCGTGTCCATCATGTTTATAAGCCTTGAGCATATTTTCGCGGGAGTCGTTAAGAGTCCCTCAACCTTGTCCTGGTGTTCTTGGGTGTAGAGCAGAAGTAACCTCAACTCCTCTGTTCTCCGTAGTTCTAGAATCCATACTTTTGTACAGTAAGGAGCAGACAATGAGAAATAGAAACATGGTCTAGAGAAAGACATTCAGGAACCAAGACGAAGTCACCAGGAGATTAGAAGCAGCTAACAGTTAAAATCCAAGCGATTTCTTTCGTTTGTTCTGTGAAGAACAGAATGTTCACGTTTGTTGATAAAAATGTGTGTGTCTTACAATCAGTGGAAGGAGAAAAGTCACATTTGTCTTGAGTGAAAGGAACAAACAAACAGCACGTTTGAGGCAAATAAAGACAATTAATAAAGCCTGCCATTTCCGTTTGCTTTTGGTTCCCTAGTTAAACATAGCAACGTGAGTACTGTAAATATCCCACATATGTAAACACTCCCACCATGTCTCTATTAATCACGTAGTACAACAATTGATATTCTCAATTAAAACCCTTAATTTGCCTGCTACAGTGCCTGCAGTCCCTGGAGTAATTACTCTCTTATTTTCCTAGATAACTTATTTAGGGGGGGAAATAAAATAATGAAATGATCTTAAAATGAAAAGGCCCGAAAATAGCGCACTCATTTAAATTACAATACTTCACAGGCATCTGAGGTTCTTCCTCTCTGCAATAATGCAGCTGTTTTCCTGAGGGTCTTCTTGTAAGTTTGGGAGGAAAAAAAATTGTTATGAGCCTCCCTTAACCCCAAGGAAAGCAGCTGTGTTTTTGATAAACTGGCCTACAGTTTCAACACTTCAAGCTATGGGGAAATTTACATGGGAATTTTCTGCATTATATATCCATGAGCAATATATTCTCAACTGTAACAACACACATTACCTTTACTTTACGCGTCAGAGTGGCCAGACAGTACGTGGCGGAATTATAAACCTGACCTTCAGCGGAAGACTGCCCCAGAGCAGAGTTGCCTCTCTCTGCTCTCAGAGTTGCTCTCATTGCCTCTGACCTATTCAGACACACGTGGGAAATTAGCAAGCAGTAAGAAGATGCTTCAGCTGAATGGATTATCAGAAGTTTCATAAAATGGTGGCATGACCCAAGATATCAGGAAGATGTTGACCAGACTGACATGGTTGAAGAGCCCGATGCTGGCACTCCGAAATACTTTCAGTTCACAGCCTGCTCCCTCACCCTTCCTCTCAGAGGCTGTGTGCTCCTGATTTTGTACAAGTAAAAAATACCTTAGCACCTGATGCGTATTTCAAGGTTTCCTTTTACGTTCTCAAGAAGTGACCTGACTTGTCTCCACCAATGGCATTAAAGCATGCAGCGGCAAACAATGCATTAACTACTCCTCGCTGCGCTCTACAATGAAGTGCCCTTGCTTTTCCTGGTGGACTCCGTCCTCTCAGTTCAATCCACTGCTGCTGCCGCTGAACAGTCTCCTGGGCTGCTCTTTCAGGCGGAATCATTGTTCTTTGTCAGATTCGGTCTCCATCAAGACAACGCATGCTCATTCAAGGCTTGTTTTTTCCTTTTGTGCACCATCCGTCCTGCTGCCGGTTTCCTAATTCGGTTGCTTCTGTCCTATGCTCAGAGCAACAAGCAGTCAACTTTCTCTTTCTTCAGTGAGCAGCCCCTATTTTAAGAGTGCTGCTAGGGTGGTGGTTTTTAATGTTTGCTTCTTTTATGTTGAGGGATTGCACCAGGATAGCAAACATTTCTCGGCCAAATTCATTTAGCACCATCATTTGGGAGTCCTGATATAGTACAAATGTCTGCATTTTCTAGTAAAGAGGACAGACAGACTGACAAGGAAACAGATGACTGGCCATCATAGAAGGAGCCAATCACACAGTGGGACTCGAGGGCTGTTTGTGTAGAGGGAAACTGGCCATTTATTCCTGAGGAGGTGTGTCAGCAGACTCAAGTGGACTGTGTCAGTCATTGCTGCCTGTGTTAGTGTGCACTCATAGGTGAGTGCTAGTGTCCCCAAAGTCATGAAACTAGCCAATGGCAGAGGCAGAATTCTGTTTCTACCTCCTCATGCTTGTAGACAATCTTCCTCTCTTCTTTATCAACCCTCTGTGACAGAACCCCAGAACCAATATGAAAATTCATGTTTGTTTATGCATGCAGAACTGTCACCTACAAATATGACAGAAAAAATGACTTGATTAGCTTCTCGCGTTCAATTGTCTTTGTGACTTCCCATTCACCAGGGCTACAGAAATACGCAGAGTGGCATTCATCATAGCTGCCTTCCCTATGTTATGAAAGTATCCCCAAGCAAAGCTACCCTCTGCTCTGCTGGTAACAGGCATGCACAGGAGAACCAGACCCACCTGATACTCCAGGCAGTTCTGCAAGTCATTCAGTGTTGAAAGATACAGTGGTTTCAGTTTTATCCTCTCAACGGTGCATTGCCCCTCATCTGAGAATACTACTTTAGAGGCAGATATGGTCTTTCAGTGAGCATCAAATTTAGTGGGGGTAAACCTATTCCAATGGGAACAATTTCCTTTTTAAGTGGGAATTTTAGAGACCTATGGCAGGGAGAATAGTATTGTGATATCGAAGGCAGAGACCTACAGACCAGGAATGGAAAATATGTAAATTTCCAGGCTGTAATCATGGGAAGCTAGAAGATAAAGAAGAACACAGTCTCCCTCACAGACCCCAGCAAACACCAAGCCCATGGACCAGCACCTAGATCTAGGACTTTTGGCTTCTAGGACCTTGAGACCATAAATTACTGCTGATAAAATTGTGTGTGGTGTGGTGCTTTGTCTGGTAGTGCCAAAATAATAGAGCAGCAGGCAGGATAGATAACATGGTGGGGGGGGGAGGAGAAAGGATGAGATAAGATAAGATAAGATAAGATAAGATAAGATAAGATAAGGGGAGAATAGAACGAGGAGAGAAAGGATGGAGTGATGGAGGAGAAAAAGGAAAACAAAAGAGTAATCAGCTGTCTTGCTTTTCTCCTGCTCCTGTGACGTTGCTTATGGGAGGGTGATCTTCTAGAACCCTTCTTCAAAATCAGTTTCTCAGTATCATCAGTATAACACTTGGTTCCACATGGTAGAACAAATTAGCAATTGATCCAACTCGGTGACATCTACATGAAATGATCTTTAGGTGAAGCAAAGTCAATGTGGTTTACGGCCAGTCTCAGCCCCACCTGCATCTTGTTCCTTTGGAATGTGAAACTGGGAATAGTGAACATCCTCACTTGGCTCACAGGTTTCACTTAGTTCCTGACCCAAACGTGCCACTAAGAAAGAGTAGCTCTTCAGAAGACAGTTGTACTGGCTCTAACAGGAGAGAGGCACATTGCAGTGAGGGGTTCTTTTCAGAGCAAAAGCCCGAAGACGCTTATGTAGCTCATGTGCAAATATGTGTATGTGTGTGTGCACACTCGTGTGTGCATGCACATTTATGTGTATGTGTGTACGCACATGTATATTTAGGAATGTGAAAGTTGACTATCTTTAACACAATTTTTAAGGGGACAGACAAGTGAGTGGATGAATGAGTAATGGATGCTGTGGTATCTAAGAGTGATCAAGGGCATTGACCTGGCATAGGATTAGATTAATAAAGGTGTCACAAAAGCTCAATGTAGTATTGTTACTTTCTTGAGCCTTCCTTACTTCCTTCATCAACTTTATTTGAGAATTAAAGCTCGTTTTTCAGAGAGCATCCTGATTTAACTTTCATGGTACTGTTTCTGGTGCTAGTCAAGCTTATGCAGGGAAGACTCTTGGAACACCATGAAATAAAACCCACTTCAGATACAAAAACTTCCTTCTTCCTTAGGAAAAATGACACTATGGAAAAATAATCTTTGCAAAATACAATTTTCTTAATCTATCACCATCTTGTGATTAATGAATGCATTAGCAGAAAGCAAGCATTGCTTACTACCTTAGTGTGAGGATGGTATGTGTACCCAGTTGTGCCTTCTCAGGTAAATGTCATAGGCATGGCCCCCACATTTCTAGGTCATCTGTGATAAGTATTATATATTTTGTTCCTTGTGCTTCTAAAATGCTCGAATATTACCTGACCCTTATGGTACATTCAACAGTTGTGACTCTTTAGACCAGATAGTGAGATGTTATTTATTGCTTACAGACTTCCAGCTTGGGATGATGATCCTGTAGGTGCCACATCTAAGTTTGATGTAAGACATAATTCAGAACTCAGAATGAAAAAAAATTCTTCTTGTATTCCCCTACATCAAAATGTGAGTTCTTATATGCCTATAAGTTGCCTCAAATCAACTCAAGATAGAGGGAGCCCCTCTACCATTCTGAGAAAGAGCAAAGATTTGGTATCACCTCCACTTGAGGCTACAATCCTTGGGGACCTACGTTTTTTAACTTAGCTACTCTTCCCTGCCAGTGTTAAATGCAGCAAAGTGTTATACAAGCCTGTCTATGCTCAGGAAATTTCTTTCAACTTTCCTTCTTATAACCTGTTCACCAAACTTTGTTCAGTTTTAAGCCTAACAGATGTTGGCTATGCCCATGCTTATTCAGAAATTATTGCTTTATGTAATATTTAAGACAGCTACAAAAGTATTATTTCTATTATTTCTAGTTTATATGGAATTCAAGTTTAACTGGTTACTGTGTATTTATATTTGCTAAATCTTTGAACTAATAGCTGCATGTAATTTTCTTCGCAGCTTTAAAGAGGTGTTGGGGACAGATGCATGTATTTAGGTCAGAGGACAGCTTGCAGGAGTCAGTTCTCGCTTTCCAACATGGAGACTTGGCATCAAACTCAAGTCCTCAAGATTGGGAACAAGTAACTTTACCTGGTGAACCATCTTGATAATCACTGGTTACTCGCAACCTTCAAAATAATGGACTCCTTATCCCCACTCCCCCACCCCGCCAAAGAAACTAGCATCAGTGCAATCTATTAGTGGCAACAGTCTCTAGAATATATTAATATTCTAATGGTTACTTTTAATAAAAGTAACCAAATAGAAAGTTGAGAAGTAGATCATGTATATAACCTACTATTTTGGCTGGTTTCTGAGACAAGATTTTATGTAGCCTAGGCTAGGCTAGAATTTGCTATACAGCCAAAGTTTGCTTTGAATTGCTATTCCTGCTACCTCCATATTCTGAGTGCTGGGGTTACAGACATGCATCACCATGCCTGGCCGGTCTAACTTACTTTTTAAGTCTCAGAATTTTTTAAATCTTAAGATGGTAAGGAATCTTTGAGACTATCATGTCCCCTAAATGATAGATTCCTCTTCTCAGCAGAGAGAACTGTGGCTGTCAAAGGAAGTTTTGGGGTGACAAGGCTGCTGTCTTATTTGTATCTCAACTTCAAGAAAAGGAAGTTGTAAATAATTTAACCAAAGTCACTGTGTGTGTATTTGTGTGTGTGTGTGTGTGTGTGTGTGTATTCGTGTATGTATATATACGTATGTATGCATGCATGTATGTATGTATGTATGTGTATGCATGCATGTTCCTACATGAAGTTACTGTCTGAAATAATGCTTCCTTTCTGAAAATGGAGCTGTCTGGCTACTCTAGCCAACTGCATTCTCTCAGGGAGGGCAAAGCCCTTGGTTCTTGTATAAGAGAGATGTGGACTGAACTCCCTTGGAAACTGAACTGACAATGTGGAAGAAGTGTCATAGCTGAGCATGGCAACCCTTCCTGCTCTGGGACAAATGTGCCACCTGGAGGCCCACCTGGAAGTCCACTGAGAGGTTCAGGGCTGAGATCCTAAGCGGAAATCTTGAGTTTATAAACAATTCTTTTTGTCTGTGTTAGCTCTGTTCCCGCAATGCTATTATCATGTCATGGTTGAAAGTGATAAAAGAAAAAAATATATAAAATAATCCTAATGGGCTCATTGTCAAGTAATTCAGAACATAGTGAATAGCTTGTCAAGCATGAGGGTTTACACTGAAGGAAAACAAGCTTAGAGATTCTCTTCCATTCCTGTCCTGCTCTCTGAGCCGGCAAAGTACAGTGTTTTCAACAAAACTACCGCATGTGGTGATGGAAATTTAAATGAGCTATGTGACAAACCAGATACAATGTTTGTGCTTCACACTAGAAGTGGCACAGTGCTAAAAGACATCGGGTGCAGAGTATGTCAAATCTGACTGTGAGGATGCTATCCCCGCTGAAACGCAGTGGCTGGCGCTGGAAACAGGGGACTTTTTAATGATGCTATAGAAGTAGATAAGGTACCAATAGCATTCCCTCCAGCTTTAGGGCATACTCAAATGCAAGTTATCAGGCCCAGAGAAACAAATGTAGCAAATCCACCCATTCTTAGATTAAATAAATGAAATCATTGGCAGTATCAAATATATAATTCAATAAAAAAACTTTCATTCAACATTTAAAAGATTCCAGATGGTTTGATATTTTTCCAAAAATAAGCATAGCCTATACTTTTATTAAATGAAAACAGCTAATTATTTTCTAGAAATATTTTTTTCTAGAAAATAATTATTTTCTAGAAACAAACACTGGGAAAATATGCCATTTAGGTTTATCCATTAAGCTTATCTACAATCATAGATAATATATAAAAGAACATTCACCTTAGATGTTTACCATACTCTCTTCTTTAATACAGTTTAGATGATGATCTTAGCTACTTACACATAGGAACTTAAAGTTCTTGTCATAATACAAAGAACTTGGATCCTAACTATCCAAGGGTTATACACTGTGTTAATGGTCTAGGCATGCGTTCTGCTTCTCCTCTGTTTCGTGTGGATGGATAGTAAACTGAAGACCAGTATTGCTTCCCTAGCCTTAGCTTCATTCTTTTAGCCTACCCCGGATGATTTCTCTATTTATAATGTACCCTAGAACTAAAAATAAACTGTATGAGGTAATTTCAAATGATAAGGAAAGATACTTCTCTTCTGTAGCCATTCCAATATAGAAATCAGTGACAAAAAGTTTAGAAAATTCTATTAGAGACTGAATCTAGATAGAGAGCATCATCAACTTGGAACCCATACCTGTTACTGCTTGGGTGATCAAGAACCAGAGGCTAGATAGCCCAGGGACACAGGACAAAACACTACTGTGTTGGAGAAGGGGACTGCTTGTTGGTTCCTGGCCTCCTGGCTTGCTTGGACCTGAAATAATCACACAGAAACTGTATTGATTAAGTTGCTGCTTGGCCCATTAGCTCTACCTTCTTATTGGCTAACTGTTACATATTAATTTAACCTATCTCCATTAATCTGTGCATCACCAGGAGGTCATAGCCTACCAGCAAAGTTTCAGCACATCTCCAGCAGCAGCTCCATGACTTCTCTCTAACTCTTTCTCATTTCTCCCAGCATTCACTTTAGTTTTTCCCACCTAGCTCTGTTCTTTTGCCCTACCACAGGCCAAGACAGTTTCTTCATTCATTAATCAATAAAAGCAACACATAGACAGAAGGACCTCCCACACCACTACTGGTCATACAAAACAAAAGCAGCAAAGAAACAACAAAATCCATAATGATAAAAAGACTCCTAACAAAAACCTGCTTTAATCATAGATCAGTGTCTTATAAGCCATCATCTAACAAGCTTCCTCTTTCAGCAGATGGGAACTAATACAGAGACCTACAATTAGAAGGCATACAGAAAGAGACCTTGGAACACTCAGCCCGTAAAAGGGTGGGGGGGGGTCCCATCAAATCTCTCTACTCAGCACTCAGGGAACCCTGAAGAGGAGGAGGAAGAAAGTAAGAGTCATAGGGGAAGGAAGACACCAAGAGAACAAGTCCTTATATACCAACCTAAGTAAACCTCATATGAACTCACAGAGACTAAGACAGGAAGCCCAGGGCCTGCATGAGTCGGCACCAGGTCCTCTGTGTATAGCACAGCTGCCATTTTAGTGTTCTCATGGGGTTCCTGAATGTGTGAACTAGTGGGTCTCTGGGTTTGTTCCTTCTCTTGGCTCTTTACCTTTTGATAACTTTGCTCAACTTTGATGTGATAGTCTTTTTATCTTACTTTGTTTTATTTTGTTATATTTTACGATTATCTCTCAGAATCTTGTTCTTTTCTAATGAGCCAGAGAAAGGGAGTGGATCAAGATGGGAGGGAGTTGGGGAGGAACAGGGAGGAGTAGAGGGAAGGGAAACCATAAGCAGGATATAGTACATGAGACAAGAATATATTTTCAAAAGAAGGAAGAAGTGGAAAGTGAGTAGAATAACCTGATTTCAAGAGTCATGCTCTCATTTTTTAACACCAAATTGCCATAAAACAGTAATTATTCCTGCAGTCATGACACTGAGAAGACATGAAGACAGTTGGTTGAGTTTACTTAGTATGCTGAAAAAGTTTCCCTAGAAGTTGGGCTTTTTATTGTTCTTTGCTTATATGAAATCTTGACTCTAATACAGGATATTTTTCTTATCCTGTAATGATTTAGTATTATAGCAATGTATTGTTTTGCTAGGGATTTTCCAAGTTTCTGGACTGAGCATATGTGATGGCCAGTTGTCTCCCGACATGGCTAGGGTGTGGGCTATTTAGTCAAATAGTAACCTAGGCATTACTCTGAAGGTATTTTGTAAATGTGGTTAATATCCAGAGTCAGTTGACTAAAGAACATTGCTATCGGTAGTACTGGTGCACCTCATCCAATGAGGTGAAGGCCTAAAGATCAAAACCTGGTTTTCCTGAAGACATTTAACATTAAATCTTCTATACTCCTCAGCATGTCAGTTTCCCATGTAAATTTCAGAACTGAAGACTACAATTCTGACACCTCCCTTTTTTGTTAGCCTGCTGTTGCTATCCTATATAAAGTAGTTTATACTTTTGTCAATATGTATGTGCTTGTTTATGTGTGTGTATAATGTATATGTATATACATATATATAACCAATATGGTAGGTAGGAGGACATATAGTATTGGACAGATAGACTAATCCTGAGGGATTGGATTATGTGACAAGAGAGGTCGAGAAGATTCACGAGCAAGCTAAAAGCCTAGTGAACAGTCAGGTACAGTTCCAGCCTGAATTCAAAAGTCTTACAACAAAGTCTTTTCACCTCAAGACCCAATTACCAAGAGTGATAGCCAAAGAATAGATGGATAGCCCATCTGAAGCAGAGAGCAAATTTGCCTCCCTTCTATCTTTTTTTTAGTTCCATTCAGGTCTTCAATAAATTGTAATGCCCAGCTCAGAAAGAAAAAAAGAAAGGAAGAAAGAAAGAAAGAAAGAAAGAAAGGGAGAGAGAGAGAGAGAGAGAAAGAAAGGAAGGAAGGAAGGAAGGAAGGAAGGAAGGAAGGAAGGAAGGAAGGAAGTGAGTGGGCAAAAGACCAGACAGCATTTCAACAGAAATTTATATGTATTAAAAAAATGAAAGATGGCTATTTGTCCTGAGTAAACCATCTTACAAAGGTGTCAAGTATTTTAAAAGAGAGGACTGCTTTGACTGCTTTTGGGGAGTTAAGTCATGTTAAGAACATTGCTAACTATGAGTCTTACTGGTAGAATGCTTAGTTATCACTCACTCTAGTCTTCTGGTATACCTCGGAATTATTGTTGATAATTGATCAACAATGACTTTGCTCTCTGCTTCAGATCAATGAGTTGATGAGTTCACCAAGTCTTGGTCTTTGGGAATGCAGTTCACTTGCTTCAGTCTTGTTCACCAACAAAACAGTTTTAAACCTATTTAAGTGAACAGAAATATATCAATATTAATTGCAATAGGAAATGACAATGGAAACAAGACAAGCTGAACCAAATGAATGATGATATTAAGTCTCTTAGACAATATTTCTCATGGGTCACAAATGAAATATGTAGTATGTAGGACCCCATTCTCCTCCGTTCCCTTTCCATTTTCAAGGGTGGGCCACAGAGTAAGCACATTATTAAGTGTGGGGAACCCCAATTCTTCTCTGGTTTCCTTCAATTACCAAAGGCAAATGAGTCTTTTGGACTTTCCAGGATGGCTCAGTGCTGAAGAGTACCGACTGCTCTTCCAAAGGTCCTGAGTTCAGTTCTCAGCAACCACATGGTTGGTGGCTCACAACCATCTGTAATGAGATCTGGGGCACTCTTGAGGAAGAGACCTGGTAAGTCATTGCCCTCATCAACTTAGACCATGAAATCCAACATGGACAAATTCAACAGAACCGCCATATACTGGTTGCCCATGCATGCTTCAGCATTACCAGGGCATAAATTTCATTTCACTTTTATTTTCCTTCTTAATATAGTAGTGATTCCAAATGAAGTCAGTAAAACTGACTTTTAAAAAATAAGTGTGTGTGTGTGTGTGTGTGTTTGTGTGTGTGTGTGTGTATCACGGTTCTCTCCTTGCCCTTGTTTGAGGCAGGGCCTCTCTTATTGCTACCATCATACTGTGCACTGCAGGCTCCCTGTTTCTGAGCTCCTGCATGATTTTCCTCCCCTTGCTTTCCATTTCACCATAAGAGCTCAGGGGTTATAGAAATATGGAACCATAGCTGGCTCATTCTGTGAGCTTTGGGGATTGAACCCAGGTCTTCAGGCTTACATGAATACTGCACTTATTCATGGAGCCATCTCACCAAGTCAGAACTAACTTGCATCTGTACTTTTTTGGGAGTTTCCTTATTAAAGGAAGGTGTATGGGTTTACAAAGTGCTTGTCCTGTGACAGCCCAGCTTTCTGACCTCCATCAGGACACTGAACATCCAAAATCCATTACTTTTGTGTGCATGTATGTTGGTGTACAACCATATATTCATGTGTGTGAATGCCTGTGCATATGTATGTACACAAGGCCAGAGGACAGCCTTAGCTGTCATTCCTTGAACACCCAAGCACCATCCACCTTGACTTACTGGACTAGGGAGCGTAGGCAGGATCTCTTACTGGCATGATACCAGTCAAGTAGGCTAGGCTATCTGGTTAGTTACCGTAAAGGGTCCACTTGCCCTTGCCCCCACTCAGTTCTGTGATTACAAGTGTTTACCAGTTCATACGAATTTTTAGTGTGAGATCTGAGGAGAAAAGTCAGGTCCTTAAAATGCTAACACATTATGAACTCAGCCGTCCCCTCAATTCCTGAAGCCTAACGTACTTTCTGTTCAAACTAAACTACTAACTGACTTATTATGTTCATCAATGGTTTCTTCTGTTTCCTTCCCGAATTCTCAGAGGACAGTCTCTTCAGTTTTTGCTGTTGTTATTGACACGGGGAAAGAGCGAGACTTTGGTAGAATGCTGAAGGAAGAGAATAGCGGTTTGCTGTCTATCTGATGAGTCTTCCTGAGCTTCTGAAATGGTGACCACAACCTGTGCTAGGCAGGGATGCTACTGATGTCACATGAAGCTACTCTGGAAAGAGGCCAAGTTAATTTAGCAGCCATTTAGTGACCCCAGGATCTTGTGCAAGCTTATGTGTTATGCAGGTGCTTGGAGATATAGTGATGTCCAGGGTTAGGCCTTGCCCTGGGGATACAGATAATTAGATGGAGATATAACCTAAGCTGTGAGGTGCCCATAAAGTACAGTCGAATAAAATACATGCTGTGTTGTGGCATCAACTGCGCTTTGAGAGGTGAGCAGAGAAGCTTGGTTTTGACTCGAGAAGCACTAGAAAAATGGGATAAAGTGGGGAAGTAGAGGCAGGTGGATCCTCCAAGTTCACTAGCCAACCAGCCTAGGCTACTTGTCTAATACAATATCAGTCAGAGATCCTGACATCCCTCCCCATCCCCCAAATCAATAAAACAAAGTCAGTGGTGCTTGAGTGTCAAAACAATTGGTCAACCTGACAGTTCGAGTTTGACTCCCAGAATCCTTGGAATGGTGGAGAAAGTCAACTCCCCCAAATTGATTTCTACAGGTATGGGCTGTGATGTAACTGCCCCTCTCCATAACACACACACACACACACACACACACACACACACACACACACACATGCACACACACCTAGAAAGGAAAGAAAAAATATTCCCCTATCTGAAAACATGGCAATACATGACACAGAAGGTTCACAGTTCAGTTGGCCCATCAGCTTGGGAACTTGTCAAAGTGATTTAAAGCTCCTTTCCCACCTACTCAGGAGACCCTGTACTGTTTTACAGCTGTTAAAGAAGTTAAAGAAATGACGGGCCACTTCCTGCCACCCACCCGGCTAGCTTTACCCGAAATAATTACATGGAAACTGTATTTTTTTAAACATTGCCTAGCCCATTATCTCCAGCCTCTTACTGGCTAACTCTCACATCTTGATTTCAACCCATTTCTAATAATCTGTATGTCACCACGAGCTCGTGGCTTACTGGAAAAGATTCAGTATGTCTGACCTGGCAGCTGGTTTCATGGTTTCTGCCTCACTTCCCTTCTTCCCAGCATTCTGTTCTGTCTATGCCACCTGTCTAAGTGCTGTCCTATCAAAGGGTCATGGCAGTTTCTTTATTAACCAATGAAAGTAACACATAGACAGATGACCCTCCTACATCATACAGCAATGCAGGAACATTCTGTGCTTCGGGTGAAGTGCACAGTCTCTACTTGTTCCACAGTTTCACCTCTATTTGTCCCCCTTTTTAATCTTTTCCCTTCTCATCATTCTGATAAAAGTCATGGATTTTCCCCCGTGTGATTCCTGGCCATTTGTATATCTTAGTTAGCAAGGTGCCTGCTTGTCTTTCAACCACTTTTGGGGGGGTTATTTATTATTGAATGGAATTTTACATAATTCTCAGCCTTATTCCTTTGCTTTAGTGCACATACAAACCAATACATAAACACATTCATTCATACTAATACAAACACAAACTAAGACAGGTGTTTTCTTTCTTTACAGGTTTATTTTGCTCTGTTGGGTTTTGTTTGTCAGTTTAGCAGGTCAGGTTTGTCACAACCTTTCCTGCCTCAGACTCCCAAGTGCTAGGATTACAGGTTTAAGCCACCATGGCTTTATGGTTTTGTTTACTATTTTGGATAATATATTTGGACCTAGTAATTATTTTAAAGTAATTATTATTTAATGTGAAAATTAGCACCTCAGATTGCAAGTGTTACACCTTTACCTGGGTCAAATAGTTTCCTTCTACCTGTTGACTGCTTTGACACCTTCATTTAAAACGGCTCTACTTCTGGACCCTGACTGTCTTGCTACTAATATTCAGTCAACTTCTATAGATGTGTAAACAGGGTTAATATCAGGTAAGTCAAGTCCTTTATCCATTTTACTCTCTTTACACTTAAATCTTACAGTTTATCACTTAAAATCCAAGTTTCTTCTGTAACTACTAGTTTTTCGTATTCTGAGAGTTTTATGTGTGTATAGCATGCATACCATGTATTGCAATCATATTTCCTCCTGTAGAACTCTCACCCCCTCTACTCCTGCTCACAAGGTTCCTCTTCCCTACTGTCCCCCCATCTTTGTGCTTTTTAGTGTATGCTTCTCTTCTCCATGAGAACCCAGCTGCGGTGTGTTGGTGACTGCAGCAGCCATGTTCTATTTAGTACGCGACATCCCACGATGCCCCTCTCTGTTCCCTAGCACTTACATTCTCTCCCTCCACTTGCCAAGATGTCCCCTGCTATTGAAGGGATATCGATGTCCCATTTAGCCCTGAACACTGAATGGTCACCACTTATTCTCATTCTTGAGATCAGTTTGAAGGAAATGACCTCTTAACAACATTGTGCCTCCTACTTCATAAATATAATTGTATCTGTTTTATTTTTCCATTTAGGTCTTTAATTTTGTGTGTGAGGGTAATATTCCCCTGTGTAAGTCTTCCCAAATGCTTTTCGCTTCAAATATGTTCCCAGGAACATTGTTTTAAATGTTACTTTTCTGCTGCTGGAAGTTGGTGTACAGGTCGAAATTGATTTTTTAATTGAACTTAAATCCTTTGATCAATGCAAAATTCATTTATTAGTTAAACAATTTTTTAAAGATTGTTAAGTATTTCTGTGTTAACAATTGAAATGCCGGTGAATCAAAGCAGGAATCCTTCTTTCTTTCCAATGTTTTGTCTTTGTATCTTATTCTCACTTCAAAAAAATTTTAACCTATATTTTTATTTTATGTATGTGGGTCTTTTACCTGCATGTACAGATATATACCATAGGTATGCAGTGCCTGTGAAGGCCGAAAGAAGGCAATGGATCTCCTGGAACTAGAGTTATAGATGACTGTGAGTTACCATGTGGGTGCTTGGGATTGAACTCAGGTCTTCTGGAGGAAGAATAAGAGTGCTTTTCATTGCTGAGCTATCTCTCCTGTCCTCAGTGTCTTAATTCCTATAATACAGTGTTCAATGTAAGTGGTGATCATATGTTTTCTTTATATTTTATAGCAAAGTGCTTAGTTAACTCTTTCCCTCTTTCAAACAGTGGGAGCATGCTTCCGACGTTAGCTTAGTTTAGCTTGTCTTCACTTTTAAGGAAGTTGGTTGTAAATTCAGAATCTTAATCTAGGGATATATGTGTAAAGTTAATGTAAATTATGGTGTTTTATTATGTTTCGGTGGTCAATGCTTCTGATGGTAAGTTGGTCTGTTTTGTATCATTCCTTCTCTGAATGTGATATATTCTCCTTTCTTCAATAAACTCTTCTATAAATGCATATATATATATATAAACACAAACATATGTTCACATATTGATTTAGCTTTTTAAACATGTGACTTTGTTATAACTAGGGATTATAACTTTATGCTTCTTTATACACTTATTTCATTAATTTCTGAACCTTCTTAAAATACATATTAGCATACTTGTGAATGTGCTTTCCTCAGAGTGTTAAGTTTTATTTTCTCAGGCTAGAAATTTAATGTTTGATAAACTTCATCCCTTCCAGAAATCGGGATTTATTTGAGCTTATCAGATTCTGGACACATTCACATAAGGTTTTGTATGCAACAAAGCCACCACTCTTTAAAGAAAATTAGAAATAAAATAAAATGGTGACTTGGTTTTAGGATTGTTATCTTGAGTCTTTCTGAGCCTTTACTTGAATCAGGGCGTAGTGTTTCTTCTTGAAGTTTGCTTTCCTGGCATTTCTGCTGACTGATCATTGTCTTGATCCGGCCTCTCCACTGGTAGAATTATGACAAACTGCACTATTATGTGCACTTTAATATCTCCTTTCTGCTCTCTGCCCCCAGTAAGCCCTGTAGCCTCTCGCATATTGCCTGCCTCACTTAGCATTTGGCCAACAGCCTTTTCTTTCCTTAACCCACCCCATCAATTTGGATGGGGTCAGTAGTCTCGGAAGTCTATTCCTGGCTTTCTGTGAGCAGAGGCATGGCTGCTACCTGCTTGGCTCTACTTTCCAGTGTCAAGGGTTGGATGTGATCCCAGGTAGAAAGCCCAGATGAATATGGTGTGAATCTTCTGTATACACTTTTTCTTTGGGGTCCCAGACCTGGGGCTCCATGTTTAATACATGACAGTTAGTTCATGTGATACTAAGGCTTTGTCTAAGAAATATGCTGAGATACACCTTTTGGAAAGATTCATATAGGCAAGTGCCCCCCACCCCACATATACTATACAGCCTCACAGCCCCCACACTTTTCAGAGAGAAGAAACAAAAAAAAGATTCCTTTTCCTCTTCTATACTCCTTTGGCTTGCTTTAGGATTAGCTTTCAGTGTGATGCCAACTTCAAGTGACATCTGTGCATTTTGTTCTTTTTTCTTTCAGAGCTTCTGTATACACTGTGGCTCCTCTGCATATGGCCGCCCCACTCTGTGAGTGGTTCCACGAGCTGGGTTCGGGGTTTTGAGACATCAGTTGTTCATTCTGTTGTGATGAGTATATTCGGGCCTGAGTGGAGAACTCATTAAGAGTTTAGTGCTTTCAGAAAAAGAAACAATGTCAATAAAAATGCGAAGGGAAAGTGCTGAAACAAACTGTATTTTACAACTTCTAATTTTATGAAGCTCTAACAGGATTTATTGAAAATTCTCTTAGAATGCAATTAATTCTATCCTGTGAATAACCAATAATCACTTCAAGATAGATTTACTTGATTTTTTGATAATTAATCTGGTCAGCATGAACTCTGTTTGGGTTATTTGTGAGTACCCCATAAAAGAATTTGACTATATTTCTAATAAAGGAAATCAGCTTGATTGTATGTAGATAAGATAACATTCACAGATCAATAAATTCAGAATTAGTTGCTCTGGGTTTTTTTAACTATTTTAACACTAAACTTGAGTCACTGTCTTATAAATACTATTGAGTGATGAGGGCTCAGTAAACTTCCATGGACTCATACCCTTTAGAGAGTTTGAAGCCAGAAATTAAAAAAAATCACAAGAAAAGATTATGATCACATTTAGTATTATTGTGTTAGTCTGCTAGGATGGCCACAACAAAACACATGCTCCATGGCTTATACAGCATAAATTCATGTTACATAGCTCTGAAACTTTAAATGCCAAAGATCAAGGTACATGAAGCCTTGATTTCTCCTGTGGCCTTTCCCCTTGTCTGTGGTGTCTTAATACGTTTTTTTTTTTCTTCTTCTCTGTATTTCATCCTGGTGTCTCCCGTTCTCTTAGAGCAATAGTAGATACCAATTCTTAGTATTTAGTTACTTCATTCAAGGTCCTATTTCCATATATAGGCACATTGAGAATTATGTTTTCAAATGTAAATTTTAAAGGAAACAGTTCAACTCATAGTAATTCTCATGTTATAGTGTATTTATATATAAGAATGCAATCAAATATAAAGAAAGTGGGAATAGGGGCTGTTGGAGTCTGAAGTGTTCCTTGAAAACTCATTTATTTTAATGACTAGGGTACCATCTTTGGCAAAGTGAATGGAGTATAAAGGCTCTGACTTCTCCAGTCAACTAGTCCATTGATAATTTAATAATTAGATGACATTATTAGTGAGGGGAAATATGCTGTGGGACCTATTTGGAGGAAGGTTACTGGGGTATGCCTTTGACAGGTCCTCTGTTGTGAGACATTTGTATCCTGTGTGAAGATAAATTGCTGTGGTTGGTTTAATAAAGATCTGAATGGCCAATAGCTAGATAGGAGGTATAAGCGGGACTTTCAGGCAGAGAGAGGAAGTAGGAGATAATTGTGGTACAAAAGAGATGTCAACGAGACTTGGAAGGAGACAGATATACAGAATGAAAAAAAAAATGTAAAAAAAAAACCACATGGTGAAACATAAATTCATAAGAGCAGGTTAATTAAGTTGTAAGAGTTAGTTAGAAAAAAGTCTAGGCTAAGGCTGAGCTTTCGTAATTAACAATAAGTGCCTGTGTTATTATTTGTGAGCTGATGGCCCAAAGAAAGTCTAACTGCAGTCCTCAGTCCCTTTGGGTCTTTCTTTTCCTGCATGCCATGAGCTGAGATGTCTTCTTCTTCTGTGACCTTCTATCATTATGGACTGCCTCAAAGGAGACTCAGGAACTCTGAGCCCAGTAGGCATGGGTGGATTGAATTCCAACTTTGAGTTGTTCTTTGTAAAACATTTTCTCATGGCTTTCAAAATCAACATATCTAAAGAGCTCAACCTGGTCTACCTTGGCAACCATCACCCTCAGGTCCCTTGTGACCATGTATAAAATGGTCTTTACAGCCAAGAGTAGAGTTCCCCAGAGCACAAGCCTTCTCCATGTGAGTACTGGTCTACTCCCAGAAGTCTTCATTTCAAAGACACAGACACAGCTCCCTGGACACATGTGGGCTTTTTTTCTGGTTTTCCCTTGAAGGGCAGGCTGAGTTGTGAATATTCATAGACAGAGCTAGCTATTTGGAGAGGAGAGTATAGGGATGTGCTCGAAGGGACCCACAGATGTGGGCGTTCCTTAGGGAATGCATTAGAGAACAAAAGGAAGACACACGTGAGAGCAGGAATCGCCAGCTGAAATCCTTCCCTGAACCAACAAAATTTTGGACTGCATAGAATCCGTACCTACTTTCCTAACCTCAGTGCTTTCGCTCTGGCTCTCCATGACCATCTGTGCTTGCTTCACATGGCTTCTTGCTGTGTGCGTATGTGAAGATAGTTCCTTTGGTGTGCATTTCACTTCCCCGATTCAATCACAGCCGACTCATGTCTAACTTTTCAAATCTGAGATTAAACGTTACCTCTTCTCTTGAAGCTTTTTTGTTTTTGTTCATTTTAACTCTCTTTTTTTTTCTTTTAGCATATTTGTGGTAAAACCACTTTTTTAAAGTTATTTACTTGCTTTGTTGTTGTTGCTTTTTGAGGCAGGTCAGATGCAAACTTTATGTTAGCCCATGGTTAGAGAGCATCATAGTTCATTATGGTGACAAAGACAATATAGAGTTGTCTATGGTGTCAGGAGTCTGTGACAGCAGCTTGCTTACATGGTAAAGGCCAGGTAGTGGAACGTGTGGCAGGAAGGAGCCACAGATTACACTGCCCGAAGACCCTACCACCATTGACCACCTGCTCTAACATGGCTTCCCACAGCATCACCAGCTGGTGAGCAGGTGTACAAATATGGAAGCCTGTGAAGGACATTTCAGATTTAAACCCTAACACTCTTGTTTTGCTGTTGTTGTTTGACTGTTTTCTTTTATCTTCTTTCTGAGTCATAAAATACATGTAAAAAATCTTAAGTGCATAATCCCATTCCATCTAATCTTTTCAGTGTGGTTGTGTTTGATGTAACTGCCAATCTTTGTTCTTGCAGAAAGAAATGACAGAAAGCCAAGTGTGTTTGCCTCCTTCCAACAACTGACTCAGGAACGCCTTTGAAGACCAGTGCACACTATGCAGCCAGTCTCCCTGGGTAAGAATGAAAGGCTCGTACGCTAGCACTGGAGTGTGCTTCCCTGCGTCTTCTGACAAGCAGCATCTCTCTTTCCCACGGTTGGATTGGTAACCCTTGATTTCACACCATCACAGAGGAGGCACGCAACATGTCACTTGTAGACAGCCTCTTCCAGACTGACTTTTCAGCTATCGTCTCCTGCTTCTCTTGTTTTTCTTCTGTCTGTCACTTTCTGACTCCCAATTACCTATATGTAAACAGTACAGGTACATGCAAAAAAGTATGCAAAAACAAATTCCTTAAAATACCTACATGTTGGACCTAAACAGATAATTAATTAAATCAGCACAAGCATGTTCACCATTTCAAGATATTTATATTCTTTCTTTAAAAAGTAAGTATTAATATCTTTATTTTTTTATGTTTATCACAAGCCTTTGAGCCCAGAAGTAAAGAGAATCCTTCTGTAACTCTGTGTTTCATCAGAAGAGTGGTAGACTTGACATGAGAAGCTGCCCAAGAGTTCTGAGAAGCAGCCAGGGCTGGTGTCTGGTCATAGTAGTGGGTGTGCTTCTCCTCAGAAAATGGTCAGCAGACCGCAGCTCAACCTTTACAGTAAATGAGACTTAGAAACACCTTCATCATGAATACTGGTGTCAGCTGCTTAAAGATAGCTAGTTTCTTACAATATTCTTGGAATTCTTGCATGCTGTAGGACATGGAGAATTTTCCATTTCATAGAGAGGCAGGCAGGAGATGGGAGAAGGGTTATTAATCTTTCCTGAGCCTCCCTGTATGGTTTACCTGAGGCAGTTTATTTCATCTGCCTCGTGACCACCCATGGGATCGGCATTTGTTGGTTTGGTTTCTCTGAAAGGATGAGGTAGCACAGCCTTACAGTGGAGGACGGCAAAGAAGCCATTCTCACATCTTAGCCATAAGAAGGAAAGTGTCCTGGGGGAGCTTAAAGGTTTAAGACATCCATGTTCGTGACATCATTTTAAGTTCTGTCCTGTAATGATGGGTTAACCAAGAGTTCCTAGTATCACTGAAATTACTTTCTCATGTCAACATTTCATGTCAGTTGAATGAAGCTGTCACATCATAGAGACAAATGTTTATTATTTTATTTAAGTATTCGTTTCCATTAATAATATGAAATTCTGAGTCAGTGAGATAGTTCAGCAGGCAAAGACATTTGCTGCCAAGTCTGTCACCCTGAGTTCAATTCTGTAGATGCACGTGATGGAAGGGGAGAATTGCCTCCCGCAAGCTGTCCTCTACCCGCCACATAAGTTGAATGTCACTCCCCACACGCAAATACATAATTTCTTAAGTAACAAAAGGTTTAAATATTAATTTAGTGTATTTAAAATATCATAAACAGCACCCACAATCACCTTATCACCAGGAAATGACTGCTGTTCACAATTAGTACGTTTATTTTTAGTTTATTTTTGTGTGTAATATCTAATATTGATATTAAATATATTTTAGTTTTATAAACCAAACTTTTCTCATGTACTGTTTTAATGCTTTTGGTTTTTCTCTTAAATTTTCATGTTCGTGTGTGTGCATGTTGTGTATGTATGCATGCGTGTGTATGTTGTATAAAGATGAACATCTATGTTCTCTGTCTATGTATATATGTATGTGTTGTATGAAGATGAACATCTATGTTCTCTGTCTATGTATATATGTAGGTATATGTTGTATGAAGATGAACACCTATGTTCTCTGTCTATGTATATATGTATGTGTTGTATGAAGATGAACATCTACGTTCTCTGTCTATGTATATATGTAGGTATATGTCGTGTGAAGATGAACATCTATGTTCTCTGTCTATGTATATATGTATCTGTTGTGTGAAGACGAACATCTATGTTCTCTGTCTATGTATATATGTAGGTATATGTTGTGTGAAGATGAACATCTATGTTCTCTGTCTATGTATATATGTAGGTATCTGTTGTGTGAAGATGAACATCTATGTTCTCTGTCTATGTATATATGTAGGTATCTGTTGTGTGAAGATGAACATCTATGTTCTCTGTCTATGTATATATGTAGGTATCTGTTATGTGAAGATGAACATCTATGTTCTCTGTCTATGTATATATGTAGGTATCTGTTGTGTGAAGATGAACATCTATGCGCTCTGTCTATGTATATATGTATCTGTTGTGTGAAGATGAACATCCATTCTCTCCACCTATTCCTTTAGTTTTTCTCAGCTTCTTCCTTGCTAATCAGATCACCACAGCCCATATCTTACCTCCTATAAATATGTCATTCCTGAATCACACTTGTTCCTTTTTTGTTAGCTGTGATCAGGACTCTATTTTTTTTAACAATAGCCGCATGAATAACATCACTTCATCCTCTATAAGACCATCCCATCAAGAAATCATTCACTGACCGGATAGGTCAGGGGCAGTGCATTCCTGAGTTATCTGAGATGAGTGAAATCTGCTTCTCTAAGTACCCGAGGGGCACTGACTTGAAGTTAGTACTTGATTGAGACAAATATACAGAGTCTAAAATGTTGCTGTTCTGTATCGTAGCCACTAAAGACACGTGACTATTCCAACTAAGTTTAGAATGTGCTTCCTCAGCTACAGCAACTAATTTCTAGTGTCTGCTTCCCATAGCGCTACTAAAGCACCTTTTTTACCTGAATGTACAAAGACTAGTCCCCTTCCTACAGAAACTTCTATTGCATGACACTGGTCTAGATTGTAGACCAAATTATACTTTTCTAGCCTTTCATTCATCTTTATACCTTATATCAATTTCAACTGTCTAGATGATTACTTATTATTGCATAATAATTGGCACCTTCTTTTTCTTACTTATTATATCAGAATAATTGCTACCTTCTATTACTTTTAGAGTTAGGTGACATATAAATTGCAAATGTGTCATTAAAATAACATCATAAATTCTTACTAAATTGATTTCCAACCATTAAGAGATGACTGGATAAATGATCAGATTTTACAAAAGGGATTTAAAGATTGACCATATCTATGCTGTTTAGATTTTCATTATTGCCTTTTGCAAAAAATCTTTCTCTGCTATGTGATTATCAATCTCTGAACCTCTGGTGCCCCTCATTCAGCTTGATGCCTGTGTCCTGGTCACCATTTCCAGGTTTAGTGACTTGTAGGTGAAAAGCAGAGAGGTTTCGGCAAATAATTGTAGTGCTAGCCGAGAAGCTTCAGCCAGCAGCAGGGTGAGCCGGACTTAGATAATTTAGGACTTTTTAAAATAGCATTTGGAAATTAGGGCTTAGCTGGAAAATCCTAAAGCAACATTTACATTTTAAAAATTCCTCACACCTAGTTTCCACTGCCCTGACTGGATTTGAAACAAACAAAGCAACAATATGTTTTGGAGCTGGCCTTGGCACCTCCTTCCAAAGTGCTTAGGTATAAATAAGGCAAGCACACATTTTCCTGTCTATGTAGTCACAGAATGCTCAGCTATAAATCAGCCCAGGCCGCTTTAATTTCATTCCTTGCCTACATAATCAAAACATGAAGCTCCCTTCTCTTTAACACATAATTCTTCTCAATCATTGCATAAATTGCCATATTTCTTTATAACAAAGTAAATGCCCGGGTTCAGCTATGATGTACAGATCGGGTAAATTATTAGCCATATGGTTGTTATATGCTGTTCTGCTTACAAAATATGTGTTTTAAGTAAACACGTCTAGGGCTGGGAAAGAGGGCCATCCATTAGCATTTAGAGCTTTTAGACATCTTCTATATAGCAAGTACAAGCACTTGCAGCTGGCTTAGCTCACCCTAATACTTATATTGTGTTTCAATCTGTAAACGTAGGTAAGGAGAGGCCTTCACACTGCCCAATCTATCATTTACAGTACAATTACCATATTCTTTCTGTCGATGCTTTACTTCACCTTTGCACTTTTAGGAATTTGGGGCTTAACTGTATCTGTTTGCTCCCAGGGTTCCTAGAGCTCACTGATTCCATGTCAAACCATAAATTTAACAATAATCATACTGAGGAGGGATCCAGTTCAATGAAAGTCATACAGACAGGTGATCAGGTGACAAAAATTTCTTTTTTCCCCCCCAGAAAACAGTGTAATTTTTTTCAGAGGGAACAAGATATTCTGGTTTGGAAAAAAAAAAAATCCAGGTCGGTGAGTCTTGGCAGTCACCAAATCTTCTCTCAAGTTCTGTGTATGTATAAACATGTGTAATATATGTGTAAATGCATGAGTACACATGTGCATGTCTTGAGATGGTCTTATGAAGCAGATGAAGTTCTGTGTAGAGACAAAACATTTCAGAGTCCAGGGCAGAGATTCTGCAGACTAGAATAAAGAAAGAGGACATGTTATGGGGAAGCAAAGTAAGAACATTTAGTATATTTGTATGTTCTCAAAAATCTTCAGCAAACTGTGTACCAAAGATGGGATTCTGTGACATTTTGTCTTGAGAACAAAGCAGTCTTCATAAGCACAGACCGGTTTAGGGTATCACCGAATACTACCAGAGATGCAGGCGCTGTCGTCTGTGATGTTATACCGTGGACCAGACTGTGTTGGTATCTGTGGTCTCATTGCATGGGCCTCTCAGCTCACTTGTCCTTTCCTGTGTGGAATGACCTTAGTTCTTGCCAGTGTTGCTCCAGTGCTATGAAGAACATATGTTGATGTTTATTTTGACACTAAACAATTGTGCATACAAGTGGCATGTTTGGTTCCTACAAAATTTGCTTTGTACAAATTGTCTCCCAAAGCAATTGTAGAAATGCCAGCTTGGATTTTCGGTGTGTGGAACTTCTCCTTTGCTACAATTTTTTAAAGTCTGTCTATTTATTCATTTTGTGTGTCTATGTGTTGCAGAGAAGGACACAGATGTGCATGATATTTATGTGGTCTGAGGATAATATATAGAAGTTGGTTCTCCCCTTCCACCACATGAGTCCTTAAGGATTATTAGGCAGAAAACTAAGCCATCTCATCTGTTCTAGCATAAATTTTGTCAACAGAGGACATTCCCGTTTTATAAGGTATGTGTGGTATTTTGAATGACAATGCTCCCCCAGGCTGATAGGGAGTGGTATTATTTTAAAAGATTAGGATTTGTGGCCTTGTTGGAGTTGGTGTAGCCTTATTGGAGGAACACGTCACTGGGAGGTGGGTTTTGAGGTTTCAAAGGCTCAAGTCAGGCCCAGTGACTCATTCTCTTCCTGCTGTCTGAGGATTCAGATGTAGAAGTCTATTCCTTCTCTAGCACCATGGCTGCCTGTGTGCTGCCATGTACTTCCTGTCATGTTGATAATGACAGACTGAGCCTTTAAACCTATAAGCCTGCCCCAACGAAATGTTTTCCTTGATAACAATTGTAACATGAGGGCCAGGTGTGAGGATTTCTGTCCCACTCAGTACCCCACATCTGGCAAGCCCTCCCAAAAAATCACACAGAGGTCTCCATAAGATTATAAACTTATTGGCCCATTAGCTCAGGCTTCTTATTACTTCTTATCACTTATATTAACACATTGTTCTTATCTATGCTAGCCAACTGGCTCAGTACCTTTTCTAGCTGGGCAGCTCACATGTTGCTTCTTCAGTGATCTGGGCCTGACTGTGAGGAATGGGCTTCCTCCTTCCCAGCATTCTCCTGTTTACTTCCTATCTGGTTTACCCACCTATACTTCCTGCCTGGCCAATCAGCATTTATTTAAAATATGATTGACAGAATACAGACAATTCTCCTGCACCAAACAATTGTCATGGACATGGTATGCCTTCACAGAGTTAGAGCACTGACAAAGACAGCATGTAATGTTATCTTATTATTCAGCTTATTTTTAATTAAAATCTATCTCTAAAGAGATAGTTCACCTTTTCTGTGTAACACTTCATTTTCTCTGGCTGACATGGTTAGTTGTCCATCTACCAGCCATCCTTTAAATATTTTCCAGCAGGTACTTATTGAATTTGAGATTCTCCTATGTCCCACAAGGTTCAGTTTCTATGTTTTGAGACAGAGTCCCTCACTGACTCTGGAATTTGAATTTTCAGCTAGACTGGTTGATCAGGAAGCCCCTGGGACCTGCCTGTCTCTATACACTGCCACCAGGGCTGAAGTGACAGATGAGTACCACTGTGCCAGCTTTTGTGTGGGTGCTGGGGATCTGAACTCAAGACCTGATGTGTAGGCAGCAAGTACTTTACCCACAGAGCTATCTTCTCAATCTCCCTCCAGAAGCTTTTAAAAGATGCATATTTTACTCTCATTGTATTATATACCATATATACATATACCATCCTGGAGCATAGATAAGATACCTTGAGAAGAGGATGGAATATGTTGTATGTCAGAGTGACTCATCTGACAGAAAGGAAATAAAACACTAACTTATCTCTGAAAGCTGTGCCAATCCTGGGTGGCCTCCTTTTCAATGTCTGTTTACATGAAGAAAATAAGCCCGTTTTTCATTAAGCATCTCTAGCTGATTTTTTTGTAGTAAGTAGCAGGATGTCACAACATCTTCCTTTTCTCTTCAATTAGATTATTATTTAAGTTTCTTATCAATTTTCAAGTGTTCTTCTTATGTTCTATACACAACTCCTTTGTCAGTTATATGTATATACACCACAAATATCTTCTCCCAGAGACAGTATCTTTGGTTCAATGATTCTTTTTCTCATTTTGCTGTGCATTCTGATGTAAAAAGAATTCCCCTCCTAGGTCTTGAATTTATCTTTTGTGAAGTGATGGGAAGGGAATCCTTGGGGACCCGTCTAGCCCTTCTATTCCAAGTGCACAGTACATGCTTAATAAGCACATCTTTGAACAACAGGACAGACCAGTGTGCTTGGCCACCACCTGTCACCTTGATAAACTTCTTGCTGTCCTTGCCCAATTGATCACACAGTCCAGACTGATCACTTAAGAGACTATTCACAAACCACTTTGGTGAGCTCTGTAGTCATCCATCTTTTTGAGCGTGTATAGAAATAGTCTTGCAGACGCAGAATAGAAAATTGTCTTACCTTAGCCCAGGTCCCCAAAAAGAAATCACAGAACCCTTGAAACAATATTGCAGGATTACAGCACATGTACTATCAGACTAAATGCTCCCAAGTTGCCCAAATAACAGGAAAATGACATAATCTATTGATAAGTCATAGAAGGAGTTGGTGACTGATCTTGTTTTATTTTTTAGCGATATTCATCTGGTTGTTATAAAACTCACAACCAAGTGAAGTTAGTGGTTCTTAGCAGTCAGGTTTGGATTTGACTCAACAAACAGATTATCTGTGGGGACAACTTAAAAAGAAAAACCACCTTGACTGGTCAAGGTGATTCCAGGGAGGTCCCCTATCTCCTGTTTCCCTCTATTGCCTGCACCAACACTGACCTGCACCCCCTGGTTCCAGGGAGTTCCCTACTTTCTCTGTCTCCTTCTGTGCCTGCACCAACAGTGGGAGAGGAAAGATCTCAATGCAGAACTTGGAGTAATCTAAGATACCTTCTCTGGGGTCCAGAAGAGCCTATGTCATGACCTTCTGACATCAGCACCTCTGCTGTGGCTCATTTTAGTGATCCTTCCATGTGCTGTCTCAGGGAGGACGCTGCCCGGTTGATGAGCAAGCACTGCTCCTTAGGTTGATAGCAGCTTGTATGAGCTTGTGTGAGAGCCCACTGTACTGAAATGCTAACCCCATTCAGAGGAGTGATAAATGTAATAGAAGCCTTACATTCCATGAAGATATAAAAGCTAAGGCTTGTTTTAGGTCTGCTTGAGGCAAGTTGGTGTTGTCTGAGACACAGGTGCTTCAATTGAGAAATTGTGTCCATAAGGCTAAGCAGTAGGAAAGCCTGTCTAGGGCTTTCTAAAGGAAGCAGGCTGAGAAAGAATCACTCTTTCATGGCCTCTGCATCAACTCTTCCTACGGGTGCTCATCTGGTTAGAGTTCCTGCCTTGGTTTCCCTCTATGGACTGTGGTTCAAGATATGTAAGCCAAAGAGACCCTTTCCTCCCCAAGTTGCTTTTGGTCATGGTGTTTCATCACAGCAATAATAAACTGACTAAGACAAATCAATACCAGGGTATCTCTTGGTGGTACCATGCCCTGTGATTCAAGTCAATGGGAAATTACAACACTCTAATTCAGAAAGGGTGACAAAGGGCGCGGAGCCTTTTGGAATGAAATTATGGACCACTCCTCCAGGAAAAGAATCAAGACCTGCTGAGGTGCTTGCTAAAGGCAGAGGAAATACAGAATGGGTGGGAGGGGGAGGTAGCATATATGCCAGCAAAGGCTATTATTCACCCTGTTTTCCTTCATCATTCAGTCTATGATACCTTTGAAGAGGTGACTGCTCCCCCTCAGTTCATATTATGGCTCAATACTTCTAAAATTTCCATATAATTCAAAGATCTTTAGGAGCCCAGAGTTCCCTCTAGTCCTGTCAAAGACTAAGTCTAATTCATCACTTAATAAACCGAATGAGTAGTCCTGACTTTTTCATGGTAGCGTCCAGACCTCTCTTGTTCTCACTGCTCTGTGATAAATAGCAGAAGGAAAATGGACACATTCCAACCGGCTGATCTCTTAGGTAATATACATGCGTGCTATCTTAGGTAGGGATTCTATTGCTGTGAAGAGACACCATGACAACTCTTATAAGGAAACATTTAATTGGAGCTGGCTTACCAGTTCAGAAGTTTTATCCATTATCATCATGGCAGAAAGCATGGAGGCTTGCATGCAGACATGGTGCTGGAGAAGCAGCTGAAAGTTCTGTATCTGGATCAGCAGGTGGCAGGAAGAGAGTGTGCCTCTGGGCTTGACCTGAGCCTCTGAAACCTCAAAGTTCACCTCCAGTGACACACTTCCACCAACAAAGCCACACTTCTTAATAATGCCACTCCTTATGGGCCCATAAGGACCATTTTCATTCAAACTACCACACATGACCACCCTCTGATGTCACACAGAGAACAGAGCATCCTCGGGAGATGTCCAAACCTAGATAATGTTGGCTCTTACTTCCTCATGGCAACAAGGGGTTACTGCTCACCTGTCCTCAGATTCCATCTGCTTGGATTCTCTCTAGCTGCTGGCAAAGTGGCTTTTTCTTGACTTGCTGGGAGCAGTGGGCTCAAGAGCCTGGAAGGCAGTTTTCCAACCTTGTCTATAACCTCTAGGTGTCCTCCACAGGCCAGGTGAGCAGACTGTGGCAACAGATCTGGAACGGCCTTCTCTGTGAGACTCGAAGAGCCATTGCCATTTCTGTCAACCCCCTTCCCTGCCCCAAGCCTCCTCCTTCCTGATGAAGAATCCTGTCTCAGAGCAAACACACACCTACACTCCTGTCTCTGTTCTCTTGTCCTCCATCCCTCATCCATGTGAGCACAGTCATCTGAACTCTAACTCTGGCCAGTGTGCTAGCTCTTCTTCTGTCCCCATGATAAAACACAGTGACCAAAGGCAGAGTTTGGAGTTGACTTTGGCTTACAGTTTTAGAGATGAGAGTCCATCATGGCAGGACAGAGGCAGGACAGCAACTGACAGGAAGCAAGAGGCAGGGATATCTATTCGTCTTTTTTTTTTCCCCAATGTTTCGAGGTTAGTTTTCTCTGCAGTTTTGGAAACTGTCCTGGAACTAGCTCTCGTAGACCAGGTTGGCCTCGAACTCACAGAGATCTTTCTGCCTCTGCCTCCCGAGTGCTGGGATTAAAGGTGTGCCACCACCACCAGGCACCATCTTTAATGACACGTATGTAGCAGAGAGTGGACTGAGTCCTTAAACTCTTTTTTTAAAAAAAATAATTTTCATTTTTTACATATGTTACATCCCAACCACAGTTTCCCCTCCCTCCACTCCTAGTCCCCCACAATGCCTCTCTTTCCTAGATCTACTCTTCCTCTGTTCAAAAGAAAAAGAAAAAAATAGACCCAGGATACAGGGATATCTATCAATCAAACGTGTCATTCAAGTTACAATGACACTAGGCAGAAATCCTCCTATCAAGGCTGGACTAAGCAACTCAATAGAAGGAAAGAGGTCCCAGTGCAGAGAAAAGGGACAGAGAGTTAGAGTCCACAAGAACACCAAAACATACAACCATAGTATCTATGCCAAGGACCTAGCTCAGATCCATACAGGCTCCATGGTTGTCATTTTAGTCTCTGTGAGCCCCTATGAGCTCTGCTTAGTAAGTTCTGTGGGTAGTGTTCTCATTGTGTCCTTGACCTCCCTGGTTCCTAGAATGTTTTCTCCTCCTCTTCTGTGGGGTTCCCCTGGCTCCATCCAGAGTTTGACTGTGGGTCACAGCTTCTGCTGCACTCAGTTGCTGGGCGATGCCTCTGAGAAGGCAATTGGGCTAGGCACTGATCTATGAGTACAGCAGAATATCATTAGGAATCCTCCCATTCACTGCCAGTCCTGCTTGGGTCTATCCTGAGTCTGTAGTATGCCAGTCTCTGGCTCCCGGACGCCTTAAACTCTTAAAGCCCAGTCCCGGGTGACATACTTATTTCCACATAGATATACATTGCTAAAACCTCTCCAAATGGTGCCACCAACCAGATACTACATGTCTCAGCCCACGAGGGAGCATTTCTCCATCTAACCACCGTGGCTAGGATGCAACAATCTCTTCTGGGTATGCTTGCTGTTTTGTTTCTTTGTGTGAATTATGGAGCATGTTGATTCTGTCTCTTGACAAGACACTTACCTTACACTTACCTTAACTATCTCATCCTTTGGTTCTCAGATCACCTAGATTTACCAAGCATGGGATGGTTTTAAAAAATTTTTGTTTCCAAGACTCTGAGTCCGGTTGATCAAACTTGAAACCTCCCACCTGAGGCAAACCAAAGACACATACCAACAGAACGTGGTCCACTTTCTCAGCACACTTTGCTGCGGGATCACTCCCGTCAGGCCTTCTTCGTAAGTTAACATCTTTGTGCAGGCCTGGCTTGGTTTGATGGTGTCTGTTTTGTTTACTCATTTCTAAAATGAGGAAAAGCCGTACAAGTGTCGATGCAAACATGATGAATAGATCCCGCCTCCCTGTGGAATGCTCAGGCTCCATTTGGCCATTATTCAAATTTTGCATCAAGCAGCTTGTTTTCCATTTACAGTAGCTTCGTCTTCATAGCTTTAGACCTGGTAAAGTAATCACAATCAATACTGATGTTTTCTCAAGCTTTCTTAGTCACCTGACAGTAATTACTTATGGCAGATCTCTGTCTCCCCTCTTTCCTTCATTCACTGCTTCTTCCTGCCTTGTCTCCATATATATCCTTCTCTGTCATCTCTCTCCCTCTCTCTTTCCTTCCACTCCATCTCCCCCTTGCTCCTGGGTTCCCTCTTCCTTTTCTTTCCACACTTCTGGCCTTCTTCTCCCTCTCTCTCTCTTTTTCACCCCCCCATGTGTGTGTGTGTGTCTGTGTCTGTGTGTGTGTGTCTGCGTGTGTGTGTGTGTGTGAGAGAGAGAGAGAGAGTCTTCTCTCTTATTCCTCCTTTCCTCCTTCCCCTCTCCTCTTCCAAATTCCCTCTCCCTTTTCATACCCACCCGCGTACTCCCCTAGAAATATTTCTTATAGGAACTCCTAAGTAGTATGCCCACCCTTTCAGCAAATGCAAACACATTTCTACACGTGTTTGAATGGAAAGTGAGATATTTACAAAGCGATCATACTTTGTACAGGGGACAACTTGATTCCCAATAATGTCATCAAGTCTATGAGCAAAATTGATGAGAAGGGAAGACGTACCCTACCCTCTAGGCTGGGGTTCTAGGAGAAAGAGCTGAACACCAGCCTTCTCTCTGTTTTCTGATGACAGATAATAAGGTGATAAGTTGCTACAAGTTCCTGTTGCTGCTGTGATTACCCCATGGTGATGGACTGCACCCCCAAACTGTGAACCAGAGTAAACCCTTCCTTTCCTAACCTGTCTTTGCCAGGTGTTTTGTCACCACAATGAGAAAGGTAGCTAAGAGTGTCTCCGGGCCATTGTCTCCAGGATGCAGATGTAGTGTGGGGGAAAGTTCCTCTCCAGAGTAGTGTGATGTTTGCATATAACCTACACAGCCCTCTATCTATATAAAAATCTCTGGATTACATGCAATTCCTAATGCAGTGTGAATGCTGTGCTAAATATTGCTATATTGTACTGTCTAGAGAATGCTGGCAAGGACGTATAGATATAATTACGTTTTGAAAATTTTGGTTCTAGGTTGGGTGAATCCAGGGATGCAAAGTTCAGAGACGGAGAAAACCAACTCCATTTCCATTTTTACACCTGTTTACCTTGCTTCATAAATGGCCGAGATGGCATTTACCCATAGTCATACTTTTATTTCTTCTAAAAATTTATTAAATTCTAGAAGCTCATTTTGTGGGTCTGGACCTCATTTTTCAAGCTTCGTTTTTATGTGGCAACAAGTAGGGCAATAAAGCATATGTAATGCAAACTATTGTTTTAACTGCCAGTATTTTAAAATAAAGAGTACTAGTTTAATCAAAATTAAGATAGACCCTTATTTAAGGTATAACATATTTTTCTATTCCTAGTTTCTTTAAAGTTTTAAAAAATTAGGAATGTTGGCTTCTCTTAAAAAAGACTTTGTCACCTAGCTGTTGCATTTTTCAGTCCTCATTGGATTTCCCCCCTTCCTTCATTCCTCAGTGCTAATTGCTCACTGTGTTCTCAGTCCTTGGAAACACACAGAGAGCAAAACATCTTGGGCCATTATGTAACTTCTACTGTAATTGATAATGTGTTTATAAGCAAGAAATATAATTAAGATGACAAAATAGATATATAGAGAAAATGCCGTGGGGATCAAAGGAGGGCACAACGAACCAGAAGTGAGACGGTTGGGGAAGTTCCCAGGAATGCTATCCTTTATGCTGCAGTCTGAAGATGAGAATGCATTTCCCATGAAGTAATGTGCAGCAGTGATGGGTTTGCTGTGATATTATAGACAAAACCTAGAAGTGTGAATTAAAAAGTGGGATAGAAAATGGAAATATCCTTTTTGCTTGTTCTTTCTGGTGTCTGAGAGAGGATATATAATACAAAATTGCTTTGGGGTCAGGCTAATGAAAGCCTTGAAGGGTTTTTGTCTTCAGCCTATGAGTATGGTCACTCCGACTTGTCAGATAATTTGGACTATGGTATTATGCTCAAAATTCTATTTTACCAAAATGAATGTGGAGAAAGTATAGATGATAGATTGGTAAGACAAAAAAAGGTTTAGAGAGAGCATTGTTGAGAAGGAAATCAATGTAGCCGAAACTAACACAATATGAAACGTGCTAACTAGAAGGAAATTCACTGCGAGTGTCATACATGCCATCAGCTAATGGAAAATAAGGGCTAAAAAATGCAGAAATAAATAATACTTTGAGTTTTCTCAACTGAATGACTTAAAGGGTTGCAATGTTTTCCCTGAACAATGCAGGAGATGACCATGTGGGCACTCTGTAAACATTGTGCCTGTGAATATAGCTCCAAACCTCTCTTCTCACGGAGGGCCAGCAAGTCTTTGCTACTTCTGGAGTTGCCCAAATTTCCCCAGGTACAGCAAAGTTCTAGATTCATTAAGTATGCCGCTTCTATGTCTAGCAAGAACTATGTCTAGCTCCAGAACTGCTAAAGACTCTGGGCATTTATGGTCTTGGGCTATTATGGTCAACCCTGTCACAGATGCTTACACAGTGTAATGCTTGAGATGTGGCCAGGAACTGATTCTACCAAAGCGGGAGAAGCTGCAGCTGAGATTCATAAAGACATTTGTGTGTGCAGATGTATTCCGCTGTGCAGAATGAAAGAGAATGAATTTAAAACAATCTGGGTGTTCGTCTAACCATGGGGTCAACTACACCTTGACATTATTGTTACTTTAAGGTCATAGTGGGGTGGAAGTTTGTATCATTATAGGACAAGTTTTTAAGGAAAGTTAGGATCAAGCTTCTAATGTCCAGAAATAGAGAAACCCAATGGATGTCTTTGCATGCTTTAGTTAACAGCCTAGATCAGCTGTGACTCCCCCGGAGCCATGTGGAGCAATCCTCTCTCATGCTAGTTCAGTGCTCCACAGACTTCTCTCCCAGGATGACCATTCAGCATCAAAGCCCTATAAGAGCTTCCTACTCTGGCCACTTAATCAATATGAGGACCACGGTAAAATGGAGGACAAAAGGCTCTATGCTTTGCAGAAACTAAGATTTGCTATTGTGAAGTGCTAAAACACATACACACACATACACACACCACCACCACCACCACCACACTCGTGCACACAAAACGTGCCCGCAAAATTACAGCAGCAAGAACAGAGATAAATAAAATAATTCCTGTTGGCACTAGCACTGCCCCCCGAGAAACTCAGCTATGGCGGAAACACAAGAATTTGAAGCCAACACTGTCACTTTAAGTTTTTGTTTCCCATACACAGTTCGTCCACCCCGTCTAGATTGAACACAAACAACTCGGCCTATTTTTCCAATTTCTCTCTTCTGATTTCCTGAGCCACGTGACCACCTCTCCCATGGAAACCTTTAACTCACCGTTATTCTTTGGACAGATTCACTTCCCCTTCCTTCTATCCAGTACCCTTCCTGCAATGTTCAACCCCTAATTAAATTGATTAGTCAAGAATGCCCTTTCTTTTAATTTTATAACTACAGTGTAACTTTGTTAAGACGTTTGGATACAGAATAATTTCCCTTGGGTCCTTCAGTGACCTGGAGGAGACACTAGGATGGAAATTAAAACAGTAGAGGCTAAAAACAATAGAATTTTCCAGGCAGTTCAAGACCTGGGGGTGAGGAATATGTGATTTAATTTTGTATATGTGGCTGTTTAGTTGGAAGTAAGCAAATTCTGACCTTGGAACTTTAGATGACAGATTGGGGTAGGGTTGTGTCACACTCTCTTTTAGAATATTATTTCAAGGTGTGCTAATTTTATGCTGTGGAGCATTTGTTTGATGATGTAAAGATGTGTTTGATTTTATTTATGCTGCATTTGTTCAACTCTGTGAAGCTGTGATTCTTTGCCTGTCTAAAACACCCGATGGTTTGCTAAAGAGCTGAATGGCCAATATTGAGGCAGGAGCAAGGATAGGTGGAGCTGGCAGGAAGAGAGTATAAACAAACAAGAGAGCAAGGGGAAGAGGCATAAAAATAAAGGAGGCGAGAGGACACTGAGGGCCAGTCACCTGGTCACGCAGTCAGCCACAGAGGGAAAGTAAGATACACAGAAGCAAGGAAAGGAAAAAACCCAGAAGCAAAAGGTAGACGGGATAATTTAAGAAAAACTGGCAAGAAACAAAGCAAGCTAAGTCCGGGCATTCCTAACTAAGAATAAGTCTCTGTGTGTGATTTACTTGGGAGATGAGTGGTAGGTTCCCCCCAAAAGCCAAAAGAGTAAGAGAAAAGATTAAAAAAACAACCAACAACACACAGCCTCATGACATAGGAGTCAGAGTATTAGATGAAGTACCTTTCCTTGAAGACTTTAAACAGAGCATACCTGGCCCCGCCACACACAAAGCTGGCCTCTGGCTGTGGCAGCTGGTTGCCTAAATACATCTTGAATTGGGTTCTCAGCACTTTAAGATTATCCTGGTTGGCATGGCTGCATGAAAAATGCCTGTAACAGAGACGGCCATCACCTTAGTGGTTCTACATTTTGTTTTTATTGCAATGTCATTCATCCACAGGAAGTACTTGCCACCATAGTCATTTCCCATTCTCTGACTATGTGTAGTATTCTTCAGCTTATAACGCTCTGCACACTTAACCTCAGCCACTCCTCCTGTGACCCAGGCAGTTGGCTTTATTAACCTCGGCTCTTCAAGAGCGGAGATGTAGAACTCTGGAGAATACAGCAAATTCTCCAGGCCTTCTGCTTCTCAGGTATTTTGATTACTAAATTATGTGGTTGGGACCCCGAATGACTCTTCAGCACTGGGTTAAAAATGTTTGGAGACATGGAGCTGCTTTGTGTGTTTCTTTAGAATCTGCCTGCTTGTTCTCACGGTTGTATCATGTATGTACCTTTGCCTCTTCCATGGCTTGCTTAATGGGGAACTTCTCACACCATCAGGCGCAGGTGAGTTGGTGATCGCTCTTAAAAGATGTCTGTGTCTTAACTTGTGTACACACCATCTTACACTGCAGGACAAGGGGCTTCTCTTTGCTGGGACTACACAAGAGATGCTTACATCCTCCTTTAAAGCTCCTGTGCATCCATGAGCAAGGCAAAGCCATTCATTGTCATGCCCTAGTCTGTAGTAATTTCTAGCCCAAGTAAGTACTCAATATATATTGTTGAATGGATGAGTGAATAATTAGGCCTTACTTGAATAAGCTGACCTATTTGTTAGAAAAACAGTAATTTAATAATCCAGTACTGGGAACGTCTTAACTACTTTCCCCCTACTAAGCACATTTTCTGATTGTGAAACAGTCCGTAAATTCAATTCCTCTGCACCTTAACCTACTGCATGTAACTAAATGAAGCTACATAAAATTAGCTAAGTCAAGCAGAGGAGTATTGGAGAAATTTCTATTTGAGGATATAAAGCCAGTTTCAGACACAATGAATTATTGAACCAATCAAAGATATCTGATGTTTTATTGTCCCCCCTCCAAATAAAGTTAGCTATAGAAAGACTCATACCAAGTGGATCAAATTCACTTGCAGTGTACATTTCTACATAAGTAAATGTATCTCAGCTGGTTTGGGACATAAATGTCAGCTTGTGACACATTCGCACATACACAAGCTTCCCCCGGGGATGCTAAATCCAATAATGCACTGATGATCTGATGTTTCAATTTCTTTCCTTTGCTGCTAACGCTGAAATAGAGAGGCAGACACATAGTTATTTACAGGTAGGATGGCCGAATGGTTTGAGAGGTGAGACTGAATTTCTTATGTAGGTCCTTGCTGTATTTTTATTATCAATTTCTTTGAGACAAGGCTGGCTATATAGCCCAGGCTGTCCTTGAACTTCATCTTGGAACATTCCTCCCTTGCTTCCCGAGCTGGTCTCTACTTTTGGGGATAGCAGTGACTAAGAAAACTACTCCACGGGGCATGACGCGATTCCATTGTGTAAACCGAGGGAAGGAGGCAGTGGATGCAGTCTGCTCAGGGCTCAAGCAACAGAGCAGCCTGAAGTAAATTCCTCTGCAAAGTGAGTGTCTTAAATGGACACAAGTCAGGCTTTCCTGTGCAATTTTGTTCTTTTTATTTGAAGAATTTTTTTTTAATTTACTTATTTAATTTTTGGTTGATGTGTCTGTGTGTGTATCTGTATATGTGTGTCTGTGTGCACATCTATGTGTGTTGGTATCTGTGTATTTCTCTGTGTGTCTCTGTGTCTGCATGTGTGTGCGCATGTGTGTTTCTATGTCTCTACATGTTCTTGTGCCACAATACATGTGTGGAGATCAGTGAACATCTTGCCAAAGGTGTTAGTTCTTTTCTTCCATCACGTGTGTCTTGGGGATTTATTACAGGTTTCAAGCTTGGTGGCAAATGTCTTTACTCACTGAGACATCTTGTCAGCACAATTTTCACCCTTAAAATTATTTTACTTTTTAATAGCATCTATATGTGTACATTTGTAGGATGATATATTCAAGTGAGTACAGATGCCCCCAAAGGCCAAAAGAAGATATTGAGTTCCCTGAAGCTATAATTAGAGTTGTGAACTGTCTAACATAAGCACTGGGAATAAACTTGGGTCCTCTACAGGTACATGCTTTTAACTCTGAGACACCCCTCCATCCCTCACCTATTCTGACCCTTAAACCATGTGCAATATGGACTGAAGGCCTCACCGTGGAAAGAGTCTTGAGCTCCGAGAACACTCACAGGGTGTGTTTTTGAATTTATGTGCTGGAGTTAGAGAATCTGACATAAATGGAACAATCAAGCTGGGAAGTGGGAGACCTGGGCCCCAGTTCTGGTTTGCAGGAACTTTTGATGCGATCATTGATAAATCACTCTCCTCCTTTGGGTTTCAGTTTTTGTATCTGTAAGCGAAGAAAAGAAATTCTGTGTCACTCCCTAAGCACGATTGCTCTCCAGCTGCCTCAAAGGTCTTATGCTATGCAGAGCCTTGGGGAGAGCAGCCAGACCTGGGAGTCCCTGTTTTTCATAGCTTCATAGGTAAATCTTAGGAACTAATGAGATGCATATGGAATACATCCCACCACACATTGTAAACGTTGGCTTCCTTCCACAGCCAACAACCTAATCGCATTGGACATCCCAGGGCAGCAATAGAGTCTGTTGGAGGTTTGTCATGGTTTGAACCAACACAACTGTTCATGGGCTTGTGAGACAATGCATCTATCTATTCGAGGAGGAGAAGGATATTATTCCCTTCTTCAAGGTCTATAAATATAAAATGGAGATGGGATGGAGTGCTTCTAACAAAGAAGATTTGCACAAAGCTTACAAGGAAGCGCTCATTGTGTACAACTTCTTATTCTGAAAAATTATCTCTCGCTGCAGGTGGGGTGCCACTTATTAGAGAACACCTGCTCTCCAGGTGCTGAGCACGGTACCGGAGCAGTTAACTACTAGATAGGTAACCTTAGCCAGAGCTTGCCAAAAGAAGACTTTCGCCATTGAGAGTGAATAGCAGTGCTTTGGAGAAAACATGTGTGCACATGCGTGCATGTACATATGTGTACGTGTATGCTTATGTGCGTGTATGTATGTGTTTTCCTTCCTATCCATTTCTATTTCCTATATATGCCCTTAAGATCATACATGTTTTTGCATTGGATCTGTGCATGCAATGTATGCATTTAAGCAGTTTTACGGTGCTTAGGGAAAAAAATATCCACAGCTGCTATAGATCACAATTAGAATTTGGGTTGGAATTTCAGCGACACTCTGAAGACTTGCATTTCTTTCATTTAAGCAACTGATTCATGGATAAGACATTCTTTTTGACATGCTTATTATTAGCTTTGCTTGTTTTCTGACAAGTTTTAAATTTAGAACCATGATAATACTTTTTAATTAAGACTTTTAAGTACCACACTTAAAACCGAAAATGAAAATTTTCAGCATTAAAAGCCTTTATATTTCAAAGGAGCAAGGCTATATTCAGCCTAAGTATTTTAACAGACAGTAAATGTTGGGGTATTTATATATCTTGGCTTTGTCAATCTTTGTCCTTCAAACTTCTTATAATACAAAAGTTAGCAGTATATGAGTGTGGGGCCAATATACATAATTTGTTCTTAATTTTTCATCCCCAAATTCTGTGCTGGAGAATTCATGGACTCTGGGAGCCTTTGTCAGATAGAAATAATCTAAAAATTCATTTGGTTACCGAGATGTCCATTCAAAAACTGATGACAACCAGTGTTTGGGATTGTATGTGCATTCTTCAGGTAACCCTGTGCAGACCAGGGCTCCCTGAGGGTGCTTCGAAGAACACCTTCCTAAGGATATATTAATTGCTCTATTAAGATATCAGACAAAAAGTTTCTACTTGGCTCTTTGATTCCATGGGCATTCACTAAGCTGCCCTTCAAGCTCTCTGCTCTACTTAATTCTTTTAGACAAAGATCTGGCAGTAGCTTGGAAACTCAGGGCCAAGGATAGGCTTTATTTGAAAGCCTGTAGTTGAAAACCCTGGCCTATTAAAGCTCGCTTTGCAGATGGCCAGCACAGTGACCTCACTGCAGAGCGAAGGATGAAAGGATGCTGCTACGGGAAGGAAGCTCGCAGTGGAGCAGCACGGCTCCACATTTGGCCGAAATCAAATAGGCTCTTTCCTCTTTGTTAGATGCCTTATTACCTAAGAACTAAACCAGCAGGGCACCCATGTCTGAGCGATTCATCCTATCTGTCCAGTTCAAAGGGTGTCAGTTTCCATCACTTGTTCAGCACGAAAAGTTTTGCCACGCAACAAATCATTTTCCCACGGGGAAAGTAAAGCTCCCCTCTAACTCAAGAGAGTAAAAAGTGAAATTGCACATATAATTTAATCTTTCTATGTGTCAGGTTGGGTGGAATGTTGGGGATTGAACAGAGGGCCTTGAATATGCTTGATCACGGGGCTGTCTCTCTGTTCTCGCTGGGATACCTATCTCTCCATTCTTTGCCTTTTTTATTTTGGGTCAAGGTCCCTGTATGTTCCCAGGCCTGCCCTTGGACTCACTCAGGAGCCCAGACAGGACATGCAGTTGCAGTCCTCCCCCTTTCACCTCCAGAGCTGCTGAAGTTATAGGACTAGGACCTTAAGCTCAGGTTAAGAGACACTTTCTATAGATCCAATCTTTGCTTTTTAACATTGCTGTCAAATGCAGACCTCCATTTTAATCTTGAATCTGCTACTAATTAGCATTTGACAGAATTGTTTATATTCTGAGCTTAAATTCACTCGTTTATGGAATAGAGATGATGGTAATAGCAGGCTGTTTAGAGGATTAAATGCCATGGCCAGTACGTTCAGGTTTTGCAAACCTATGATTATTCTGCTCCAAACAAATCCCCCAATTACTTCAAAAACCAGGTGTGTGTGTGTGTGTGTGTGTGTGTGTGTGTGTGGGGTGTGGATGAGAAACTTGGACATTTTATAACAGGAAGGGAATGGGGAATGGGATAAGCATTGGAGACTCATGTTTCAGGCTCTGTCTCTGGCATGTCCCAGTCACATGGCTTTCAGCAGGCCACAGTCTCCCTGAGTCTCTGTTTTGTTCTCTTCGTAATGGACCCAGTCCAGGGGAAGAGTGTGGTGACTTGTCATAGTGATTGACACAAAGTGGCTGGAACATGGCAGCCTCTCTGTGGCAACACTGATCTCCCTCCCTTTCTGCCTTTGGAGATACAGAGAAAGATGAAGTAGAGGAAAGGAAATGCTGCTACCATGTATCTCATCCTTTCCTCATATTGATGACTATTTGATCATGACAAACTGTTCAAGTCATTTACACGTCTTATCTTATTCAATTTCTTCTATGCAATCCCCTCTCTAGCATTTTGGGGGGAGTACCATTATGCCTTTTATTTTATAGATAACAAGGTGTAGAAATTAGGTTGGCTAAGGTCAAATATGGATCTTCCCAGCTACTAACCCAAACCAATCGGCCAGCCATTTGTTCCCTCTTTTACTTTGTCAACTAAACATGTTCATCAGTTTATCATGAATGCCTTTGGTTTTAATGTTTGTAGTTCATTTGTTTGCTTTCAACCATTTGTTTTTTTCATTGAAACCCAGAAGACTTCTGTCTTGAGAGTCACAGACAAGCCCAACCTAAGCTGTCTTTGGATTCACTCCACTCAAGACGAAAAACTGATTTCAGTTTGGGCATTTGCCTGTTGCTTTTGGAAGTACATAACTGATGTGTACTTATGGAAAAAAAAAAACAGGATTGCACTTTCGCATTTGATTTGCAGCAAAGGTACATGATTTGAAGAAGCCTTGCCCTTAAATGACTAGGCAGCTTGTGTGACTAATAAGAATTTACTTATTTATTTTTTTAGAAGGAAAAGAGGAAAGCTTTTAAGAGCCTTTAATCTTTTAGGTAGCCTTGATTTGGTGAGAAGACAATTTTAAAAAATGTTCAAGCTTTAGAATCTGGTCACATCTTGCTTAATTTTGGACCCAGTCCAATCTCAGAAGGACGGAAGGCAGGTACCTTTGTTCATACCTGGCCTTTTAAGTCATTGAATTTATAATTCAACAGAGGGATGAGCTGTTGATGTGGATTACTGCACTCAGTATAATGAAATTGTCAATATGCTTTGAGATGCACAGCATGTAATCAGACATGGTGGGAAATAGCCCATTCAACCTCTAAAACAAAGCGTTTGCCTTTGAGACCATGACTGCACAAAACAGCTGTGATCTCTACCTGAATGTGGATAAACTAAGTATACTCTTGGTTCCACAATACTCGGTAATATCCATGGACATTTTGTAAATTAAAGGTCGTTGTTTGATGTGGGTAGGTTAGGTTTCTGCATTATCTACTGAGTAATACAATGTAGATTATACTCACCCGTGGAACTATCTGGGAAACTATTCATGTTCCAAGCTCTCCATTTATCAGCTCCCTGGAACAACTACATGGGTTTAAATCTGATGACCTGTAACAGCTCTTACAGATTTCAAAAGTTACTTAGTGTAAAGAGGAAATATATGCCAGCTTGTTTTACTTAGGTTGATATTTTCTGTCTAGGACTCAAGGAAGATCCATCAGTTGGACTCTGAATAGAGCCGGAGACACCTTTGTTTTAGCCTCTGCATTACATGCTATGAAGGTAGGTCGTGTCTCCATTCTAACTGAAGAACTGTAGTGGCCTTCAAATCTCAGAGCTATGATAAGGTAAGAGCAAGCCTGAACCATGCAAATGTCCTCATTGGGGTTTGTTCTACACCACATGGAAATTTTCAGACAGGGAAGAAGAAATTAGATATTTTTTAAGTGTTGTTTTTTTTTTTCTTGAAAGCCTACACAGGGATTAAAAAACTCTTGTTGAGAAAATAATTATAGACAAAGCCACAAATAACCACAGTACTATTTAGAGACATCTGTAGCCAGAAGAGGAGGCTGAAAGTAGTGGAATAAACAAGTCCCTGATTCAGGAGCCAGGGCGGTGTTTAAAATCCTATTTCCAAACGTCTCTCATAGAATGCCCACACATATGGTTTGGACAGAGGGATAGCTAAGGGGTACATGGAATGTATTACAGTTGCATAAACAAATTTTAATATTTAAACGTAACTATACATATATGTATATATTTACTAAATATGTATACATGTTTGCTGTTGCTAATAGGTGTCAGATTCTTCCTATTCTGTATCTGGGACATAATGACCCTAGACAAAGATCTTGGTTCTCAGGAAATTGACAATGATCAAAATGACAGAGATGATTGTCTATTCGACCCAAAGACTGTATAAAATTCAAAGTCTCCTGGGCAAATTGACGCTGCATTGTCAATGTCATCCTTACCTGTAAAATCTGAGCTCTGACCACAGGAGTGGCTAGGCACAGCCCTAGGATGAGAAGACAAAAGCTGTCATTAGGCATGGCCAAGGACCTGTCACAATTGATGTGCTTCATTAGCCATTCTCAGCCTCATGGATAATGCAGCTGTGGATGGAATCGTTTGGCCTCATGAAGAATTGCCCCGGAGATCGTGTTGATATCTGAGATTTATTTTAATCCCCTTTTGCAGATTTTATAACGAGCCTTGTAACAAAGTATGCCAAAGAATCATTACATATCTTATAAAATGTTAATAATGCAAAATTAGAAACGTTTTTCATGCATATGTTCAATTTCTTCAGAATCCATTGGTTTCCCTGTACTGATTAGCATATAGTGCCCTGTGTGGGAACCTTGTCTTTCTCAGGTCACACTGCCCAGACTGCTCTGTACAGTTGATTTTGTAATGAACAGTCCTTACGGGATGAATGCAGGCTGCCATCGTCCACAGTTGCAGTGTGAGCAAGTAAGGCACTGGATGGGCATCTACCTGTTTAGATGGTTTTCTTCTTTGCATGAGTTCACTGTGTAGGTAATGTTAGCATGTGTGGAACATAATATTAGGCACCAAGTGGGTAGAGAGTAAAACTTTAGGAACAAGAAGTCCTTCATTGAGCAATGAGTTATGGGGATCATTATGGGAAAAAAAATTACATGACTCACACAAAGAGAGAGCTAGGGTGATGGACAAACAGGAGTCTAGGACCTATGGTTAGTTACATGCCTTCTCTTTCCCAGCCCGTCACATTATAAGAGTACAATTCTGTGCAATGCATTCAATTATCCCAGCCTGCTTTCTCATTTGGGAAATGAAATTAAGACTCCATACTTCATTATTCTGTGGTGGAAATGAAAAGGAGTTCCTGGCACGAAAGAGACACCCAGCTAAGGTCAATTTTATTCCCTGTGTAGGATTTAGTACACAGGGTCTAAGCTCTCAAGCCAAACCATTGCCCTCAAAAACTGGGACAACAGTACACTGTCTGTCTCACACCCATCTTCAGGAAACTCCTGTGGTAGTTGGACGTCTCGTGCAATGTTCCCTCTATTCCCACTTCCCACCTACAAATCTGATCAATTTTCCATTCTTTTCTAAATTTCCCCCTCCCAGGTCCTACAGGCTTCTGCTCTCTGTGACAAGCTACCTGCTTTCCTTTACACAGCTTTCCCTTGGCATTTTCTTTAGAGGTCCTGTTCACTCAAGATCTGCCATGGGTGACACTTCTGCCCTGCTCCTCCTTCCACCAAAACCAGAGGCCTTATGCTTTTTATTTTGAGGTTAATATTCCTGATAACAGCTAGACTAAAGAAAATAAATATGAGCTATAAAACATTTTCTTTCAACGTTCCAAAAGTAATACTATAGTTATGTGAAAAGTTTGGGGCAATATGTTACAGAACGTGTTTTAGCCATTTTTATAACCCCATCCAACCTAAGGAGATCAGGATGTGAACTTGTGGTTTCCATTAAAAAGCTCACTTATGAATCCTGTCTATCAGTCTCCCAAATCACCATGCCCAATTACCACCCTTCTTCACACATTCAGGATTCTTATTTATAAAATTAAAGTCACTGGACATATGTATATTACAGGGAACTGATGGAGACAAAGTCCTTGATATTTGGAAAAAGATATATTAAGACAAAGGAAGAATTACCAAAAACAAAGACAGTGGCCTCCATTTCCTCGCATAATAAGGATTGGAGCAGAACCAGCAGGAGGTGGGGCAGAACTTCCTCCGTACATGCTGAATTATGATGTGTGGGACATTCACACAACTCTGGAATGGGAAGGGAGAAGCTTCAATAATAACGAAGTAGAATTTCCTATATGTCAGTTGAGTGAAGGCATGATGTCAGATGAAAGTTGATGAAACATAATGTACAATTGTTTTGTGGCTGTGTTCTATATTATGTAATTTGTTAGACTGTATTAAGTACGGTGGAAGAAATAAGTCAAACATTACGTAGGAAATGCCATTGTTGGGAGAGGTTGTAATTTTGAATTTTGTCTAAAAGGGCAATTTCATTGAAAATAAAACAGTTGAAGAACATTGTAAAAGAGGAAATCTCAAGTAGAGTATTTTAGACTGAAGAGCAAGAGCTGTGGAATATTGATCTATGACATGCCTGGTATGGTGCATGTAATTGGTTAGGAAACACATAGAAACACATTGCCCAGTATGGCGACCAAGGGCCATGTGTGGCTACCACACACTTTCAGGACACAGTGTTCTGGGCTGAGTTTTCTTTGACTGGAAACTCTGCCTCAGACTGCAGAGACTTTGAGTAAAAACGGAGTGTAAAATATGACATATGTAATGTTTTCCTGACTACATGTTGTGAAGATAATATTTTGGCTATATTGTGTAAAATAAACTCAGATATTAAAATTAATTGCATCTGTTCTTTCGGATTTTTTTTTAAATGTGACTACTGAAAGATTTGACACTGTTTTCTGCCTCTCATATGGCTCATATTATATTCTACTAGCAACACTAGTAAAGGAGATCGTATCAGAAAGTGATAAGAGGTTCATTTTTAATCCTCTTAGGTCACTGGAAGGGATTTGCATACGCTCTACGTGAGAACAAAACTCCCGGAGAACATTGAAGAGTGGATGGGCACGCATCTCCCTTTCTTATAACAGGATCACTAGCGACTCTGTCACAGGTTACCAGAGGACAAGGACAAAATCAAGGAGACGCATAGCAGGGTATTCAAATAAGCCAGACCAGATGTCTGCTAACTTTGGTGAGAGGGGGTCGGAGACCAGAGGGTTTCATGATGTATTCAAAGTGGAATGTGAGTAGAAGAAAATAATTGAGAATTACTCCCCCATGTATTGGCCCTGAGTATATAGAAGGCTTCAGTCTGCTGTTACTGAGATGCAGAGGAGAGCAAGCCGGCATTGGGCCAGACTTTCCACCTAGATATGTTCATGTTACCTTTGAGATGTGTGTTGGGCTTCCAAGCAGAGGTTTAAGGAGGCTGTTTGCTGTCACAGTCAGGGAGAGAGATTAGCACAAAATAAACTTTAATATAAAGTTGGTATTTAGGGCCACAAGATTGGATGGTATCACTGACAAAATGAGTTAGAAATAAAGACTCAAGGCTGGAGGACACGGCCAGGGTCACTCAGAGTTCACGAGCGAGTCCCTGGTAGGCTGGAGCTGCACTGAGCATGCGCTCTCCAGCATTCCCCTCCGGGTGCTCATAGACTGATGGAGAAGAAACAGCAGGATTAATTTTAAAGGTTCTGTTTGTTCTTGGCTGGGGAGTTACAGCAGGAAGAATGTTAAGCAGTGTGAAAAGAGTCAGATGTAAAGTGTATTTCCCCGTGTGCACATATGTCATGGCTTTAACAGAGAAATCGCATTGCGATGAACTCTTAGCAGCATCCTCATCTTAGTAATTGTAATTGGAACTCCCAATGATCGTGATACCATAGTGCGCCATCCATCTCTAAGAGTCCCTACCACAGTATCTTGGCAAATGTTTAATTTAAATTTAATTGTATCTAACCTTAATTTGTGAGGCTATCTAAGCATTCTGTAAATGTTATTCATTTGTATCTACCTGTTCATCCATCTATGTGTTTTTATAATCTGAAATTGCTAACTATAAAGAAACATTTGCCCATCTATAAAAAATAGTAATCATTATCTTTGCATACCCCATCATTTGGGGACTTTAGGAAATTAAGATTGCCTTTAGCTTTTTCTTGTAGCATTATCATACTACCTGCTTCTCAGCCCTTAGTCAGGTGTCTATCTACATGAGATAGCTAGAAGCCATCCTTTAGCCATAACCTTTTTGCCTTTTGTGCCTTCAGCCTCTGCTGCCTCTGTGCTACAATCACACTGTCATTTCCTTCTTGTAGCAGTGGGTTTATCTTCCTGCCCAAAACAATGACAGAAAGTGTCTAATGTGTGAAACAAAGCTTTGTGCTGTACGCGGTTGGCACTAGGCAATGGAGTAAAGTAACCTCTGAAACACAGGAAACAATTTGAATCCTACAACTGTGCCAGTTTAAAATCAGGAGAAAGTTTCCTGGCTGCCTTATGGTACATGGACCCTAACAGTGTTGGACAGGATCTCTGAGTTGAGGAGATCTGAGTGCATGGAAGAGACACTGCAGCTACAGTCTGTAGGACTGAGCACTGGGGCAAAGAAGATGCATAAGAAGACGCTAGAGAACCAGGGAAGATTCTCCCTGACATCCTCCTGCATGCCAATGAAGAAACAAAGCAAGTCTAGGAAGAAAGCACTTAAAAAGAGTTAGCGTCAAGATTACTCAGCACCTACACCGGTCTGGAAACAATACCCCTTTCCACTAGGCATACAGAAGACCCTGAGCCACAGGGGACAGTGGGAGGAGCTTGATCGAGTAGAAGGACTCATTCATCAGACAGAGTAAAAATAATTAACCTGCTTCCAGGCAAATCCATACTGAAACAAATTCGAGAATATTTGTAGGATGTCAGACTCATCTTCTGGCAAGGTCGTTGTCATTGGCTGAGGAATTATTGATCATTGAAACACGGGATTATCCATTCATTGAAACCAAACCAGGACTGGCAGAGGTACTGAAATAAGGGAAAGAAGGTATGGGCTGAATTTTGTGCCCCATGTATTTAATAAGCTACATGAATACACAGAAATGTGAAGAAAAAAAATCACTCTCAAATGTTTACAGTAGAATTTTTAAATTTAGAAATTAATTTTTAAACTAATTTCTAAAATTAAAAATGAAGCTGATTGGAATTAGATATTGTTAAAGAAAAATTAGTGGCTGCAAAGGCATAACAATAGAAACTACACATAATTAAATAAAGAGAAGACTTTAAAATTGTTTTTCAGTCATTTTAGATTCCTCTGCTGAGAGTTCTCTGTGTAGGTCTGTACCCCATATTTTATTAGATTATTTGTTCTTTTGATGACCAATTTCTTGAGTTCTTTGTGTATTTTGGAGATCAGTCCTCTGTCCGATGTGGGGTTGGTGAAGATATTTTCCCATTCTGTAGGCTATCATTTTGTCTTGTTGACCGTATCCTTTGCTTTACAGAAGCTTCTCAGTTTCAGGAGGTTCCATTTATTAATTGTTTCTCTCAGTGTCTGTGCTGCTGGGGTTCTATTTAGGAAGTGGTCTCCTGTGCCAATGCATTCAAGTGTACTTCCTGCTTTCTCTTCTATGAAGTTCAGTGTGGTTGGTTTTATGCTGTGGTCTTTGATCCATTTGGACTTGAGTTTTGTGCATGGTGAGAGATATGGATCTATTTTCATTCTTCTACATGTTGATATCCAGTTATGCCAGCACCATTTGTCGACTATACTTTTTTCCATTTTATATTTTTTGCTTTTATTTTTATCAAAAATAAGGTGTTTGTAGGTGTGTGGATTGATATCCATGTCTTCAATTTGATTCCATTATTCCTTTTGCTTGTTTTTATGAAAATACCAGGCTGCTTTCAGCACTGTAGCTCTGTAGTAGAGTTTGAAGTCAGGGTTGTGATGCCTCCAGAAGTTCTTTTATTGTACAGGATTGTTTTGGCTATCCTGGGTTTTTTGCTTTTCCCTGTGAAGTTGAGTATTGTTCTTTCAAGGTCTGTGAAGAATTTTGATGGGCATTGCATTGAATCTGTAGATTGCTTTTGGTAAGATTGCCATTTTCATTATGTTAATTCTACCTACACAAGAGCATGGGAGAACTTTACATTTTCTGGTGTCTTCCCAATTTCTTTCTTCAAAGATTTAAAGTTCTTGTCATATAGGTCTTCCACTTATTTGGTTAGAGTTATTCCAAGATATTTTGTCATATTTGTGGCTATTATAAAGGGTGATGTTTCTCTGATTTATTTTTCAGCCCATTTATCCTCTATATAAAGGAGAGCTACTGATTTTTTTGAGTTACTCTTGTATCCTGATCCATTACTCATTACTAAAGGGGTTTATGAGCTGTAGAAGTTCATTGGTAGAATTTTTGGAGTCACTTATGCAAACTATCATATCATCAGCAAATAGTGAGAGTTTGACTTCTTTTCTGATTTATATCTTCTTGATCTCCTTTTGTTGTCTTACTGCTCTAGCTGGAACCTCAAGTACTATATTGAATATGGAGAGAGTGGACAACCTTGTCTTGTTCCTGATTTCAATGGGATCACTTTGAGTTTACCTTCATTAGTTTGATATTGGCTGTTGGCTTGCTGTATATTGCCTTTATTATGTTTAGGTATGTTCCTTGTACCCCTACTCTATCCAAGACATTTATCATGAAGGAATGTTGTGTTTTGTTGAAGGCTTTTTCAGCATTCAATGAGATGATCATGTGGTCTTTTTTTCAGTTTGTTTATATGGTAGATTACATTGATAGATTTTCATATATTTAACCATCCCTGTAACTCTGGAATGAAGCCTGTTTGGTCATGGTGCATGATTTTTCTGATGTGTTTTTGGATTCGGCTTGTCAGTATTTTTATTTTATTTTATTTCACAAAGGAAACAAACAAAAATGTAGAGCTCAATAAAAATCAATAAAAAAGAAAATAAACTACCTTTATTTCATTTTACATAGCAATCCCAGTTCCCACTCTTTCCCCTCCTTGCATATTTTCCACCTACCCCAGCACCCTATCCGATCCACTCCTCAGGGAGGGTAAGGCCTTTTGCTTTGGCGAAGTTCCAAGGCTCTCCCTACTATGTCTAGGCTGAGCAAGGCATCAATCCATTCAGAAAGAATGAGTTCCCAAAAAGCCAGTACAAGCAGTAGGGATAAATCCTGGTGCCACTGACAGTGGACCCACTGTTTACCCTGGTGCTACAATTCTACCCACATTCAGAGGGTCTAGTTTCGTCGTATGCTGGTTTTTTGGAGCTCCCATTGGCTCATATTAACAGCTTCAGTGGGTGTTCCCATCATGGTTTTGACCCTTTGTTTATATTCTCACTCCTTCCACTCTTCAGCTGGACATTGGGAGCTCAGTTCAGTGCTCTACTGCAGGTCTTCTGCCTCTGTTCTATCAGTTGCAGGATGAAGGTTCTACGGTGACATTTAAGATAGTCAACAATTTATGTACAGGGCAAGGCCAGTTCGTGCACCCTCTGCTCTATTGCTTAGGGTCTTAATTGGGGTCATCCTTGGGGATTCCTGGGAATATCTCTAGTGCCTGGTATCTTCTGAGCCCCATAATTGTGCCCTCAATCAAAATATCTCTTTCCTTGATCTCATCTCTGTCCTTCATCTAGACTATTCCACTCTCTCAGGTTCTCCTCCTCCCTCCCCTCCTCCCTTCCTCTTCCCCTTCCATGGTTGTCCAGTATTATACTGAGGGTTTTTGCATCAATGTTCATGAGTGAGATTGTTTTATAATTCTCTTTTTTAGTAAGATCTTTGGGCAGTTTGGGTATCAGGGTGATTGTAGCCTCAGGAAAAGAGTTTGGCAATGTTCCTTCTATTTCTATTGTGTGGAACAATTTGAGGAGTATTAGTATTAATTCTTCTTTGGAAATCTTGCAGAATTCTGTACTGAAACCATCTAGTCCTGGGCTTTCTTTGGTTGGGAGACTTTTGATGACTGCTTCTATTTCTTTAGCAGTTAAAGATCTATTTAATTTGCTTACAGGGTCTTAATTTAATTTTGGTAAGTGACATTCATCCAGAAAATGGTCCATTTCCTTTAAATTTTCCAATTTAGTAGAGTACAGGTTTTTGAAGTATGACCTGATGATTCTGTTTTTCCGCTATATCTGTTGTTATGTCGCTATGGGATTTCCCTCTGTATGCTGAGATTACCCTTAATGAATAAAGAAACTACTTTGAGCCAATAGCAGGGCAGAGGTAGACGGAGAAAACTAAAATGAATGTTGGGAAAAAGAAGGACAGAGTCAGAGAGAAGCCATGTGCCCTGCTGGAGACGAACACTGAAACTTTATCCGGTAAGCCACAGCCTCACGGCAATACACAGATTAATGGAGATGGGTGAAATCAATATGTAAGAGTTAGCCAATAAGAAGCTAGAGCTAATGAGCCAAGCAGTGATTTAAATAGTATAGTTTCTGTGTGATTATTTCATGGCTGAGCAGTTGGGAACGAACAAGCAGCCCCCTTCAACATTATGTTCCCCCTTTTCATTTCTGATTTTGTTAGTTTGAGTATCTTTTTTCTGCCTTTTGGTTAGTTTGGATAAAGGTTTGTGTATTTTGCTGATTTTCTCAAAGAACCAACTCTTGGTCTCATTGATTTTTGTATTTTTTTTGTTTCTATTTTGCTGATTTTAGCTCTTAATTTGATTATTTTCTGCTGTCTAGTCCTTCTGGGTGAGTTTGTTTCTTTTTGCTCTAGAGTTTTCAGGTGTTCTGTTAGCTCACCAGTGTGGGATTTTTCCAGCTTCTTTATGTAGGAATTTAGTGCTATGAACTTTCCTCTTAACACTGCTTTCATTGTGTCCCATAAACTTGGATATGTTGTGTGCTCATTTTCATTCAATTTTAGGAAGTCTTTTATTTCTCCCTTTATTTCTTCCCTTACACATTGATGATTCAGGTGAGCATTGTTTAATTTCCACGTGCTTGTGTACTTTCTGAAGTTAGTGTTGCTGTTGAATTCTAATTTTAAGCCACAGTGATCCAGTAAAATACGTGAGGTGATTCCATTTTTTTGTATTTGTTAAGGTTTGCTTTGTTACCTAGTATGTGGTCAATTTTAGAGAAGGTTCTATGAGGTGCTGAGAAGAAGGTACATTCTTTTATGTTTGGATGGAATGTTCTATAGATGTCTGTTAAGTTCATTTGAGTCATAACATCTGTTAGTTTTCTTATTTCTCTGTTAAGTTTCAGTCTGACAGACTTGTCCAGTGGTGAGACAGGGGTGTTGAATTCTCCCACTATTAGTGTGGGGGATTTAATGTGTGATCAAGCTTTAGTAGTGTTTCTTTTACATATGAGGGTCCCTTGTATTTGGGGCATAGATGTTAAGTATTGAGATTTCCTTTTGATGGATTTTTCTTGTGACTAATATGAAATGTCATTCTTTGTCTTTTTTGACTGATTTTAGTATGAAGTCAATTTTGTTAGATATTAGGATAGCTACACCTGCTTGTTTCTGATATCCATTTGATTGGAAATTTTTTTCCCAATCCTTTACTCTAAGGCGACGTCTGTCTTTGAAGTTGAGTTGTGTTTTTTGTATGCAGCAGAAGGATGGATTCTGTTTTCATATCCAACCGGTTAGCCTGTGTCTTTTTGTGGGTGAGTTGAGTCCGTTATATTAAGGCATATTAATGACCAGTGATTGACCAGTGATTGCAAGTTCCTGTAATTTTAATTTTTCATTGTTGGTGATGTTAATTTGTGTGTTTTCCCCTTTTTTTGGGATTTGCTGCTGTGAGACCATCTATCATCTGTGTTTTTGTGGATGTAGCTAACTTCCTTGGTTTGTAGTTTTCCTTCTAGTACTTTGTGTAGGGCTGGGTTTGTGGCTATGTACTGATTAAATCTGTTTCTGTCATGGAATATTTTGCTTTGTCCATGTATGGTGATTGAAAGTTTTGCTGGGTATAGTAGTCTGGGCTGGCATCCATGGCCCTTAATGTCAACATAATGCTTGACCAGTGAAGGGTAAAAGGGACAACTGGAGCAGGAAACTGACCAATCATTGATCTCCCTGACTCTGAACCCAGAGTCAATGAAAAACCACACACTGTATTTGAGAACTGGGGCAGGGAAAGAAACTTATTTATCCCTGAACCCAGGACTAAAGACACATACCCTGGCTCTGAAACTAGTGTCAAAGAAACATACTTTGTCCCTAGAATCAGAGCCATTGAAAGAAATATGCCCTGCTCCTAAGATTAGAGTCAAAAAGCTAAAAAGGACCAGTGAAAGAAACACAGTTTGGCCGTGAAGTCAGAGCCACCTCTGCCCCTGACCAGTTAAACTAACCAATCCCTGAGCAGGGAAAAATTAACCAATCCCCTATCTCCCTGGGAAAATTCCTCCCTTAAGAAGCTGTGTATAAGCCTCTCCACCCTTCAGTTAAGCTGCCATTAAGTGGCAAAGGCAGTCATTCTCCTTGACTTCTCCTTCCCAAATAAATGCTTGGATTTTTGGATCATTTTCCCATATTTTCTATTTCTATAATTACCTCAGTTTGTGTTTTCTTCCAATTTTTTTCTTTGTCTTTTCTGTCATTTCTTTGAGGGAAATTTTCATTTCTTCTTTAAGGGCCTCCAACATTCTCCCAAAGTCATTTTTCAGATAATTTTCTTCTGTTTCATCTATATTGGGCTGTTCAAGTCTTGCTGTTGTAGAGCCACTAGATTTTGTTGGTGTTGTGTTGTTCTTTGTTGTATTGAGTGTGTTTTTACCTTGTCTACCCATCTTTTCCTCTTATTATTGCAGTTGGGGCTGTGTCTCTGGTAATCAATCTCCCAAGAACTGGTGGATCCAAGGCTCAGATGGTGGTGCAGTTGGGGCCACAGTTTCAGTCACCCCAGAGGTCATTTGTTGTTCTTGAAGGTCACTCAGTGTTCCTGGAGGTCAGTTGGTGCTCCCTAGGGATGGCTCTTCAATTCTGGAGGTTGGTCAGAGCTGCTTCCATGGAGGTCATTGATTCGGAACTTAGCTGGCTTAGGCCAGCTCTGGTGGAGGTCATTGACTCAGGCCTCCTCTGGTGGAGGTCCTGGTTTGGGCCTGCTCCTGCTGAGATCATTGGTTCTGGCCTGTTCCTATGGATGTCCCTGGCTAGGGCTTGCTCCTGTGTAGGCCCCTGGTTTGGGCCCAGTCCCTGGGACGTCTCTGGCTCAGATGGTTGCTCCCTCGTACCTGCTCCAGTAGAGGTCTCTGTCATGGGACTGCTTCAGCAGAAGTGGCTGTCTCAGGCCTGCTCTGGCAGAGGTTGCTGACTTGAACCTGTTCCTGTGGATGTCCCTGGCTTGGTCATGCTCCCTTGGTGGTCACTCCTTTGTACTTCCTTCTGCAGAGGTCCCTGCCCTGGTTCTGCTCTGGTGGAGATTGCTCCAGAATTTTTTTTAAAGGAGAAAAAAAAATGAAACAAAGTGTTCCAGGTGGAGGTTGCTCCAGAATTTTTTTTAAAGGAGAAAAAAAATGAAACAAAGTGTTTCAGGACCACCTCCAGAGGCCTGATACAAGTAAGTATATTGCTATCTTGGAGGAGTAGAGAGTTATAATACACATTTGGAGAAAGACAAAAATTTTTCCAAATTTGGTGAAAAGCAAAAATCTGCAAAACTAGAAAGCATGAGCTTGGGACACAACCAGGTGTTGAGTGCTTGCCTAGCAGGTTTGTGGCTCTAAGTATAACCCCAGTGGTAAACCCCAAAACTTATATCAAGCTCATGTTGATCTAGGAAGCTCAATGACTCTCAACACAAGAAGCGTGAGAAGAGTTGCGTTCAGTACAAGACAACCAGCTGCTCAACAGCAATTGTGTTCGCAATGATTATGGACTGTGCCAGAATGCCTGGCGTTATGATAAAGAGAAAAGTCTCATTAAGCTCACGGTTCTAGAATGTCCTGTCCAGGACTAGAAAGAACCAAGTACCACAGAAGCCACAGCTTTGGTTCTCTTCTGGGGTGCCAAAGATCAATAGCAGGACGTATGTGGCAAAAAAAACCCTGTACTCCTCATAAGTCAGGAAACAGGAGGAAGAGAGTGGTCCCCTGACTCCTCTCTGGGACCAAGCCCTCTGGCTCCCTAAGAATCTGTCCTTTAACATTATTGCCACTCACAAAAGCACTTCCCTTAGCACAGATGCCTCTTGGGAACATCCTTTTATTATTTTGATTTTTGAGATAGCATTTCTGTGTAGCCATGGCTGTCTTGGGATATACTTTGTAGACCAGGCTGCCCTGGAACTCACAGATATCAGCCTGCCTCTGCCTCCTGAGTGCTGGGCTGGGGTTAAAGGGGTGTGCCATTACTGCCTGGCTTAATATCACTTTAAAAAGGTCTTAAAGTAGCATCATGAAAAGAATGGCACATAATGTATAAAAAAACAAAAGTAAGAGTTGCTGAAGAATTCTCATCCAAAATACCATAAGAAGAAATTGGCAAACACTTTTAAATTGCTATAGAAAACAAACAAAGACAGTCAATCCAAAAAAAACCTCATCAGAGTAAACATTTCTTTAAAAATGAAATTGAAATAGGTATTTCATACATAAAATATTGTCGTAAGTCACTAGCAGGTCTACCTTATAGGAAGTGTTCAAATCAGTCCTAAGGGCAGAAATAAAATTAAATCATTAGCAAAAGAAAATCCCAATATAATATTTGGTTACATATATTAAAGTCAAGTGAATGACAGATAATAACAGCAGAAGGATCAAGAGGCAGAAATGGAAGTACATCAAAACATTCTCACAATAGATATGGGGTACTACCAAAAATATGTAATGATATATATGTGTGTATATATATATATATATATATATATATATACATCTTTAGCTAATAATGCATACCATAAAACTTAACTCTTTCTCTATGTTTATATATATAAACATATATATATATATATGATGAAAGGAGTTAAAATAAAATTATGAAGAAAGATCTGTTGTTTCTTTAAGTCAGGAGATTACATGTTAAACTCCTGGAAACACATTCCTTTGATGAACTTGTTAGTTAATTTTGAGGAAAGAACAAAAAGGCAATTGGGAAACACCGACTAAACTTGAGCTCTGAATGAATCACTCACTTCTGATCAGGCCTCACTGGTTCCAGGTGATTAGTTCATCATCTGAGTCCAGCAAGGAACCTGAGAATGGAACACTCACCCTAAGATACAGGATTAGTTGGTTTTGGGGGAAGCAGGAGCCAGGGAGCAGCAGCCCATGTCCTTTCCTGCATAGGACAGTTGCTAGTTAGGTGTTGGGCCTCATTTCTGATGTGTAGTTCTCACCCTAAAGCAGAGGTGGATTGTGGGAAAGGACTCCATTACCTGCTGTAGCTTCAGTCTTAATAACGGATCCTGTTAAAATAAGTGCGTAGGTTTTTAAGTGGTATGATCTATAAAACACAGAGTAGGTATTATCTGCCTACATATGTCAACCAGTTTGGGGAGGGAGAGATAAACCACGTGACCTCATGGTGTGACCCGAGAAGAAAGAATGGACAGAAGGATGAGGTATCAGGAGCGAATTCCGTGGCAGGAAAGAAACGCATCTTCCTGCCTGAGAAGCAGGGTAAGAAGATGCTGCGGAGACAAGCAGCAGGTATCATTAGTGTGCACACAGAACAGCCAGCACCCCATTTCCTCTCTGAGTAAACAATACCTGACTGCCAGATGCTTGTTTGCTGGCCAAAACAATAAAGAAAGAAAGAAAAGAAAACGGTTTTTCTTAACTTATTATTTTTTTTCCTGATAGATCAGGAAGCTATTGTTAAATGAAAGTTGAACAGATACTGTGGATATTGCCGCCTGGAGAAAAACCTTCCTCCTTTCCACGTAGCATTTGTGTGAGGCATCCCAGTGTGCTAAGCATTGCACTTACCCAACATCAAATAAAAAGTAACTGAGGGCGTGCTGGAAAATTGAGATCCCACCCCCTCCCTATTTGGTTTGTTTGGTGACTAGTCAAGGGACGTAGAGATTGTTTGGTGTAACTCCTGTTGACTATCAAGAAATTAAGGACCCGATGAAGGCATCACTCTTAGTGGCAGAGCCACGATGAGTGCCTGTTCTTCTATGCCTTCAAGAGTTCTTTTCTGATCCACTGGCTCACAACTATTGACTTTATTATATAGTCTAAGAGGGTAAGAACAAATTCGTAACAAAAATAGGTAGTTCAAAAGAAAAGCAACCTCGGGGATGAACTAATCATGTATACAGAAGTGTCACGAGCAGGGTAAAGGCAATTAACGAGACTGAAATGTAGTTTTTAGTTATTTAAATCGAATAAGTAGGAATTACATGATATCATGAAGTCGTCTATTTGCTGATCTTGTGAGAGGCTCACCAAAGGGTATTTTATTTTCTGTCTTACTTTCTACTCTTTTTTTGCTTTTTGGTTTTGTAATCCTTTTAAGGGAAAAAAATCTTTCTAAAATTGAAGTGAATACATTTAATGCAGCATAATCAGCTTCTAAATCTACTTAGCTGGAGCCCCATCATGCATTTAGCGTGCTGAATGAATGGCACAAATGGGAGGCATATTATAATGAGGGCCGGGTGAGTTTTGTGAGACTCAAACTTCACTTTCCTGAGATGTTTTTAAGCATCTGATTTTGTAGTCAAGTGTATTTCAATTTGCATATCCCTTTATTTGCATCTGACCTAGACACCTGCATGGCTTTTTGGAGAACTCCACTTTTACGGTGCTTGGGAACACTCCAGTGACACCCCACGAGGACAAAATGCATTTTTCTTGCTGTGGAGCTTTGGGGGTGCAGTGTGATTATTTTTAAACTTTTCTCTTGCTTACGTTTAAATTAGAACTATTTGTTTACTTACGTCGCGAGGCTGTTTCCCTTTCCTGGGTTTATTTTCCCATCTGTTTTTTTTAAGAACTAGATGTGGTTTTAGCGATGTGGGCATTTTGTGAAAATTGAATACGCATGGCAGTTACTGACAGTGTAGCTGCTAGCGCAAACATAGAAGGCTGCCTATTTTTGCAGCCTGTTACTCTGTCTCCCATGGTGTTGAAGAGAGGAGCATCCAGACCTCTCAGGTCCCAATTTGAACCTGTCAGCTTCTACCTGGCTTTGAGCAAGTCAAATGGATGTACCCCTCAGAGTACCGTGCGTCTGAGTTGAAAACCTGGAGTTACCCTCGAGTCTTCTCTGCACTCCCTCTTCTGGAAAATCTGGGCAATCTGAGCTACTGGAGCTGGTCTTGATTGGACTTCTTGCTTCTCTGTCTCCATCATGACATTGGCTGAGTTCAAGCTCCCATTCTGCCCTCATTGGACGTTTTCAAGAGTCCCTCTTACGGCGACATTTTCTGTCTATAATTAACATTGAAATATTACAATGTTTTTGTTCAGCGTACAGAATACAGCATATCCCATTTGTATCTATGATAAAAAATTAAGTACCCTTGTGCTATGTATTCATCTTCAGTGTCTGACCTTGATCTCCTCATTAACCTCACACTTCCCACTGACTCCTCTTCAAATATTAGCATTCCTTCTTAAATATCATTACACGATTTTCCACATACTTCTGTACTCATGTGCATATTGCGTGTTGAACTCCCTCGTCCAGTCTACATAGCTAGTGGTACATGTCAGCAACTATGTAAGGCATGGTTTCAGAATGTATTCCCACCTTTCCACATATCAATTAGCAAGGAACTGGGCCAAATTACTTAGCATCCCCCAAAGTCAGTTTTCCCATCTCGATAATGGTGGCGGTGCTGCAGTGCATGTCCCTGGGTTTGGGGGAAGCTTGTGTGGGGATGGAGGCTAGCATGTGGGACATGGTGATCAATGAGTGAGATCAATGCAAATGCTTAGGGATAATTGTGCATTGTCAACAAAAGAAGACCAAAGCCAGTAAGACCTACCAAATTGCACCTCTTAGAAAATGTCTAGACTTGTACTGAATAGTTATGCGAAAGAGAACATTTTTAAAGCCATGAATTTTCTCCACCGTACTTTACCAATAATCATCTGATTTGCAAGTCAAATCTGTGTGGTTACATGTAACATAATCCATCTTCCACAGATGTCCATGGAAAGAGGGGAGAAATTAGCCGCCAAGAATATATTGATTGTTAGCTATTATTATTTGATTAATAAATCATAAAGTTCCAGCGCTCATGTCTTGAACTTTCTCTGGCAAATGAGTTAGTTGTATGTCATTTCCTGATCATGAAAGATGGGTTTCACAGGGGGCATCTTTGATGGAGTACAAAGTACAAATGTACCTATCTTCCAGAAGACTCCTGTGGTTTCTATCCTCTGTCTTAAAGTGTGGGAATGTGGTGTGTGTGTGTGTGTGTGTGTGTGTGTGTGTGTGTGTGTGTGCACGCACCCTTCTCAGCTTTTCTGTTAGTTTTACTTTGCCTCTGGGTTCCGACTTCAGGGCCTGCCTGGAGGGTAGCAGGGGTGGCCGAGAGAAGCCCTGGTTTAACAAGTCCTTTAAAGAGCTCCTCCAGGGCTTACCCAGAGGGTTGAGCTGCCTACCCTCCGCCCTATCTCACATCCTCGGCAGCCAGCTCCTGTTCACACTCTCTTTGTGGTCAGAGCTACCTCTGCTATTGAAGTGAACCTTTCACCCCAACTCCCAGAACAGCCATCAGCGCCTCCTTCACAACAGACCAGAGAGCAGGAGAAAATCTTGCTCCAGAGTTGTCTGAAATAAGTAATCATTACAGTTCCCAGAAGACGCAGACAGAGAAAAAGAACCAAGCGGAAAGCATCATGGGTGATGCCAGGTTCTCTTTGCCCCAGGACACACTTTAAACTTTTCCTTCAGAAAAAAAGCGATAAAATAAAATAAAAATAAAGGGCATGCACAAATTATTTTACTTACGTTAGAAAACAATGAAGTTTGCCAGTGTGAGGGATAGGGGCTTGGTTTCTGTTTTCTACCAGGGATCCTGGGACTACTGGTGCTAACCCTGCTGCTGGGTCTCCACACTTTCTTGTCTCTAGAGCTGGTTTCCATTTCAGAAAAAAAGAACAGAATGAGGTCAAGGTAGGAGGAGATTATAGAACTCTAGTCATATCCTCTTACACAGTGCTAGGAGTTCTGCTGTTTGACTAATGTCTCTTAGCGCTCCCAGAGAACAAGAATGTTGAGGGAAGGACGATGAAGGGATTAGAAGCTTCTCTCAGAGTTCTACATTAGCATTTTTTTTATTTGGCAGATTGTCACAATACTTTTCCTGAGAGAGGTGTAAAGACAAGTTCATTTACCCCAGATAAGGAGGACATCAACAGATCAAAGAAAGCAATATGTCCATTTTGGAGAGCCAATCAATCTGTTGGATTGACTTAAGAGCATTGGTGACTCAAAGGCATAGCTATCTCTGGGTCAGTTAGAGGCTTCCAGATTATGAGGCTCACCCATCCACTTTCTACTAGCAAGTATGCCCTGGGAAGTCCTCCTGAGACTTGCGAACCACGTGAGCCTATAAAATTCCCAATTCCTCCATTCCCAAAGATCTGATGAGGGTGAATACTCCCATTTGGGTTCAAGGTCACAATAATCACATCTAATTCACAGGAAACAGCTACAGAGCACAAATGTTTACCAAGTCCCTCCACGTTCCTGGTGCTGTGTTGGACACTGGTGACAAAGAAGAAAGCATCATTATTCATGACTCTACCCTTGGGGCTGGACCAGAGGGATGGAGTTAGGAAGGGTAGGTGGTAGACAAGCTTGTGGAGAAAGAGAGAGGAAAGCAAGTTTCATGGGTGATCAGAGCTATAGAGAAGAAGCCATGAGAAATAAAATTTCTACTTACTAACTTCCCTGCTCTAGTCTTGGCCTTCCATTCCTGTGCCTACCAGATGATGTTAGGTGGCTGAGTCCTACTGCCCTGGACTCTCCCTCTATCCACATTATAGCAGAGGCTACTTTATAGAAGTATTTCTCTGAGGTTGCGAGAGCTAATGGATTACTAAGCAAAGAGCCCATGCTCCAGCATTAGTTACTAAGAGTTCCATTGCTGGGATGTTGTGAGGACTAAGCGGAAGACCAAGCTCAAAGGATAAGTACTGAGTTCAATGTCTGGCACATGGCAGGCGTTCAAATCATGCTACCTTCTTCTCATCTTTAGGGGCAGTTCTCATCCTGCCGTGAGCATCACCTAACAGGTCCCATTCTTTGTCATTGCCTAGCTCGTGACTATTATTGCCAAAAAAATAAGTACAACGCCACTAACAACAATAAATGGTGGTCGTTTGTTGAGCCCTTAGTGCTTTCCAGGAGTTTACAAGCATTAAATCATTCCAACATCAAAGATGTCTTTTATGGAGTCATGTCAACTGCTTTGAAAAACGAAGAGATTGAAGCTAAGAGACTTTAACTCATCCAAGGTCGCCAGGAGTGGAGCTGACTTTTTCAGCTGCCCATGCATCACTGATTCTACTTGTATGTGTTTAGCCACAGATTGAGTCCAGGATGACTTATCAAAAGCTCATTGGGTGTCCTGGATCTGAGTTCCCGCAGACGTCTGCTGTGGGTATCTCCTGTGAAGGGTCCTCGTCCCTAGTGCTTCAAAGGGTTATTTGGGGATAATGGCACTTACCACTCTCAGCGCCACATAATAGAGATTAATTAGTGGATTTTGGTAAAGCACTCCAACAAGCGGTGATTTGGGCATAATTCTGAGTCTTACCTCTCATTGATCTTCGGCATCCTTTTTATTTTGTATTGATCCAATGTTATTGATCAGCCTGATGGCTATTAATCAGGCTGCCTTAGGTTTTACTACTTCTTAATGAAATTCTGCAAGCTGCCTGACTAAAGTAGCCCATCATAGAATATCTGTACTCAACCCTCATTTTAACCATGGATGCAGGAGATTGAATTAATTCAACCTTTGACAAAACTTTTTATATTTTAAATATTGCCATTATCGCATAGTATCATAATTTATTGCATGCTTGTTATCCAAGGCTTTCTATTTGAACTTTTAGGATGAGGGTGATAATTTCTTAGTTATTCCAATTTAAATTTTTCTGGTAGATGCCAAACATGATGCTCGACATGTAAATGGAATAAGCATTAGTTAAATGGTGCATTAGGGTAAAACATGAAGTTCTGTTCAGTTGCTGTCCACCCAGAACCACTTCAGGAGCAGAATTAAGGACCATTAGATACAAGTTTGGAACAGTCAGGTGAACAAATAGCTCAGTTTCTTTTTGCTTCCCCCTATTGTTATACTGTATTAACTCAACAGCTACCATGAGATTCTTTGCGGTCGCCCCCCAATTCTCAATGTCTTTGGTTTACATTAGAACCTACATAGCCATAGCACAAGAAAAGAATTCTGAAGGCTCCATTTTCTTTCTTTCAGGAGAAAGAACAATGCTAAAGATTCTATATATCTTCTGTGCATATGAATTCCAGACAGAAATGTACAGATGGATTGTATCACAATCTATGAGCACCCTGTTATTGCAAGTGAGCCAACTGTATCGCCCCTTGCCCATTAAAGACCTCTTCTAATCTCTAAGACCAGTAAGTAAATTTTAGACTCAAAAGGAAACTTTTGACTCACTCCTACCCCTGTCGACTTCAGTCACAATATTACTCCTCCCTACTTTCTCATCACAGAATAAGTTTGGCAAATATTTAGCGAATCCCAATAATGCAGTTTTTCTAACTCACTATCACTTATTTATACTATATTTTAGACTTTCTTTATCCAGAGAAATAGAAGAGGTGGGGGCTGTTGTGCTGTTTCTTCATGAGGCTCTGAGCGGGCAGGAGCAGCAGAGCAGAATGTGCAAGCCCTGTGCACTGTGAGCTATGCCGTCCCTAAGAAGCGGGTATCAGCAGGGGAGGCATATGCTCACACAGCTACGTGTTCAGGAGAGATGACTAACGGGATTGGTAAACTCTAGAAAATGTCAGAAGGACTGGGGCTTGGTGCAAGTCTTAAAGGAAGAGACATGAGGTCCCCCTCTGGAATAGAGGCTGCCAATGTGCAGTGACTCAGTGTTGTACTACATAGTAGTCCACCAGAGCAGCTGGGGCTCTGCCGTGACTGTGGAGAGAGAGCATGAGAATATCCCTGTAAATAGAGTCATTCTATGTTGTACAAAATAGCCTGTAGTCTTCTGGAAAATTTCTGGGGAAAGCCGATCTGTCAACCTTTTGCTTCTTAGCCCTTGACTGCCCTTTGCCTTATTCTATACACAATCACTTGTTGCTAAGAAGTCTAACTGAGCATGCATGTGAAGTTCCGTGGCAGAAGCAAGCTCTGTGCGCTGTGGGTAGTGTCATCTCTAGGCAGATGGCCCTGCACTGTGGAAGAAAGCCTGCTGAGCTAGTCAGAGGAAGGAACCCAGCAAGCAGTGTTCCTCAATGGTCTCTGCTTCAGTCCCGTTCTGGGTCTGTCACTGCCTTGGTTTTCCTGAATGGTGGAATGTCACAGAGAAGTGTAGAAAGAGTGAAATCCTTTGGTATCTAAATTGTTTTCGGTCATAATGATTGTCACAGTGTCAGGGAGCAAATTTGAACGGGTCTTTTGGCTTGGGTGACAAACACTTTACTCTCAAACCAAAAGCATAGGTATCTTACCATGCTCTAAGGCTCAGCTCCACTGCCTCACTTGAAAGAGTCAGAACTGGGTAATAAAGAGATGACAGATGGAAAAGGAGAAGCCATGACTTCCACATCCCAACATGATCCCCAAAGCAGAGAATAACTCACGCTCTTTGCTGCTTCAAAATCAAAGGCAAACAAGAATGGGGCTCTATTTGTAACTCTCTCCGTTTTCAGAAACTTACCTTGGCTGAACAGATATCAAAGTACCTCGAACTCTAAGGAGACAATCCAAACTGACTGAAGCACTAATATTATTTAGAATGGATTTAACAAGCGTTGCTGTTACTTGTCTCTATCCTATTGTGTGTGTGTGTGTGTGTGTGTGTGTGTGTGTGTGTGTGTGTGTGTGTGTGCCTTCAACAGCAAGCATACCCCATCCAGCTTCATAATTGCCTAGCAGATTGCTAAGGGGTGGTTTTGGATCACTGCAGATGGAGCCTCCTACAGCCAGTTTCTCAGTCCCTGTTTACTCTGCCAGTGGTCTTGGTCGTGATCTTCTAATAGCTCATTTAGAGGAGAAGAGGGAAGCATGGGGCCTTTCTGTTCACAGTTCCCTCAACATTAGCAGCCAATATCGCATTGTCATGGATACAATGGTAGAGGCGGTGAGCAACTGCTGGGCATGGCAAGCTCATTTCAAATGACTGCTCAAATACATTGTAAAGAACGGACATATATACAGTATATTTGTCAAAAGTGTTAAGACGATGATGGCAATAACCGATGTATCAAATAATCAAGACTGTGGTAATTATTGCTACATAGACCCCTTGAATGTAATGGGGAAATCTGAAAAGATGGAGCCCAAGTGGAGTTCAAGTGCGAGGCCTGAAAATTGCTGTGGTGTTTGCAGCTTGTTATTATCCCGACATGTGCTGCAATGGGATTAGCAAATCTCCCACCATGCTTCCTTCATCCTTTTATGAAACACTCGAATCTCTAAGAGTTCGAGATGCCCTCTGTTTGAAAGCACTTTGAACATAATCAGCACTAGTCAGATCGAGCCTAATCATCACATGTCTTCCTTCTCCTCTTTCTTCTCTTCCTCTTCTTACCTCCTCCTCATCCTCCTTCTCTGTTTTTCTTCTTCTATTTTATTTTTTTGGAAGAATTGTCATAAAGTACTTTGTAACTATTTTCTTCTCAAAATGCTCAAGTTAAAAGAGAAAAAGAAATACTTGCCTGCTTACATGGTAAGTGAAGTGGAGTGTTTATCAGACTGTAGACTGTACTCTACATCATTGCACTAACATTAGAGGAGGGAGCTCAGTCTCCCGAGTAGGTCATTAAAGCCTCTGCTTTTCCAGATTGTCAGACATAAGGGATGTGGCACAATCGGGGGGCAGTTATAGATGCCTCCATGGATCATTTCATCATGGAAATGCATTCCTGTTTCATATCTTTACCTACAAGCTCTAGTAGATGTTTTTAAAATAAGAGAAAGAGAGATTGAAAAAGGATGGGTGGAAACTGAAAAGTAAAAAGGGAAAGGGAAGAAGAAGCCAGGGATCCAGGGAATGAAAAGGGAAAATAGAGGCAGGTAAGAGCATAAGAAAAAGAAAGTAAATTTAAAAAAACAAAACAAAATAAACCTGTTGGCTCTTGTTGTCTTTTGAGAGGTAATTGAATGTCCTGCGGGGATATGATTACTAGTATTTGATTAATGGTATCAGTAACAATATATTCAACACCTTAATCTATAGATTAAGATTAATCTATATGATCTAAAGAGAATAGCATTTTGGGAGTTAGACAACAAAGGAAACAGAGCTGACTCAAGTTACTGTATATGAAGGACATCAAATAGTTATATGTAAGATTTAATAATTTTGAGGTAAAATATTTAAGCGCCAAACTTACTAGCTTTACCAAGTATCTCAACTCAACAAAGAAATTTAATAAATGGTTACTCTTAGACAAAATTAATTTCTTAAAAAAATCGCCATCCATGGGCCCTGGGAGATGGCTATGCATATAAAACACTTGCCATGCACGAATGAGGGTTGGAATCTGGATTTCCCTAACCCCATAGTGTCAGATGTGACCATGTGCATCCTTAGTCCCAGGGCTCCTATGGCAGGATGGAAGATGGAAATAGAATGTATGCCCACAGGCTCTTAAACCAGTTAGCCTGGCGTGAGCAGTGGAAAACAGCAAGAGAGTCAGTCACCAACACAGCCTCACCCACAAAGACTGGTGCTGGAGATAATCCTCTGACCTCCACACGTGTTCGATAGCATGTGTGTAAACATTGGCACAAATGAACACACATGTAAACATATACATAGTATACAATTCCAGTTATTTATCTCTCTCTCTCTCTCTCTCTCTCTCTCTCTCTCTCTCTCTCACACACACACACACACACACACAAAGATTTTGAAAAATCACCTTGCAGTATCTATTAAAATTACTGCTGTGGTACATAAAAATTTAACATATTTATTAAACTGTCCAGTCCAGATCCTGAACCAGAGCTGGCATTTGTCACTCACAATTCATTAAACTTTATCTGAGAAAAAAAATAGACCAACATTTGTCCATTAAATAAAATGTCTATGACATTTTAACATATGACCATGAAGCTAGCCAAGTTTGAATTTCTGGTTTTTTTTTTTTCTTGTGTTGCAGGATGTTTCTAGAATTTTTGTCCAATTTTTTTAATGGTATCTATTTGGAAAAACAGAAAGCAATCCAAGATGAAAGGACAAAACTGAACTAATCCTAGATAATATGTAATGTGAAGAGAGAAAAAGTACAATGGACTTCAGCTATGTCTTTGAAATACGACATGTATTTTATATATACCACATCTGCCCACGGTAAAGTTAAAGAGATGACATTGGCAGCTGTGGGTCAGGACAGGAAAGTCAAATGCTTGTCTAGACACCGTCTTTGATAACAATGAGCATTTTTAGATGGCCACAGAAAGCGTCTCCCTTTCTAAAAGGTAACTAGAGAGGACGATGCATTCTCACATTACCAATAATTGCTGTTAGCATTGAAAGTGTAGCATTGTCCTTTCCCTAACTGGCTTGTGTATCAGGTTAGAAACCATCCCCTCTCTCTTTCTCTCATAAATGATATTCAGTGAATAGAAAATTATTCTAGTTTTTATAATAAGGCAATGTATTGTTTGAGACATCATTATCCCATGAGGAAGTACACCAACTTTTGCAATGACCTCCCCTTTCAGTAGATTGTATGAGTCTATATGGATGGGCTGCTTTAGTCGTGGTTCCTTAACATTCTCCCTCAATGCTTCCTATTATGCTTTCCAATCGGACTGTGCTGTCGTGTGTTTGTTCCCATCCACATCTTTTGTTATGATCAAGAATGCATATATGATATATAACAAAGTACTTCAAGAACCCCCTTCTTTTCTTTCTCTGCAAGGCCAGGGTGAGCCGGTTGCTATCCCGAGTAGAAGTGAGCCTGCGGAAGCACAGCGGAGAGGGCTGAATTGGACCTTCATCGGGTTACAATTCAAAACTGTCCTGACAAAAGCCCGTGTTCCGTCTTGTCTTTTGATGAGCGCAGTTCAAAGCAGAAACTGTTTCCATTTAGCGCTGACTGCCAAATTTCTAAGCTGGCGTCCTAATTACAGCCTCGCAAAACGAAGACCCGTCCATTTGCACATCAGTGGAAAGTAAGTCCTGTATTGTGTTTGGGGTAGTCATGCTGTCAGTGAGCTACCAGAGTGTGCAAATAATTCTTTGTCTTATATGTGGGATTTTTTTTGTCTTCTAACAGTTTAGAATGAAAAATTTTCAAATGTGCAGCAAAGTTAAGAGGAATTTCCCAGTGAGCATCCGTATACTTTCCTTTTTAGATTTTCCCATTATTATTTTATTCTGCGTACTTTAGCACAGATCTAGCTTCCCATCCATCGTCCTACCTCAAAGTAATCCATCAAATTCTTGTAATGTTCTTCCCAGTACACCCCAGCTCTGCTCTCCCCTAAACACGTGGGCCTGACGGAATGGTTTTGATGAAAAAAATGAACGAATTTCTCCCTAACCAACGTGGGAAGAGCAGTTTTAGAGAGGTGAATCAAGGTAGAGGAAATGATTTCCCAGGAACAAAGATGTGAGGAAAGATAAATTTTGAGACACCACCTAGGGTCATTTTCTGATGGGCTACTCCAGGCTTGCTGGAATTTCAATCACTCTACCTTTTTTTTTTTGCTCCTGAGAGTGGGAGAGAAACGCTCATCATTAGATTTTTGTGACTGTGACGTTCTCGGGGATCAGTGGCACGCTAGATTGACCCAGGGTCAAAAAATGCTCTAACTCTAAGAATTGCTAGTGCATTCTGTTGTTAAGCCTCTGAGCAGACCATGAACATGCCTGCTACTATATGCTGCTGGAATTAAATAACGTGGGTAGGGCCACTTGGGCTCAGGATGAATTGGCAGTTATCATTTGAGGAAGCTGTTTGAGTAATGAGCAGTTAAAAAAAAAAAGAGAGAGACTTTTCTGGATCCCCACAAATTGTCACATTGGCAGCTGGGCAGTGAGTGAATCTTCATAGGTCAGAGATTTCTGGGTAGATTAGCAAGCAAACTTAGCGTGTGGATATTGAGTAGAACGAAGTGTCCTCCCATAGATGATAGAATAATCCACGTCCTAGGAGTTCCTAAACTGGAAACACAGATAAATTAAAAGGCCAGCACTCCGACTGACATATGAGTGGAATGAGGGATTATTAAACCTCAGAGTGTTCCGGGCTGCAGGGATTTGGGTTTGCAGTCACCGTCCAGCGTGTAAATTGAGTGTACAGCATAGCCCGCATGGCCAGGAGACTAACGTACAGCTCCTATTGCCTGAGGGTAGAGGGCAGGGGGTGGAAAACAGCCATGGCAGGCTACCTGGGGCCCAGTCCAAGACTGTGATAGAAGGGAAATACTTCAAATTTCCTCAGGGTGAGAGAGAAACCAGGAAGATGTTTTGAAGAGTTTAAAGAGGATTATTGGTTGGTGTGAGAGATTAAGGAGGAAAATGATGGTAGAGATGCAGGATTTGATAGGTGTGTGCCCACTTTGTGAACATGGAGTTTGGTCCATGTGATTCTCCAGAGCTTGAACCCTTGACCTTTTTTCTCTTGTCTGGAAATTTCTACCCATCCCTGGTTAAAGTCTGGACCAGGTTTCACCCAGCTTCCGCTCAATATTTCAAAGTGTTTCTATCCCTGTAGGTCTGAAATCAATGTTGTGCCCCATCTCACCGGGGGAAGCTCATAGAGAGGATGATTGGAGATGAGGCCAAAGATAGTGGATTATTTTGGTCCAAGGGAGAAACACCACAAAAGGAGAAATTCGCAAGCATATAAGCCTCTCAATATGGGAGAACATTTAAGCAATTCTGAATTAAATCATTACACTTACTTCCAATGCAACATGGACGGGAGGCATGAAAGAGGGGGGACCTAGAGAAAGGAGGAAAGCAGGGAATGAGGGGAGGAATCAGTAGAACAAGGAAGAAAAAGTAAAAGAAAAAGTGGAGATGAAATATTTCCTGGCATTCCAGTGTTTGTTTTATTTTAAATCCCCTCTCTTTTCTTCAGAGAACCACATTACACACAATATTTTCTCAGGATAATGAAAAGACTTGATTTATGCTTTCTATAGACATGCTTGTTTTCCTTCGATTTTAGTTAAAGGGAAAAATGGATCCTAATGTATGAAAGTGTCCACAACTCCTACAGTTTTATGTGCATATGTGTATGACTCTCGTGTGGGTATAGACAGCTTGTAGATGCCAGGACAGGACATCAAGAAATGGAGCTGCATGTCATCGTGAAATGAAGGGCCATCTGATATGGGTGCTAGGAACCAAACTTTGGTCCTCCTAAAGAGCAGCAAGTACCCAACCCCTGTGCCATCTCTCCAGCCCCAATGAATTCTAATATTATATGCTTCCCTTTTTCAGCTTACATCTTCCTGTCCATTACCTTTTCTAAAAAGTCATGGTCATGCTCAGCTCGGAGCCCAGTGGACAGTTAACCAGTAAGCATACATCTGGGGATTCTTCTACTCCTAGCTCCCTGCACTACACTGCATACTTGAACATTTCACATGAAAAACTTAAGAATTAGCTGAGATAACAATATTTTAATACTGAAAAATTCCATGGAAGGGAATGCCATTTCAACTTCTCTGGAAGAGCCCTCAGAAATCAGAAATTTGCTTGGCCACTGATGTGCAACAGTCTCGGCCCCTCCCACAAGCAGCCTGGCTTCTCTCCTTCAATCCTCACGTGACACATGTTTGTCACTTTCCTAATAAGAAAGAAGTTTAAAATTTATCAAGTGCATGTGCATTTCTCCTCATTCTTTATTCTTTCCACATAAACAAAAGTCAATGTTCATCTTCTGTATGATCGCCTTTGCTGGCAACCACCTATTGTCTACTTGACAATGGAATCAACTTGAATTTTAACATAGGCCTACTTTAGAAAAGGTACAATCAATAAGCAATAAATAGAGGCCCAGGGGATTCTGAGAATGAAAATAGTTACCACCCCGTGCATGCTGAAGAGAAAAGGGCTGATCTGAATGCCCGGAGAAAAAAGTTAACACTATAAATTGGATATAGAATTTCTTCATCTTTGCCAGAAAATGGATAAATAAATGCACCCTTTCTTTTGTCATCACGTATGAGATTTTTATATTTATCCAGCAAGATTCCCTGTATTGTGCAAAGGGTAAAAAGACTATGAGTTAGTTATAGACATTTTAAATGATTGCCACATAGAGATTTTTTATTTGTCTTTACTGTTTTGATACTGTTTACCCAGATATTATCTATCTACCCATCCACCTATTCATCTCCCCACCTGCCCATCCATATCTACCCTCCACCCACCCAGCCAGGCACCCATCCCTCTTATAAGGAATACATCTTAGACACGTACAAAAGCCATGAAAAAGAATGAAAAACATGTTCTTCCCCATGTGAACTCACATTATAATAACATGTCATAGCTTTCGATTTTGTGTTCTTATCTAGGTCCATGGAATGTGGTCTCCAAGGATGGAGGATAAACATGGTGCATCATCCTTAGAGTTTTAATATGGTTTTGAGGTTAAGTTATTAGATACATCAATTAACATTTTTCATAGATGAACTTTTTTCGATTAAACAATCAGAAATGGTTTACGGAATTTGTAATTTTTTTTAAATGTTTAAAATATTGAAGCAACAATAATGAACCTGTCTTTTGTTCTGGAAGAGAATGGGCTAAAGTTCTAAGAAGGAAGCTGGGCAGGTGCAGATGTCCCAGGGAAAATTTTGAGAATGACACCGCCTGGCAGGTGGAGCCAGCCTGGGAAGGGCCTTGAATGCAATGCTGGGGAACTTGGTCTTCATCCCAGAGGTTCCAGAAAGCCAGCATAAACGAAACAATGTGACGAAACTCCCAGCAGCGTTTCGGTCCTTTGGTAAGCTGATATCAGGTACTGTCTAGAGCTTGTCGGGTTAGCAAAATAAATCCGATACCGGGCTAGAGACTGTGAGTCAGAAAGCCTCTCTCTCGCCAACCACTAGCCGTGTGAGTGAACTTGTATAAGCTTTTCATCATGATTAGATTCAGTCCCAGCATCTATCAAAAGCGGAGAAAGCATTGTTCTTCTGCCTCTCCAGGACCATTGTATAACCCAAGGGAGACACGCCCATGGACACTCTGGTAAACAGGGAGACACTGAACAGGGCACCGGGTACCAATGAGAATGAGTCACCAAAACTGTACCATAAAAGCTCTCAGTAAATATTTTTCAAAGATTTTTCTAAGTGGATTGCTAAATGCTGCTCTCTCTCTCTCTCTCTCTCTCTCTCTCTCTCTCTTTTAATTTTAAATTCATGGAGCATGCCCTTAGTCAAAGGATTAAGGGTTCGTGTTCCTTCAAGGTTATTGTTTCTCTGTACAGCCTCAGTACAATAATTCAGCAGGAACTAAATAAGTATTCTTGCATGGCGCTATTCTGGTAGCCAGCCATTCTGTAGGTAGCCCTTTTATCCCTTACCCTCAAACAAATGCAACCTCCGTTTCTCTCTTATTTCTGAACTTCAGATTCAAAACTATGTTTGGAACCCCAGGTGTCCTTGTCACTGCTGTCACCGTTTTATTTGTGTTCTTTGAGGCCATTTTCTGCTCTCTTAGAGGTATGTTTAACCTGGTTTTCTCTCGCACCATCATGTATTTATTTATTCCTGCAGCAAGCGTGGGATGTGCCTCCACCTCACACAATACGGGAGTCTTGCAAAATAATCAGGATATTGAAAGTCTCTGCTTCTGATGCCAAGGAGTTCCTGAACAGGCGACTGACCAAGGATGGAAGAGATTGCAAGCCAAGCAGCACAATAAGAAGAAGAAATGGACAAGGGGAGATTTGTGGAGGCCTTGAGCAGGCAACGACTGACATCGCTTGCAAAGCACTGAAGAGCTATCGTAAAAATCAAGGAATTAAAGGATGTCAAAGGAAGGGAAATTGTTGATGAATTTAATCTAGGACAAATTGCTCCAACAATGATTTCAGATGTATTTCAAAATTACAGACACTATGTGTGAAAGCGAACGTGGAAATCAGGACACTGAGCAAACAGGAAAAGGGGGATAGGGTGAATGCTGGGTGAGATGAACCTACACAAATAACGAAGTCAGATCCCAAAGGTTTGTTAGATGTTTATTGCAGATTTGGCTCTGAACTCTTACAAAGGAAGCAGCATTTTTTTTTGAAAAAACAAAATGAAATCACAGTATGCTTAAGATAAAACACAAATACACCATTTGGTTGATCTCAACTTTTCTTGACATGCTAAGATTGGACTAGGTGGCCACCCGAGGAGATCCTAGTGAAGTATAAGCCATCATTTTGTACAACATCCCTGCAGCCAATGGGATGGTTGAGAAGCTTTCTCACAGCTTTCCTGCTGGGAACCAGGGACGTGTGTCTATGCCAAGTTCTGTGAAAGCACTCTGTGCTGTCAGGTATATCACTCAGAACAATAAATATGATTTTGCCAGGTGCGGCTGGTATTTGGAGCTGAGGGAGCAAGACGTGCTCCAGTAAGGAGTTGGGAAAGCAGCGAGGGTGGCTGCGGGGAGCCATGTAGAACGTTTGGCATGTCCATAGCGTGGGGTGTGTCTGGGAGCTCCTGTTGCCTGGCAGATGAAATCCAAACTCTTGGTGTTACATGCAGGCCCTTGATGTTGTGGTATCAATTTTTTATAAATATTGTCTTGTCCTCACCTATGGAACCACAAGTTTCTATCTCCTTGAACTCTTTTTTGTTGGTTGGTTTGTTTGTGTGTTTCTTTTCTTGCTATCCCATACTCTGCCATGACTCTTTGCCTGTGCTCAAACGATCCCCTCTGTGAAGATCATCATACCTACCTGTCTGTCTACTGGGTCTAGTTCTCATGTTCACCCAAGACTTGGCATTGTCCATCAACTCTGGAAAGAACCTACAGGCTGGGTTTCACAATGTCTTTACTCCTCTTTTTCTGTCTCTGATGGCTTTTGCGATTATAGGTATTTTGAGCTTGTTCTCTCTTCTCTAATCTACACCGCCTTAAGATTCTGTCCCATTCATGTATATTTCTCTGTCACGTGTCAAAAGGTCTTACACAAGTGGTCACTCAATAAATATTTGCGGAAAGAAGTGGCGGTAGCAAGGAATGGCGGGAAACTGAGGTGAAAACCTCTCCAGGACATTAGTGAAGTTGTCTGAGAAAAGATTGTCAAAGATCTCATTTCTTTGCTGACAACGCTCGGTTTCATATTGTAGAGAAAATGGAGACTCGAGGAAGGCCCCTGGAGGAGTGGCCATGATAACTAACATTTAGAAGACATTGCTGGCTGCGTAGTGTGACAGGGTTAGAGGCAAGCAGGCCAGTTGGCAATTCCGAAAGATGTGCTAATGGGATATGGTACAGGTCTAGGCCGAGACGGAGTCTGAGAAAATCTTGGAGACTAACTTGCCATGACATTGAAGCTCCTTTTGAAATTCTGACTTCAAAAATACATACGTCATCAGCTAATTCCTTCCTGACATTATTTTTTATTGTAAAACAGGTATCCATCGAGTGTGCCAGCCTTAAACCGACAGGTCCATGAATCTGATATATTGATTCAGATGTAGTAACCCTGGTCAAGGAAACCTCATTCCTAATATATTAGACGGCTCCTCGAGTCTCATCTTAGACTCTGTCACTCCCCAGCAGCAGCCCCTTCTCTGATTTTTTCATCACTTACTGGTTTTCTATCTCCTTAAACCTGCTATGAATGAATGTGCAATAAACACTCTTTTATAATTTCCTTTACACTGCATATGACTTCAACTCAGTCGTTTTCACTGCTGCATGGTGTTTTACCCCGTAAGTGTATAAATATTATTCATTTATTTTATTGATGGAGATTCAGGTTGTTTCCAGCTTTTCAAAGCCTTCAATTGCTCCTACTTTAGCCATAAAGCAGTTATATCACCCAAAGCCTTGAAGCCAGGGTTTTCTGCTATCTCTTTCAGTTATTAACTCCATCACATATGTGGACAAAACCAGTTATGTTCTTAGTAAAATCAAGATAACTCTCTAAGCCTTCCTTAACTCTCAAGACTGAGAAGGTCCAAATGCCACCAGAGGAGAATTCCTTGTCTGCCTGAGATCACCAGCTCGGTCTGATTCACACACTGTTGGAGTTACAGAGTCTGACATGCATTAAACGCCCCCAGATTGTTGAAGAAGTCAATGAATGTTAATAATAGTTAGCAATTTCACCCTTCATCTTCCCTGTCTAAGCAATAAGCTTTTCTCATTGACATTTTAGTCATATACTAAGCCAACACAGGATTCCTGGGTAGGTGACGGAGACACAGTGGCAAGCCTACCCTGATGGCTCTTTAATTGAACAGTGCATTCATTGCTCCATTTCTCCTATTTTCTTAGTCACTGTTTCTTTAACGTGACATTCTCGGGGTCATGAAAGTGTCATTTGATCAGGTTCCGTGCGCCATGAAGCAGGTCTCAACACTGACTTAAGATGGAGAACAGATGGCGCTTGCCTAACACTCAATGTTTCTACCTTCATCTCCATTCCACCTCATGCACTTAGCGCTTATAGGTCGTGGCAGATGCTCGCAGTACTTACCAAACAAAGCCATTTGTGGAAGAGCGGCCATTGTGAGTGCCCCCTTCAGAAGCTCACTGTCCCTCTTATCTATTATTTGCCAAGTGAGTAACTAAGCCACCCAGTTGTTTTGGTTGCATGGTACCCAAATAGCTGGTTTGATTCATGTAGAATGAGCCACAGGGTTTTATGGGGAGGGAGATTGGAACATTTTTAAGAGAGATCGCAACTAATTTTTATACATTGTGTTAAAACTGAGAACATTTATGGTGGCAGAATTTTATGGTGAATTTATGATGAAAAGTCTTTAAATACTTTGCTATGCCACTCAAGTTGGGGCTGTAGTATAACTTATCAGAAACATTCTTCAAAGAATGGTGAGGTTCTCATGGCTGGTTAAGAAAGTCATTTATGGTTTCCCTGTGAGGACCAACACACTCTCTCCCAGTGTCAACTAGGAAACAAAAAAGTCTCCTTTTTCTTTTGTCTAAACATGGCACATCCTTATGTCTTTCCTGACGAATAGCAGTCATTTGTATGAACAGGTGTTCATTCTCCCAGACACCATGCCAATCTATCAAACAACTTGGGGATGTCCTGAATTGATCTGTCATATCTGTGGCTCCAACCTCCTCCTTCTTCCCACCAGTTTGTCCCTTTTCTTGGCACATCTATGACTCAGGACTTAACTCATGAATTACTGCTTTTTAGTTCTTTTTCTTCTAAGTCAAACTCCCCCCCACCACCACCCTGACTCGGAATTTTACTTGACTTGATTATTTTCCTCTGTAAAATTAACACTACACAACCTTGCTTCTGCTTCAAAAACTTCCCCATTGACTAAGCTTCCAGAGAACAAAGAGCCCTTTGTCTATGCCCGCCTTTCATGTGATGGCCTTGGTGTGGTGCTCCAGCCTTAAGCCTCACCCTTTTCTGGAAGGCATTTGTCACCCTTACAATAACAAATTTCCTCAAAGGTGTGATGCAGTTGCTCTTTGTGGGACTGACTGGTATTCTTCTCTTTAATATTTACACAATTCCAAGATGAGAGCATTCTTACCACGCAATGTCCAAGCATGTTCAACTATGCAAACCACGACATAGAGGTCCTGCTTCTTTCTGGCTCCACACTCCCTCCTGGACCCTATACAGTGTTATTTCATGCTTCTAAGCCTAGACTACTTTTCTTCCATCCTGAGTCATCCTTCCATTCAGTCTAAAAAGTTTCATGTTACCCTTCAACTCTTGGTTTGCAAGCTAGTTGCTCTGAGAAGTTTTGCCTAATCTTTATGTTTGCTTTGCAATCTACACAAGACTGAACAGCAAGCACATATGTGCCTGTCCTGGAAGTTCCCAGCTAAAGGCTTGTTGTGGGAAAGTAGAGTTGGCTTATATTTGGTATCCCAAAATCATGCTTAGTGGATGTTTAGTAAAAACTGAATGAGCAAATTACTTAACTTTTCCTTGAAATGTTAAACAGGAGAGACCCAAAATGATTTTAGACTTGAAAATGATACTTTGTAGATATACACATAACACTAAATGGACTGAACATATTTTATTATTCATTTAGGAATACATATGTAAATGTATATGTGTACACATATGTGCTTAAACACAGAATGCACATATATATTTGCACACATGTCAATACCTCTATCTATCTATCTATCTATCTATCTATCTATCTATCTATCTATCTATCTATCTATCTCTATTTTATTTTACTTTATTATTCATATAATAAATATAAACATAAATTTATATAAACATGATATGCATTTATATATAAATATATAAATACTTGATTATATGTGCATATATGTATATATGTATATACATACATACATACATACATACATACATAATTAAAGAAAAAGGGACCATAATTTCAAGGAAAGGTCAGGATCATACATGGAAAGTGTTGGAAGGAGGAAAGAGACATGTAAAGTAATATAATCATATTTTAATTTAAAAATAACAAGGAATAAAAAGAATGGCAAAGAGTTGTTACCTGTAAGCAGGCACAGAAGGGCCCTACAATAATTTCCAGAGCAAACCTCTCCCAAACAACAGAAACACAGTAATTTTATTCAAGGACTGTATGTACCAAGAAGCAAGGCAGTTTCCATGCCTGCTCCTTAGCAGGGTCATTGTTTTATAGTAGAATTGAGATTTTAATTCAATTTAATTGCACCAGTGTTGAGAATAGATTTATCTTATTTAACCTTTGTTGAATTTGTTTTCCGACAATTCTATACATTTTGATTACTACAACCCCTCTACCCTCTCAGCTCTCCCTCTCATCTCTATTATTTGTTCACTCTGTCCCTAAAGCTGCCTTTCCAACATGCTTGTCTTTGTTTGCTTTAGAGGATTGTTGTTTTGTGTCATCTGCTGAGTTTAACCAGTACCGTCTGATTGGTCATGGGTATAGAACTATTCATTGGAGCTTGGTGGGCTCCTAGTAGGTATGCCAATGAAGACAATGACTGTGCCCCCGCCAGAATCCATCAATAGCCAAAAGTTCAACAGGGAACAAGGCCACCCTGTGAGTCCTTCTCTGAGTCATGTTTCTCTGCTGACAGGTCCGGTCTTGTTCAAGTACAGTCAGCTCCTGCAGTGAAATTATACTTGCACTATGTCATGCCCAGGACATAGTATTTCTAGCCCTGCCCCCTCCCTCCAGCCCTTACATCCTTTCACCTCCTCTTCTGTGATGATTCTTAAGCCTTAGGGAGCATGGCATCAGCGCGCTGTTTAGGACTGCACACATAATTATGTGTAATCCTTCGTCCCTTGCAGAGCCACGTGTCTCCTCTGTAACTACTGTGATTGCAGAGAGAAGTTTCTTTGATAAAGGCCGGGTAGCATTTAATAATGGTCAAGAGCGTAAATATTTGGAAGATAGCTTGGGGCCATGACAGTTGAGCTAAACAACAGTAGTAAGTTCACCCTAGGGTCAAAGACTTCAGCCCTAGGATGCTGATGGAGCTTACAGTACCAGGCAGGAGTTCTTTCTCTGAGCCTAGGTTATCTCCCTCAATGTAATTATGTTTCCAGTTTCATCTATGTATCTACAGACTTCATTTTTCTTTATAACTGAACAGAATTCCATTGTGTATATGAATCATATTTTCATTATCTGCTCTTCAGTTGATGGACATCTAGGCTGATTCCATTCTCTGGCTATTGTAATAACGCACTTGGTTGAGCAATTATCTCTATGGTAGGATGTAAAATCTTTTAGATATGCATTCAGGAGTAATGTAGATAGAACCAATGAAGTTCAGTTTCTAGCTTTTAAGAAACCTTCACACTAATTTTCCCTAATAGCTTCTGCAGCTTACTCCCCCACAAACTGTGAATGAGGGTTCCTCTTTCCCACTTCCTCACCAGCATTTCCTGGCATTTGTTTTCTGATAGTCATTCTGGTTGGGGTAAGATGGACTTTCGTGGTACTTTTAATTTGCCTTTCCTTGATGACGAATTGAGTTAGACACATTTTTATTAGCCATTTGTATTTCTTATTTTGATAATTCTCTCTTCCGACTCATGTCCATTCCCTGCAACATAGTGCTTTTTATCAATCCTCTGGGCATTTCACTTCATACACCCTGATCACACTTACTTCCCAGTCCTTCCATGCTTGCCCCCAACCCCTCTGAAAAGCAAAAATAAGAATAAAAATAGAAAAATAAGAGAAAAGTCCAATTTGTGTTATCTGTATATCTATATTTGTGGGAGTTGTCACAAAAGCCTTTCAGGTCTCTACCCCTCAACTGTGCATCTGCAGTCACAACAAAGGTAACCCTGTTCTTCACAATCAGTGGATGCATGGATCATGCACCTCCACAGACTTTCTGAAGACTGCACAGATCATGAACATGGCCTTGGACCCAGACAAGGCCATCAGAAGCAGCCCAGATCTTCGACATGAACATAACTTCAGGAGACAGCACAGGCCACTCACTTCCACAAGACCTCTGGCTGTAGCACAGCCAGGGAACAACAATATGGCCTCAGGCTGCAACATAGAATGTAGAGTTCCAAATGGCCTTCGGTGGGAAAACAGTCTGTGGACATCAACACAGACCTCAGTTTGTAGTGGGACCACGGGCCCAGATTCATGCCCCATTTTTAATTGTTGTCTGCTTTCTTAACATATTTTTAGTTCTTTATGTCTTCTATATGTAGGTGTGAAGGTGTAGCTGGCAAATACTTTTCTCCCATTTATGAGCTGCCCCTTCAGTCAGTGGGCATTATCTTTGGCTATACAGAAGCTTTCTAGTTTCTTGAGATCCATTTATTGATTGCTGATCTTATTTACGGAGCCACCAGAGTCCTACTCAGGCCTTCTGTGGCCATATCTTCATGCTGAAGGGTACTTTCTACTTTGGCCTCTGACACTTTCAAAATTTCCTGTCTTGTATTAAGACTCTTGATGGAATTGATTCTGTATAGGTTAAGAAATGAAGGTCTAGACACCTTCTTCTATATATTGATATCTAGATTTCCGGGTACTGTTTGTTGAAGATGCTGTATTTTCTCCACTGTGTATTTTTGACATATTTTCTAAAAACCAGGTATCTGTAGCTACATGGATTTTGCATCTGGATGATCTAGTCTATTCCGTTGAGAGCTATATGCCTGTTACATATATGAATACCATGCAGCTTTTATTACTGTGGCTCTATAACAAAACAAGATCAGGAATGAAGTTCCTTTCCACAGGATTCATTTGTTCAGGATTGCTTTGGATATCTTTGGTGTTTTGTGCCTTCCTATGAATTTTAACATTTTTTGTATGTCTGTGAAGAATGGCCCTAGAATTATGATCTGGATTACACTGAATCTGTGAACTGTTTTTGATAAAATAGCCATTTCTCACAACATTAATCTTATTATTAAGGGAATGGGAAATGTTTCCATTTCCAGGTGTTTTTATTCTTAAAATTTAATTGTCATTTATTTATTTAAATTAGCTTATGATTAGATATTTTTCTTAGACTGTGGTGAATGAGATTGTTTCCCTGACTTTCTTATACTATGTCATTAGTAGATAGGAAGGCTATTGGTTTTATGCCTGTGAATTTTGTATTCTGGCACTCTGTTGAAAATATTTATCAACTCTACGAGTTTTTTGGTGGAATATTTAGTGTTTTTATGTATAGAGCCATATCATCTCCAAAAGGGGGTACTTTGACTTCTTTTTCTATTTGTGTACCTTTTATTCTATTCTCTTGTCTTATTGCTCTAGCTAAGACGTCAAGCACTGTATTGAATAGGGATGGAGACAGTGAATATCCCTGTATTGTTGCTGATCTTAGAGAGACACTGTGTGTTTGTTCCATTTGACATCATATTGATGAAAAGCAAATAGATGAGCAAATAGGTCAAGACAGCATGCGGGCACTCCTTCCTGTGGTTATTTTAATTACCCTTATGGCTTGGTAGCTAACTAGAATCTGAACACTATCAGTTTTGAGTATTGTTTATGAATTGGTGAATCTGTATTTATCCTAACAGTTATATGTATAGGGTTTATTGCATAGTATAAAAATACTCTATTTAAATATTTCTCTTGTTATTTTTATGACGTTTTCTGGAGTTATCAACGTGATATCTGAAGCAAATAGATACAGATCAATTGGTGCTGTTTTGTGAGTTTGCTGACTAGTAAGACAACTGAGTTGCTACACAGGCCTACTTGTACCTTCCTCAAAATAAGAAGCTACATGCACAGAATGTTCCTTTTGGAGCTGGGAAGATGTCTCAAGGGATAAAAGCACTTGCTGTACAAACATGATCTCCAGCACCCATCTGAAAATCTGGGTGTGGCAGCACACGCCTGTAAGCCCAGCCCTGGAAGGATGGGGAAACATGGATAATGAGGTACGCTAGACATTTAATCTAGCTGAAGCAATGAGGTTCAGGTATAGTGAGGTCCATGTCTCAAAAATAACGTGGATTATGATATAAGAAGATATGGGCATTATCATCTGACTGCATACACACGAGTGAGCGCACCTGTATAGACCACACACACACACACACACACACGCATGCAGAGGAACATCCTTGTCTTTCTTCCTGACAATGCATCATTTGTCTCCTGTTTTCAAGATATATGTTTCCTCAACTAAGTAAGCTGATTATGTATCATGAAACAATACATTTTATCACTTTCCCTAACAGTTAAACACAAAAACATAAACGTGAGTGCTGAATCAAATCCTAAGAAGAGGCGACAGGGAAACTAGGACTCATTGTTTTGGGGTTGATTTAAAACTGAAGCCATTAAGGGTAGGGCATCAAGCAAGACTGGACACCAGGAGCTATGACATTTCACAACCCAGTTAGAGCCATAAAGCTTTCAAAAAGAACTAACTATGGAATAATGGCTACTCTGGAAAGGTCAGTGTCAAAAAACCAGGAGATAAATGAAAGGGAGAGAATTTAAGGGAACTAAGGTGCTGATTTATTCAGCCTCGTTGCTGTTGCTAATTTGAAAGCTTATGCTTTGAGAAATTGGTAAAAGTTAATTGGTCACAATAAAAAAGATCAGTAAGACGAAGTCATTAAGTGGCATATACATAGCCTGGCTCACTTGCCTGTGACATGGAAGAAAACGCTTTAGACGTGAAAGTGAACGCGCATGATACTGGACTTGGTGCTCTGAGCAGAGACCCCAGTGTTCATTTCTTATCCATTCTTGTGTGTGTGTATGTGTGTGTGTGCATGTTTGTGTGCATGTATGCATGTGTGTGTGTGCGTGTGCGTGTGTGCGTGTATATGGGCATGCACATGAACGAGTGTGTGTTCAAATAGCCTTCACCTTTCTTTACCTATATATAGCCCATAAAGCCTTGTCCCCTCAGGCTCACCTGAGACCTTTGTGCCGATCTGTAGAGCAGTTTGGCTCTCCTGATAGCTGGCCTTTCTAGGGTAATTGATAGGGATAGAATGACTATTTTCATTGTCATGGGATTTTCTTCTCCCTTGACACGCCTCAGGCCATTCTCTAGAACTTTACTTCATCCTGCCCAAACTGTCTCTTTCACCAGCTTCCTGTACCCCAACACCAGCCCTTCTATTTTTAGCCAATTTGGGCCATTTCTCACTTTTCTACCAATGCTACTACAACAGGCTCTTTGAGAACCTAGTCAGCCCTAATGTTCTTTCCCCAGTCCCACAGCAGGCTGTTCCCAGACTTTAACTTATCTCTTTTCTACTTCCTGTCCTCTGTGAAAATATATTCATCTGCCTACAGCTTGACCTCTGCACGTGACTTTGTAGTTTTCTTGCTATAATGAATGTAACGCTGGAGTTGGGGGTTTATCACTGTCACGCCAGCCTTTACAAGGAATAGGATGGGAGTGGCGGATGGTGAGGGAAGCCTGCCCTACATAAGACCTGTATGGAAAGTTAAGTAATTAACGAAAGGTGAATACATTTAAATACCCCAGATTTGTCTTTTTCTGTACTCTTCTCAAGGGAAATGGCTTGTGTTCACACAGTTACTGGAGTTAAAGTTTATATACATCTTGGAATCTTCCCTTTTTTTTCAGAACTGGTTTCATCGATTTGACCTTCAATCCTTCTATTTTTGACTAATCTTTCCTTTACCCCTCTGCTAAGCTTACACTCTCTCACACTCACTAATTTCTGAAAGTCAGTCGGAATCATAGCTCCGCTCCTGATATTCCCGTGTCCCTTCATGCTGTTTCTGTACTTTCTCCACCGTGAGTTTGCAGAACTAGCATTTGGTCACTTCGTTACTCAGTTTGAAATCCTTCACTGGTCTCAAATGCTTTGTATGCTAAAATATTACACCCTAAGCAGGGGAAAACCCCAAGTGAGAAACAACCATGACCATAAGCGTTCACCTTGGTTCCCCCATGTTTGCCAGCCACTAGTATGTTAGGACTCTCCCCTCACCAACAGATATGACCATGGAATGCTCTTTGGCTCTCCGGCGTATGTTTCTGTCTGTCTTCGTGTCGGTCCATCCATTGCCTGCGCGGTGGACTCTTTTTTCTAAGACACAAGTCAAACATTTCCTCCTCTAAGCAACCTTCCCATCGGGTTGCTCTTTCCTTGGCTGTCTTGGGATCCTGTGCACATGTTCCCAGCATCACACTTCCCAGACAGACAGTTTTGTGACCATCTGTTTACCCACTTGGCTTTCCCATTAGGCAGAGATCTTAATATTTTTTTCAGATGTGGCACATTTCGAGGATGACATTCAGTAGTGCAATATCCAGTGAGGTAGCTACGAGTCACCTTCGTTCCCTCTCCTAGTCAGGGAAGCCTATTACAAGGGGGGTCAGAGTGGCAGATGACAGTGACCCTGGATCTGCCATGAACACATTCACACGAATTTCTGCCTATTCGAAAAGTCATTTAGAGTCTCATCCTGGAGACAGTCTGCCTAGTTTAAAAATCGGATTTCATCACTTTTGCCAAAAGCCCAAAAGGAGCTATTTAACCTCAATGAACCTCAGTTTCTTTCTGTGTCGACCAAGAGTTAGAAAGAGGTGTTGAGAGGATTAATTCTGTTAAAGGGAAAATAGCTATTGCATGACTTTATTATTACCACCAACTGACAAGTATCAGCCGATTCTTCTGCCAGTGGACAAGTTACTTAATGATTTTCCTGCAGTCCAGTCTAATTTGGCTCAGGTATTTTGGGAAAGACACAGAAATAGTCACTACTGCAGCTTTGCTGAACCCTGGTTACTCATAAAGTTGGAAAAATAATGGCGTTGTGTAAAATAAGGGAAGTGCATTATTTGAGAACATAAGGTACATACTCTCAATGCGCTGGACACGCCCATGTTGAGTCACCTAATCTGCAAGCTAGGGAGGAAAGGGGAAAAAGCTATAGAGGTGTAACAATGTGTGGAGATACGGAGGCATCAGGATCACCATGAGCGGGTCCACCAACTGGGACGTGGATGAGAAAGGAGCAGAGTTATTGGAAAGAAGTTGAAGTCTGAATGGCTCTGTGTACAATATAAACCTGGACTCTTACGGGATTCCAGCTGTCGTTTTATTGCCTTTAATTTCCCATTAGTGGCTCCATGTCTGGGAAAGGTGTCTGGCCTCCTGGAGAAGAGCTAAGGTCAGACTGGTGTGGGTGCCTCTGTCAGAATTTCAGAGTGTTTAAACAAATCCATAGGATGATCGTTTACCTACTCTTAATTCCTCTAAGGATTATTTGGGATGACAAGAATTCTCTCTGCTCGTTCCTCATCAGGAAGTGGTATGCATGCACAGCATAGGAGCCTTTATAAAGCCTAATGCAGAGGCACTCCCTACTAGAAGAGGGAAGAGAAGCATGGTGATGGGGTGGGTGGGCTCTGTCTTCTTATTTAGCCTTTTTCCCCTCCACAAGAACATGCCTTTGACTGTATGTGTAATGTCTAAAGGGGACGTTCTAGCTGTGTGTGCCCTACTTCTCCCAAATATGTGACAAGCTACTAGGCATCTTGCTGGTAGAAGTCAATTGTGGTTTTGGCACTGTAGAACAGCACACTGTGCGCATGACTTCTTAAGCTACTTCTCGGAAAAGAAAAATCATCTTCTACTTGGAACTTGACCTACATGGAGCTACTTAGAACCTCTGAGCAGGTGAGGGGGTGTTACACTTTCAGTGGTTTCTCAGGAGGCTGTGTCTTCAGACCTGAACGGGCCACTTCCAAGTGTGTGCATCCAATGATGGTAACCGTGAGCCTTGCAGAGCCATGTGGATGCCTTTTTGTCTTTTCCTTATAGACAGTGAGACGTCTTCAGGAGAGACAGGAAGACTCTCGCTCTTCTTCAAATGCCTGATTTCAGATCTCGCTGAGGCTTCAAGGAGGTCAATAATGAAATGCAGGTGTGTATCCTCCTGACCCCCAGAATGTGAAGTCACACAGTTGGTTAGAACATTAAACACTTGTACCTTGTGATAGCGGTAGCCATAGTGTCCCAAACCCTGGAGTCTGGATTTCATAGTCCTGAGCGGTAACACAATAGACTATTGCTCTTCAAGTACCCAATGGGTAGCGCCTTTGCCATCACATGCTGCGACATAGGTAAGAAAATGCTCAATAACAGTGCATACCTTAAAGCTAAACAGCGTCCGTGAGAAGCGATCGTTCGATGTCAGTCATTAGTCATCTCCCGGCCAGGCCCTAATGTTTGGAGAAAGCAATCAGCAACTGTCAGCTGCTCACAGTGTTTTCTATCAAAGAGTACAATGAATATTGTTTTATTGATGATAAATTTACTTCTAGCTCCTATATGACTCTACATACTTCAACTTTTCCAGTTAATGCATGGGCTTTTATGATGACCTCCTAGTAACCTTGAGGCTTATTCTAATGCCGTTCCCAGTTACAAACCCATTCCTGAGCTGGCAATTTACAAAATAACATATAAGTTCTTAATTTCTGGCAGTATTTTTCTATACTTTTACATGGCAGATCATCAAAGTTAAAAATTCTGCGGTGCTTCAGATATCATGGCCACGCATTCTCCCTTAGCAAGGCTGAGGCAGATGGTGGTCCAGAAGGGGTGGGAGACCTCTTCTCTCATGTTCTCAAAAAGCAGAGCAAAGCGGGCACGACTCTGCCAAAGCTTGCAGTTTTTGGCCTCAAATAAAATTGGACCTCATCCTTCTGTTGCTCCATCTTTCCCCCACCTTCTGTGTAGAGACGATGTCTGTCTCAGTCACCATGTTGTCTGTAATTCCTGCCAACACTGGCATGTGTGCATGGCCCAAATCATAGAATTCGAGACCCAGAAGGCATCACCTTGCTATTCACCTCCAAGTGAGAGGAGAAGTTGAAGGTTTCTGCAGGGAGCCTGATGGCATTTCCCAGGATGGGAAAATTTTAAATTCTCTTCACCAACAAGTGTTGTTAATTCACGACCTGAGTATTTTCTTTCAGGTCTCGCTGATGGCTGTGTCTGCAGGATCTGAAATTATTAAGTTATACAAAGCAGTAGTCATCCAAATGTTGGGCTGCTGCGGTGCCAATCATGCTGAGAGATGGGATTTAATCACAAGAGCCCTGACAAACTTCTGTGATCGACTTGAAACTGATTTTTATTAAAATAAAATCTCCTATCTTAATTATAGTCATTGATACTTTCACACCTATAATCAAGTATTGCATGAATTCTAATTGGTCTTCATAATAAAAACCCAGAGACAGATATCGGGGTAAAAGCTGAAAGATCACAGAAGTAAAGGAGTCAGCCACCAGAGAGACCTTTTCCTCTACTGAATCCTCAGACAGAAGGGGGGAAGATCCTGTTTCTACGAATCTTCAGACTGAATGATTCAAGTTCATGCCTCCTCCCACCTTTTATTCCTCTCTCCGCCCAGCCTTACCACTCCCATCTCTGCATCTCAAGTGCTGGGATCAAAGGTGTAAGTTCTGTTTCTCTTTTAAACTGATTCAGTCTCACGTAGGCCATGCTGGTCTTGAACTAAGAGAGATCATCTGCCTCTGAACAGCCATTTTCAGTGTCATAGTCCTTGCACTGACCACAGCTTCCATTTTATCTGCTTGCTGAATTTTCCATCTTTTGAAGGCAACGATAGAACTCAACTGATAGAACTTAAGGCAGTGGTGGTTTGATAGTTTTCCACTTAATGTCCGCTTTCTGTCTGCATTTTTGTCTCTGTCTCTTAGTGATGTCATGCCACAATACCTCTCACCCCTCTCTGAACTTGCTCCCCAGCATTATACTCAGGGAGCTAGAGTGCACATTGCCACTCAGTTTATTTTAAATCAGCGGGCATGTGTCATGCCTTTTAAGAGAATTCCCTGTCTCTCCATGAACACCACAGGAGAGCCATTGGAAAAAGGTTTAGAATCAGTAAATACAGAGTTGTGATGAGACCTAAAATGCCTCGCATATTCTTTAATTTATCCTTCTTTCCTGATTTCTTCTTTACAAACCATTTTTGATGTCTCTATACTCTGGGTCTCATAGTAGAGACTGAGAATATATTACATGAAGTTTTTTTTTCTTTTTCCAGAGAACTACTGATAATTTGCTATGAATCTACTCAATGAGATGGGAGATGGAGTAATTTAATTAAACAACGGTAGTGCATTTGCATGATGAGGAGAGATGAAGAAGAGAACAAAGGGTTTGCTCTATCTGATGAGGAACCTATCCGGGGAGGTTGCCCTTGATCGAGTTCCTAGAGAGAAAGTGTGATCTAATCAAGAAGGCAGAGAAGAGAAGGTGGTGAGGAGGGTGAGTGAGGAAATAACTGGTTAGGTATAAAAGAGCTATGGAGGAATGAGGTGATAGTACATATTCAGCTTTGCCCAGGGACTGCACGCAGCTGCAATATGAGATCCGTAGAACAAAAGACTTCATGGAGACAGGAGAGGTGGCTCAATAAAAGTACCTACTACAGAAATTTGTGTAACTCCAGAACTGGGGAAAGGGGGACAGAGCTTCAAAGCTCATCATCCAACCAGCTCAGCCTAATGCTGAGAGACCCTTTCTCAATAATTAGAGTGGACAACAATTGATATCGACTTTTGGCTTCCAAATACACACACACACACACACACACACACACACATTTACATATATGCATGTACACACATTAATACACAATGTAGCAAATATATGAATATCCTGAAAAATATCCAGGAGGGCTGACACAGCTACTTAATGAAGGTGGTTGTGGGGAATTTCTTTGTGTTGCTATAGTGACAATGGTGTTCCCATTCTGCTAGTCTGATGTGACAATCTAATTGAACTATGTTCTCTGGAAGCTGTGGAAATATTTTAGATGCTAATGGGACATAACCAGATTTACTTTGTCAGAATCACAAAGAGGCTTGGGGAGAGGGCCCAGCAGTTCAGAGGACATCCTGCTCCTGCAGAGGGTGAAAGTTTAGTTCCTAGCACCCTCAGGACTGCTAACAACCATCAGTAATTCCCATTCCAGGGGACATAATGTCCCCTTGCGGACTTCACAGACACTGCACATATATAGCACACATGCACACATGTGGGCAAAACACTCATGAGTAAAATAAAATATTTTAATTAAAACAAGGTGAATCATACACTGAAATAGACTGAACACATACTTATGACATGTATTTGAGACACATCATACAATAAAGATGATGTGTTACTTTCATTGGTCAAATAAAGAGACTGCTTTGACCTTTGACAGGACAGCAGCTTAGATAGGAGAAGTAGACAGAACAGAATGCTGGGAGAAAGAAGCAGAGTCATGAAGCTCTGGCCCAAGATGGACATAGGTTAGAATCTTCCCGGTAAGCCACAACCCCATGGTGATACACAGATTACTAGATATGGGTTAAAGGAAGATGTGAGAGTTAGCCAAAAAGAGGCTAGATATAATGGGCCAGGCAGTGTTTAAATGAACACAGTTTCTGTGTAATTATTTTGGGGTATAAGCTAGCAGGGTGGTGGTACGCAGCCTGCCGCTTCTCATTTACAACAATAAAGCATGAGCAAATTCACCAAGAACAGGGAGGCCAGGGGACATCCTAATGGCAGCATCAACTGGTCTTGGCCAGTCATTAACTGAGCATGGGGAGCACTGTTTTCTATACAGTGACATCGTACGTCATGTTAAAGATGCTAAACCTCTGGACAAGCAAAGCTCAATCTGAAGGCATGCTGAACGGGAAATGTGAAAGACATCAGCAGGGGAACTGCTCTGTAGAGATTTAATTTAAAGAACCTGTTGCCCGCACAAAGGACTATGTATTTGGAAGTCACCAGTTACCAAAATGGCTGTGGTTACCAAGCAGCATTTGGAAAGAAGAGTGTTGCCCTGAGGACCACTTTGTGTGTAGACTTTTATCAAAGGGAAAAATTGTCAGCAGAAGAGACTGGGAGGAAGACATCAGAGAAGGGGGAGGAGTCAGGATGGGTGTGGGGTTAGAGAAAGTAGCAGAAGGTCTCTAAACTGTGAAATCACGAAATCGGTGTTGTACAGACAGAAAGAAGAGAGCAAGAGCGCACAGAAGGCAGCGCCACAGCTCTCCTTTTGACAGCGTTTGGAAAAGTACAAGCAGGAGAGAGACGCTGAAGTGCCACTGACTAGAAGTGGCTGCCCATGCAGACACATAGACAAAAAAGGGCACAGTTCCATGTGAGTTTGGGCTCAAAGTACGTGAAAGGGAAGTATGTGTCAAGAGATGAAGTCAGGATGGAGACCCGGCTGAGGAGCTTGACCTCTCTCTCAGAGGCAACATCAAAGCCTTGTAAGTGGGACAGAGATAATTTCAGAGCCTGCGCTTTAGAAAGAACATTCTGACAGCTCTGAGGAGGAAGTGTGGACTTGAGCCAGCATGACAATGGAGATAAGCCCAGAGCTTCAGGAGATCTCAGCCCCGGAGTAGGGGACCTCGATGAGGGCAGAGCAAGTGGGCGCTCACCCCATGACTGCTTTCTGAGATTTGCTTTTCTGTCTGATGATGTGTGGCTCTTCAATGGATCCCAGGGCTCCCGATAAGGACTTGCCCAAGATAGATCAGAAAGAGGTCGCACATTGGAGTGACATTGTACTGTTATGCTTGGCTTTCCGTAGGACAAGATTCTGTTCTGCATTTCACCATGGCCTCAGCTTTAGTCTTTTTTCCCCTTTTTTATTGATTTTTTTTATTGAACTCTACATTTTTCTCTCTTCTTCTCCCTGTCTCTCCCCTCCCCTTCAATCCTCTCCCATGGTCCCCAAGCTCCCAATTTACTCAGGAGATCTTGTCTTTTTCTACTTTCCATGTAGATTTTCATGTATGTCTCTCTTAGGGTGCTCATTGTTGTCTAGGTTCTCCGGGATTGTGATTTGTAGACTGGTTTTCTTTGCTTTGTGTTTAAAAACCATTAATGAGTGAGTACGTGTGATAATTGTCTTTCTGGGTCTGGGTTACCTCACTCAATATGATGTTTTCTAGCTCCATCCATTTGCCTGCAAATTTCAAGATGTCATTTTTTTCCACTGTGTAATAATCCATTGTGTAAATGTACTACATTTTCCTTATCCAGTTTTCAGTGGAGGGGCGTTTAGGTTGTTTCCAGGTTCTGGCTGACAAACAAAGCTGCTGTGAACAGAGTTGAGCACATGCCCTTGTGGCACGATTGAGCATCCTTTGGATATATACCCAGAAGTGGTATTGCTGGGTCTTGAGGCAGGTTGTTTCCTAATTTTCTGAGAAATCACCACACTGATACCCAAAGGTGCTGTACCATCAGCTCCAGTCTTAAAGAGAGATGATGGTATCTGAACCATTGCAGAGTCACTCGGGTACAAGGCTAGTTCACCTCTGTGCTCTGTGAGTGTCCTTTGTGTGGCATGATTTCTACCAATTACCTTGTGCTCTGCCCCACCCCACCTTATCACAGATTCAAAGTTAGCCTACATTTGAAAATAGTGGTACTCACCTAGGGGTATGTTCCCTGACTCCAGACAGCATCTGGAGACAAGAAGATGATGACAGTTGGTAGGAAGAGGCTGCTCATATTTAGAGGGTAGAAGATATTGTTAAGAATCACGCAGTGTACTAGGCTTCTCCACATCAAAGCAACCCCCACAATAAAGGACTACCATGTCCCAGAGGCCAATAGTGCCGAAGTTAAGCAAGCACTCCAAAGACTGGGATATTCTTTTCTGAGGAACAGTCTCACAGGGCATTCCTTATCATAAAGATGTATGTTTCTGGTTATCTCCTTTCAGCCGTGTATGCTTCCATTACCAAGTAAAACGAAGAATTGAGTGTGGCTTGGCTATCCCAAGCCACAAATTCTCTTTAAAGCTCTTCTCAATGCATTGGTGTTTTTCTAACCATCTTTTAGCCTAATGACTTGAAGTATACACGTGGAACTGAGTGCCACCACCTCCATTGCGTTGGACCATAAGCAGATAAAACCAAAAGGGAAGCACCCAAGCAGTTAGTTTACCAGATTTGGTCAGAATTATTAGCATCTTTGAGTACCTACAAAGTTTTCTGCATCCACTACACTGCTGATATTCAATAGAAGATAACTGTTACTATGTTCTATTATTGGAATTGGCCCTGGGAGGAGGAGGCTCCAATCTTCACATTTGTATACTGAGACTGAGGCACAAACAGGAGATATATATTGTCTCTAGGTTAGTGCCTTCATTGTCCCCTGTTTGCTAAGAAAATAGATTATGTTTGTGCTACAGTCTTCTCTCCCAAGATATTTCTAGGAAAGAGCAAATTTTGGCAGGATTCAATAGATCTGTGCCTTAATAAGGCAGGAGACAATTCACACTTCCCACAGCTACTAAAAATGCATTGGGTTTATATTAGAAATATAATCTGTCTCCTTAGTACAGCTTCATTTTTGCCACATTCTGATTTCCTTTTCTTCCTAGCCATTATTTATGATGTTAAAAAACAACATTTGAACAAAACACTGCACTTATCATAAACTAAAACATATGTCTGTAAGGCAATATTTATCCATTCAACAGTCCAAGCAAATGGTTAAAAAGGATTTTCTTAAAGGTAAGGTGTTAGTTATACTTTGATCTAAACATACGGCCTAGAATTAGCAATCGGTCATCTGAGGGTCCCAGGAAAGGCAGATAGGGATGAAGACCAAGCCCTGTGTATCCATCTCTGGGTGCTGTGCTCCCAGGGCTTTCCCCAAGTTGCATGAAAATGTATTTTTAACAGTCTTCTTGAAATTTCTGGAAGGGTCCTAACATCATATTTCTTTTTATTTTTTTTTTTATTTTTTTTTTTTACATCGAGGGGGTTACCATGAGAGTCACAGTCCGGTCAAGTGCTCCAACCCAGTTCTTGAATGGTAAAAAGCTTACATTCAAAATATGACTATAAATATCTTTCTCACTACCCTGCACTTTGAAATGTATTTCTCTATTCTCTTGGTAATTTCACTTCAGGAGAGGGAGGCTCTGTCCATCTCGATCATAGTCTGAATGATGGAGCACCGGCTGCTCTGCCATGCATATCTCTCTCACTTGCATGTGTCACAGTATATTTGAATTATCTCTTTATGTGACTGTCTCCGCCACTGGCATGAGGACCTTGAGCTAAATATATCTATTAAAGTTTCTTTTATTTTTAAAATTTCCACTTCCATAAGCATGGAAGGCTGAGTAGGTGGATGGGTGGGTGTCGGAATGGAAACACTGAGAGAGAATGGGATGAAGAAAGACTGTTTATCTCGCACCAAAAATATTTGTACATATCCTGTTAATAATTTTTCAGGACAAAAAAAGCTGTGAGTGTCAGGATAAAAGCTACTTAAGAAATGTTATGCCTTTCAGCGATCTGCCTTTTAATAAATGGAAAGACTTCCTAGCTTACATTTTTCCCGATTACAGTGTGAAATTTTAAAAAGAAATAAGGTGCACAGGATTTCAACTAGGTATCTGACTGCAGGGCAGCTACTAAAATCTAGCAATGGTGTTCATGAGCCTCGGCTGGTTAGAGCCCGTTTTCATCTTGGGATCTTGAGTACACAATCTTTAGAAGGAAACTCAGCGCTAATCTTAAGAACACTGAGCAAAAATAATGGGATGTGACCCCCCCCAGTCCAAGCCCTGAGAACTTATGCAGAAGGCCAATTTTCCTAGGGAACTATGAAAGGGGTTGGTTCCACGTTCATAAGCAAGAACTAGCTTAACAACGAAAGCTCGGGAGATGTAGACTTTCCAAGTTAAAACATGACAGTGAACTTACCTTTTCCCATCTTTACCCTTTTGTTCATAAGGTCTAGGTGTATGACAGTGAATCCAATTGCTTTTTGTGCTATTTAACAAAATACCCAAATGAGGCATAAACCCTCCCAGCAACTACCTCTGGGGTATCATCTCTGAAGATTCTCTTTCTGCTCCACACACCTGGAGTCCCTGCTGTCTTTCAAGGGTGCCAACCAAACACACTCTCATCCTAGGGACTTGTGTCCCCCTATCCCCCAACATAGCTTTCCCTTAAAATAGGGTTGTCTGTGTAGACTAGTTTACCACCACCCACTCTCTTACCTTCTTTACTTTCATCTGAGTATTGCCAACAGCTTTACCTGTGCTACCGGTGACAATCGCTTTCCTTGACTGAACTAGAGACACACTAAAGGCACTGGAAGGCATGTCCAAAGCATGACAGGAAGAAGTTGAGCATGTTCCTGGTCTTCATAGAGCCCCTGGCTTAGCTGAGCTTAGTACCTCTCTGTCCACTCCTCCCAGAACATGTTCAGATTAGGAGAAATCCTTCAGCGTATATGACAACACTGGGATACCAAAGATGTGCACCAAGTCTAAAATATCTAAAAATTGCCAAAAGTGGAAGGGAATTCATAATGGTACTATAAAGTCAATGCGTCTTTGTAAACGGTAAAATATGGCAGAACCACATATTACTAATGTTAGCTGGCGATCACTTTTCATTTACATTTTGTATTTCTGTGCCAAATTAATGAAAAATGACCTATCCTTCTAATGAATAATTTGTCCCCAGGCACAAATTGGGTGTAGTCATAAACACATTAGCAGTTTCGGGCTCACCGATTTTAAAACTCTGAGGCCGGAAGGGACCTCAGGGATCAACTAGCACAGCCCCCTCATTTTCCTATTTATGCTTACAGCACTAATTATTACAATCTGCAGCCCTGGGCAATGGTCGGAAGGCATTAACAGACCCACAGGAGTGCTCCGCCAACCTGGCCTCTAATTGCCAGTTACAACTCAATCCTGGCATGAGAGGGAATTCATTCTTCCCCCTTCGCTGTGAACAGATAGCGTTCGTCCCCCTCAGGTGCGTCCATTCGTGTTGAAAAAAACAAGAAAGAAAAGGAACACACTGGAAATCAGCTGAGATTTCCTGTGTCCGGAGACAGTAATCTGACCTGAAAGTTAATTCAATCTCTCCAGCCATTCCACTATGAATAACTTGATGCCAGAATCCAGAGGCTAGCTTGTCACACAAGTGCAAAGCACAGAGTTCGAACCTCTAGAAACTGCATAAAAACCTGGGGTGCAAGGCGCCCCGCCTGTGGTCACAGGAGAGGCAGAGCCGCTGAATCCCAGAGCAAGGTGGCAAGCCATTAGCTGAAACGGCCAGTGAACTCCGGCTTCAGTGGACCTCGTCTCCTGAAGAAGACACTCCATGCCAACATTAGGCCTCCAAATGAACATATAGATTTACACATGTAGACCTGCACACGTGCAAACATGCGTATCATACATACCACACACAAATTTTGATATATATTGAAAAGAATGTGTTTTACTTAGCTATGTTCTCTGTTACGCGTTGGATTAGTATGTGTTTATATATACTGCTTGTTGAAGAAAAATCTCAGGAATCATACAACATCTAAATGACTTTTTAATTCTGCAATAATACAACATCTGGTTTAACTAACTTTCACATGCGTTCACTCATCACCTCGGGATTGGGGACACTGGCTAAACTGTTTACCAAATGGGTTTTCAAGCCTGCCTCCCCTGTTAAAATGAAACAGGGCTAAGCACGCAGACACAGGACTGCCGGATGACTAATAACTCCGAGCCATAAACTGCTTTCGATAGAGATCTGGGTTTTGTAATGAAAATGTAATCATAAAACTCACACTGGAGGTTCTATCCTGCCAAGCCAAGTTACCGTCAACAAACATGCTAATGCCTGCCAGCGTATCTCAGCACCTTCGTGTCAGTAAATAAGGAAATGCCAATTTCACTCAAGACTCAGCAGATTCCACCTACTTAAAGCATCTCCCAACTTGTGAGTTGAACGTAATTTTACAATTCCGATTACTCAATCAATGATATCCATCGTTTCGCGTGTAATGTTGAGTTTCTTATTCGAGAGGCAAGGTGTAATTTATAGTAGAGGTGGCTTTGTAAAAATGAAATGTTTCCACTGTTTCGCAGGGCTCAGCTCCTCAAACAAGGGCGTTTTGTGACAGCGATATTCTACCGCCTTCTTGTATCCCTTGGTTGTGCCTAATGCCATGTGTCAAGACAAATGTTTCCTATCATCCAGACTCCTTATACGCTTTATGATTTATTCGTCGTCATTCGTTCCACAAACATTTACTGAGCTCCTTTTCCAGGGCAGGCAGCAGTATGGTGGGTGTTATTCGAAGAGGAATAAAGCATCGTCCCTTCCCACCAGGTGCACAGAGGGTAACAAGACCGGCATTTATGCAAACGGACGCCTGCCATTCACTTCTGTAAAGAAAGTATTAGTGCTGTGGATGAAGACACGGAGGCTCCAAGTGAGGGGGCAATTCCCAGCAGAACAAGGCAAGTCTGCCAAAGGAATAAAGCATGGGTTTTAAATCTACAGAAGTAGAAATTTCCCAGAAAACAAGAAAGACACAGAAGAAGAACAGGGAGGCTCATGAATGGACATTCACGTAAGCAGTGGCGGGAAGTGTCCTGCAGAAGCCAGCTTGGAGGGACACTGATGAAAAGGGGGCAGAAATATCGTACAGAGCCTAGTACAGGCCATGCCAAGGAAGTTGGATTTTCCCCTAATAAAAAGGAACATTACAGGGCATTAAAATATTAATTTAGACGCCTAAAATTATTTCCTGTTATTTTACCTGTCAATTAAAAATTAACTTTTTTTGGCACTTGGATTGCCTATATTCCTACTAAGAATAGCTTTAAACATAAGAATCTGAAAGCCACGGAGAACCCCACACCAAGCGTGAGTCACCACCCCAAAAAGGGAAAAACATCCAGACACGCCTTGGAGAATCAATTGGGAAACTTCAATCCTCTGATGTCTCTATTGCCATGGCTGTAAGTCCACAGACTGATAGATGACTGGATTACAAACACAATTTTTCAAGCATTAAAAGAAAGGTATTGCCCAAATATCTACTGTCAACAACCATGTTCATTCCATTGCAGAGGCTTGCTTTAATCCTTGAAAGGCCTGTGAAATCACAAGGATCTTACTTGAGAAGTACCCATGAGTGTATAAGCATGCCGACCACTAAGACCTGGCCACCTAAAAGATATCAAGTATTCAATAACCTTTTGATTTGAAAAAGGCAGTAAATACATTTGGATCTGATATATAACCTGCCCTATACCGGTCAAAGAAGGGCATGCCTGAGTGTCACAAGGAAACCGAGGAAGATCCTGGAATGGGTAGCAGGAAGTGTGGAGTGACTTTCTTCTGCCAGAACTATCACACTGGCCATCATTTGGAAGGTTTAGAAGCACGGCTCAAACAAAAAAGCAAACAAAAATCTGAACTTGCATGGGTCTGTGACTTACAAGAGCATGTATGCCAGGTATTCAATGTATATTATTCCTTCCCCAGCTCTGAAAGAATTCCCCATCTTCCCTACATGCTTCTCATTCGCTTCAGGCACTATTACGCTTTCCCATTCAGCCTCATATTCATTCTATTTATCCCTGGGAAGGGAGCTGCTTCTAAACAGCAACTCAGACTGACTTCCACTGCGGCTGTCCTCGGTGTCCTAGGGAGTTCTATGGTTCCTGGTGGGATTGAACAGGTCCTGGCATTGTGTCCTGGTCATTGTCTGATGATTGCTACCAGTGCATGTAAAGCTGGGTGTATTTAGGGCTCCACAGTCCATAGTCATGGTGCGTCTCATGTTGAACGCTCCCTGACTGTGCCAGCCCTTTGTGTCAACATGAGGCAAAACCCTCCTCTTCTGTATCAAAGGACTCCATGTACTTTTTCCCATCTAGTGAGCCGCTAGGCCACATTTGAACAGGCCCTCCTCTTCTATTTACTTGTGCAAAGTGTTGGGGAACCATGGGTACCAAGTTCACTAAATGACAAAACGTTTGGTATAGGGTATCTGATCCATATTAAGGATGCTTTCTGTAAATGTGTGCTGGGAGAGATGGGAGATGGGATTGGATTGTTACATTGCTAACGCTCCATTGTCAGTTTCTATGTTAACATGACATGTGCTGGAATAATCATTGTTACAAATTCATAGTGTTTCTTGAAAATTTACCATGTACAAAGCATATGTGTTTTACATATACGTGTGTGTATATAACATACACACATGTATATGTGTGTGTATGTATAAATACATACATATATGTATATATACATATGTATGTGTTTTACATGATCGAAAAATTGTTGGCTCTAAACATCACACCCTTAGAACAAGCAGGAGAACAGCTGTACAATTACAGAGCATTAGACAAGAAATTCATGTTTCTTCCCTAGCAAGCCATCACTCTGTGTCTCTTGGCTCAAAGTGAGAACCTGCTTTTCCCCAACACTCATGTGTACACACCCGTGCTTTGCTACAGTCTCTGCCTGCACTGTGCTCCCTCAGAGTCTCATCAAGGACCCTATTTTGCTAGCATTCGAAGGTAAAGTTATGTCATGAAGCACAGAAGTCTCAGAGAAAATTGAAAATTTCCAAAGCTTTTGGGGAAAGCCATAAATAAGCATTTTTTCTTCAGCATTTATCACTTCCAATTGCAAAACTGGAACATAAAGTTCTGAAAAGTCTCGGGAAACCTAACATTTAAGGAAAGTGAAAAGACACACATCCCACCTGCACCTTAACCCATTTTCCAAGATAATAAATCACAGCCCTCCTCTGTTACCCTCTTCCTCACAAAAGAGAAATCCATATCACACCATAAGAGTCTTCAGCATTTCTATAATATTCCATTACCCCAGTTCTCAATTTTCTCATGAAAGAGAAATTTCTGCCTAGTAGACAAGAATGTAACAAAGCTGCCTGGATCTGATTCTGCTAAATGCCCAGCATTTCATAATAAAGTCTTCAATTTCAACAGCTATTCTCCAGGGTACCTCTGAGGGCATTTTCTCCTGAAACTCAACAGATGCGTTCATCTCTCACAGGTGAGTGCAGGTCTTGGGAATGCCGGCAGTTTTCAGAAGTCAGGTGTGTTTCCAGAGTGACAGAGCATCAAACTCATCACATGGAATGTCACCAAATTAATGTCTCTGCTTGTCCTTGGAGTCCAAATTGTGATGTCTTACATCAACATCAGTAAGCTCACTAAGGTCTCTCAAGAGTTGCAAGACATTGTGCCATGATGGTTAGACAAAACAGAGCTAAAAAGAGAGCTCTCCAAAGATGGCTGAGAAACAAAGAAATGTCAAGCATCCTTCGTCATTCGAGAAATGCAAATCAAAACTACTTGGAAATTTTGTCTTTCACTAGTCAGAATAGATAAGATCAATAAGACTAATGATAGCTCTTGCTATCAAGGATATGGGGTAAGGACACTCCTCCATTGCTGGCGAGAGTGCAAACTTGTATGACCACTATGAAAATCAGTGTGGCTATTATTCAGGAAGTTTGGAGTAGATCTACACCAAGTGTCAAGTTCAAAGTATACTACTCTTGGATGGTTACCCAAAGGAGTCTGTATCCTAGTGTACAGACATTTCCATGTTCATTGTTGCTGTATTCATAATAGCCAGAAATTGGAGACAGTATATATGTCTGTCAACAGATAAATGGATAAAGAAAATGTGTTACATTTACACAATGCAATATTACTGAGCAGTTAAAAAATGAAATAACGAAATTCACAGGTAAATGGTTGGAACTAGGAAAAAAAAACCATCATCCTGAGGAAGGTAACCCAGACCTAAAAGGCAAACATGGTATAAATTTGCTTATATGTGGATATTAACTTTTAAGTCTACATTCTGCAGTCCATGTAACTACAGAGATTAGGCATAGAGTAAGGGTTTAGCGGGGAGGGAAGGATATCCTAAGGAAAGGGAAATAGAATATATAGTTACGGATGAACTGGAGGTGGATTGAAAAGAGGAATAAAGAGAGAGGGGGGAGGAGGGAAGGGAAGGAATATGGGAAGGGACGGCTAAGACTAAGTGCCACTTGAAGGGATCATATGTAATGTTACTCCAGTTAAAGCTTCTTAAAATATATACATATATAAAAGAAACCTAAACAGAATCACCAAATAATGGGGAAGACAAAGCCTCAACTAAACATCCTTTACCACCAAATGAAACCTTCAGTGCCAAGAATGGATTATCTCTAACTGAGTTTTTGGCAAAAAAAAAAAAAAAGACCTTTAGAAAGTCCAGATGACCCAGGCTGTTGCCAAAGTATTGATTGCTCTTCACAACTGATAGTAAAGCAATTACATAACTCATTGAACGCGGAGAGGTTGAGCTGGTGTTTACCTCGAGCTCCTTACTGACTAGTATTCATGATACTGGAGGGGGCTCTGCTCCCTGTCAGAGAAGGAAGGTAAACACTAGCCTAGTGACAAAACTTCCATCTAAACTGGAAGTCTACCTATAAATGATCTGTTTTCATCAGATCCCTTCCCTCCGGGTTTAGGGAACCTATGGAAGAGGAGGAAAGATTCTAAGAACTGGAGTGGGTGGAAGACACCAAGACACCACCACCTTGCAGACAACAGGGCTGACGCAGAAATGGACTCAGGAGACTATAGAAGCATGTGTAGGGCCTGCATGGGTCTGGCCCTGATGGGGTCCCAGGGCCCCCATTACTGACCCAGAGCTGTCTCCAACTGATAGCTGTTTGGAAAAGAGAAGTTCTTCTCTTCAGTGGATTCAGTCTCACTCGTTAGACAAACCACATTTACAAGCAGACCCCGTGGCCGGCTGGAGATGAACACAAAATGAATGCAAAGGTATTTCTGGAGAGTTTTTGTCTCATAAAGGCATTTTCTGCCTTTACCTTTCAGATAAAGGTATATATCATGGTTTCTGGTGTGTTTTTATGGGATTTCTGTGTGTACAAGTGTCTGTGTCTCCATGTGCTCCTTGTGCCTTCTCTGTGTCTCTTTTTGCTTTATTAGTGCTTTATTTTGAAACTTATTTGGTTCCTAATGAGAAAGAAAGAGAAAGGGTGCACTCAGGTGGGTGGGGATGTAGGGAGGACTTGGGGTATGGGAAACTGCAATCAGAAAACATTGTATGAAAAGACCTATTATCAGTGAAAATTAAAATAATCAAACAGAAACAAACAAACAAAAAAACCCAAAACATCAGGTACATTCTCCTTGTGTACATACATGGATTTAGACAAGAGAAACGAAGATTTAAGACATGTGAACTTAATCATTTTCTCTACAAAAAGCAATTAACATACTTTCTTTGAGTCTGGAGGTATGGTTCCACAATTGAGAGCACTTGCTTCTCTTGTAGAGAATTCACATAAAAAATCCAATAAAATTTAAAAATATTTTTATTTCAAAAATTCTCTTATAAGGATATTGATGAGTCCAACACTTAACAGACTTATCAATATTTGAAATTGCAAAATACATTACTCTTCAAATATGTGATTATACTAATAAATATCTATTTACATTTCCTGATTGATTTAATTACTCTCTCTCCACTGTCAGGGCAACTTGAACTTTTTGGTCTATTTCTCTTCTTTCAATTCCAATGCCTTTCCTTAAAACGTATGTGCCTTGTCTTGGAGAGGTGAAGTGCTCCCTGATCATGCCCCGGGTTTTGTCTTTCGCTGTCTGAAAGTGTTGCTGTCAGGGTCGCTGTCAGGGTCACTGTTACAGCTGCTTGACCCTTCCATGTGGGTTCAGAACTTGTTTGGGGCATAACTACTAAATCTCTTTGCAGATCAGTATAATAAAGGAATAATGTGCAATAGTTAAAAAAAAAGCGTATGTTAGAATGTGTGGCATTCAGATAGTAGTTACTAAAGATGTTCTATGAGGAGTGTCTCCAGGGACAAAGGCTCGTTTCTCTTAGGCTGTACTTCTATCTGAGCCCAAATGAGGACAATCTGAAGTGTATTAGGCCATTAACTCATTGACTTAACCCAAGATCAGATAAACTTAAAAAAAAATTTCACCCCAAAGGGGACTTTTGTTCGTGACCAGAACAGACAATAAGAGGTTTATTTAAGTTCAGAGGGAGTGGAGGAAAGCAACACCATCACGTGTCTGGTAGGAGAGCGTGAAGGACTTTCCCAGACGACGAGGCTCTGTGGTTGTTATTGCTGTTCCCTGTGCCCCTCAGCAATGCCCTCTGCCCTCTTTAATCTCTATAGTGGGCACCTGGGGAATATAACATCCACACAGCCTTCAACATGCACCTTGCTCACAGACCTGGAGGAAGTGGGCCATAGGACACGTAACGTCAGTTGCTTTCAATCCAAACTTTGGGTTGTATTACTTCTTTGAAACACTACCTTCAATAGCTAACAATGCCCAGGTTTTAACAGTTAAAACACTGCCCTTTCTATGCATTGACAGTGTTCCTGTCTGTTGTTCCCGTGAAGAGAAGAAGTTGCAAAGCCCTTGGCTTTCTTGTGCCCAGCATTTACCTATTTGATAGATGCTCAGTAGATTTCACAAAGTGTTGGTGCGAAACCAACATGGAGAGGCAAGCCTCCCTTCTTGAGTCACTTTGTGGTAAGGTTATGTTCCGATTGGCTTTGCTATTCTAGGATTTCTTAGTATCAGCCTTTACTATTGTAGAATGAGAATCAACTGCGATTTAACCTTGTTCCATGGGTCTTTTAATTTGTGGACTGTTTAGAAAAATCAGGCATTTGTTTGGCAAATATGAACAACCGCAGCCATCACACACTAATGAGCTGATAGTCTTCCTACATCATCCTCTCAAAGAGAATGTGTTGGATGCTAAAGCTGTTAAGGCTACTGTTTGGATACAGTTGGACTAAACCCTTTCCTGCAGCCTGGTACTGGCCATGTCTCCAGTATCCAGGTATCTGGCCAATGAACGCCAAGTCATAGCTCCGTCCTTCCTGACTGTGTTCTCACGCGGCACGCCAAATGACTTCTCTTTTCTGGATTGGTCCTGAATGGCTGAGTTTTGTTGTAATAAGAGGTAATCCCAAAATCTTCAGAGACTAAATGCAACAAAATTTTTTGTACCCCTTTCTACATATTTCGAAGTTTAGATAAGCCGTGTTTCAGGAATATCACGTGCTGATTTTCCTCGGGGAGAAGAATGTCTGCTCCACCCCCAGATGGAGCTTGATAAAGACCAAAGAGAGGATTCTGCTGGAATGCAATCTAGTAAGCACATGGGAACATGGATGAGACATTACCTGGAGGGGTCTGAGTGGCCCTAACAGAACCACCACCAGACAAGCCCGCCCCATCTCTGAAGACCTTGTGAAGTCTCCATTCAGCCCCACACACTCCCTATGGTGTGAGTCTCCTCCACCACACCACAGAACGCTCAGTCCTTCTCCCCAGCACTCTTAAGGAATATTGTTCCAAAATTTGCAAAACAGCCTTCTAATGATGTATTTACCTGCTTGTTTTTAGACTTTGGGCTCTTGGGGGATAAAGTTTCACTCATTTTTCAATTCGAAGCACCTATTCACTGTCAAACACATGATAGATTCTAAGGAAATTACTATGGAGGGAATTTGTTTTTGAAAAATTGATTATATTACAAGATCTGCAGTTGATTTTTCCCCTCTAGATTAAGTTTCTAATTACACTTTTTAACATAATGAGATTTGAATTTTAATAAAGAAATTTGGTCTTATAATTGTTTTGGATTTGAAATACCTATTTCTGTTTCATCCCATCTCCCATTACCACAGGCTATGCTTTGTGTATAGCAATAGCTCTGTAGTAAATGTGTTTAGCTTTATTCCTTCTTATTCATTCTGCATCTAAAATAATTACTTTCCATCATTAAAAGGATATTTTTCCATACTGGCCATAATGATTTTTCAGTTATTTGTCAGTTGTTACTGTTACATACTGTTGAATTTGGAACACATTTTTTTTTATCTCACAAACTATTTCTGGTTCTCACTGTCTCTCCTGCCTGTCTTAAGGCTGTTCCTACCCTCTATTCTCAAATGACTTCTGCTGATTTTAGGACAAACCTGAGATAATTCTACAAGTTTCCTAACAATATTCATGGTTTCAGCTCTTCATTTCACTCGGCTCTCATTTCCCCTCCTCTGGTCCTCCAGCTCCACATACACGCTGTCTGCCTGTCCTAAGCCACATGTTGGGGTGACATCTGTCGGGGTCCAGCCTTGACGATATTCACATGTTCCAGGATAGGAGTGTGAGAATTAGAATTATTAAGCTAAAGGAACAGAGATATGAGAGAAACAAAAGACAGAATCACAGAACAGCATCGGGAGGGAAATTTAGTGAACACTGAATTTTTATTTTCCACATGCTTATATAATTAACCACACCCTAGGTCAGGATCTCTTGTTTGTAGCCACACCTGTTGTCAACAACTTTGAAAGAGCAAAAATAAGGTCAAACTCTCTGACCTTTAGTCAAGGTGGAACAGGCTCACAGCTGTGAGCCTCCCCAAGTGCCCAAACCACATCTAACTCACATACATTCCTCAAGCCTACCTCATCTCCGCTGCTGCGTTTTGTGCCAGAAATGCTCTGTGCCTTTCAGCAAGTCAGATTATTTCCTCCCTTCTGATATTGGTTCTCTTGAAGTACAGCCATCCTTGACTCTTTCTAGATCAGGTTATGTTTCCTTCCTTTTGTCCCCCCTCAATGTGTTGGGTGCCATGTTTTAATCATTGCTGTGCTTTGTGGTTCATGTCCACTTACTGATCTAGGACTGATAGCAGTCACCCAAAATTGATAACTCTTGACGAAGGGCAAGGCAGGTCTGCTCTTGAGGTGTCCTTTCAAGTGTCTACAGGTAGCTTTGCTGTTACACTTTAGACTAGGACATGTAGACTAGGACTGACATGTAGCAGAAAAAGCCTGGAATCCTGCTAGGCATCATGTAGTCTGTAGGACAGACCCCAACATAGGACCCTTTGACTCAACATGTCATCAATGCTGAGAACAAAAAAACCTCAACTAAATGTGCACTGTGCCTTGAAATACTAACAAATCACATAGCTACACACAATAATTTATAATTCATCTTTGAAGTTAAATATATTTACACACAGTAGTATACTCAAAATACTTTATTGATGAGGACTATAAGACAAAATAAGAATTTTTACACCATCAGAATAACATGCAATAGATACTTGATAAAATTTACTGTTTGCCCTCCTTTAAAGGCTGGTTAAAGTTTTGAAAATCTCGTCTCAGGAATTGCTGAAGTGTCTGTGATTGTGGAATACAAAGCAGAAGATGAAGGGCTTGTTTTCTGTTGTCACAAACCTGAACGAGTATTTTGTAGATGAAAGATTTGTCTTAGTGGGAAAACTTCAGAAGACAGCTAAGATCAATGGAACCAAACACCGACAACGGTCAGTACTATAGAAGGAAGTTTTCCTAATACACTTTGCCATTTGGGTGAAGAAATGAGCTCATACAGCCCTAGAGGTAGTTGTCTGTTGGAATGAGATGTGGGACAAAATAAGCTACATGATCATAAATGCAACAGTGAGGAGAACATATTCTTAAGAAGTCTGGACAGACACAGTTGACAAGAAGAGGAAAGAGGAATAATGGGGATGGAGGTTTCGGGAGGCAGAGGAATGGAAAGATAGAGCAGATGGGGGATGAGGCATAATTAACACTAAAGATGTTCCAAGTGCCTTATAGAAACATGCTATTTTATTACATGTATATGTACACACACACACACACACACACACACACATATATGCATGCTCAAATAAAATAGTTTAATTTTTGTTACCCTAGAAAAGAGAATAATGCTTCTCCTCCCAAAAGCCATATGTCATCAAATGAAAAGCCTATTCCAAGTGAGGATACCTCCCTTTGAGTTATTGGTCAGGGGTTTCCTGAGCACCCCACCCCCAAAAAACACAGGAGATGAACTTTACTCTTGTTTGCATGCAAAGTCTTGATGGCAATATCCTATTCCTGAAGGCACCACCAACTTTGGTCATAAGATATCAAGAAACCAACTAAGCATTGATTAGGAATCTTCCTCTATGCTTCAAAGCTTTCACACATGGTACCTGCAGGGGCTGTGTAGGCTACTTGGGAAAAAAATATCATCCAACATCTTTCCCAGATGTAAACCCTGTGAGCTACAGGAATAATTGGTGTGACAAGATATACCCAGGAGTGAGGTCGTGGCACAAATGTTATTTAAATAACCTACTACTTTCTGACTGGGTTTAGAACCTTCTCTACACATGCTTGGTACTGTAATTTGACCAAGAACCAATGGTTGGGGAGTTTACATGTTCAAAGGGTAAAAAAGTACTGCTACTCATTTTCTAAATGGACGTAGTATTGAAATGTCCTTCAAATTTGTAACTTCATACTAATAGATTAGTGAGTCTCTCAGACTTTGTCAGAGAAGTTTCTTTGTAAAGTGGAAAATGGTTAACCCTGAAACTTACTATTGGTCAAAGTGTGGAGAATAAAGGTCAGAGCCATGCTCAGCCACAAATGGGACATTTGCATTGCGTCCCCTGAGGTTTAGGAACCACCACAGACTAGGGGACAAGGCCAGTTCAGGCACCCTCTCCTCCACTACCCAGAGTCCTAGCTGGGGTCACCCCCGTGAACTCCTGGGAACACCTCCGGAACCACGCCTCTTGCCAATCCCAAAATGGCTCCCTCAATTAAGATATCTTGTCCCATAGTCAGACTGATGACTATCTTGAATATCACCATCGATCCCTCGTCCAGCAACGGATGGAGATAGAGACAGAGACCCATATCGGAGCACTGGACTGAGATCCCAAGGTCCAGTTGAAGGGCAGAAGGAGGAAGAATATGAGCAAGGGAGTCAGGACCATGAGGAGTTGGTCCACCTACTGAGACAATGTGCCTGAGCTAATGGGAGCTCACCAACTCCAGCTGGACCGGGACTGAACTAGCATGGGATCAAATTGGACCCTCTGAATGTGGTTGACAATTGGGGCAGAATGAGGGGCCAATGATAATGGCACTGGGATTTGTCTCTACTGCATGTATTGGCTTTTGGGGATCCTATTCTATTTGGGTGCATACCTTCCTAGACCTGGATGGAGTGGGGAGGGTCTTGACCTTCCACAGGTCAGAGTACCTTGCCCTCTCTTAAGACTGGAGCGGGTGAGGGAAAGGGTGTGGCGGGGAGCGAGAGGGAAGTGGGAGGAGGGGAGGAAGTGGAAATTTTGATTGGTATTATTTTTAAAGTAATTTTAAAAAAGGAACCACCCCAGAAGGGAGAGTAGAGAGATTTTAAGAGCAGATGTCAGGGAAGACCTGAGAGGAGCTCTGTCTTCTGGTGTGAAAATGTTGTCCACATAAGCTCACAGCAGTACCGGTTGCTTGCACAAGATTTTCACAAGATCTGGCCAGCCAACATGAATGGGGAGGGCCTCAGGGTACCCCCACTCTCAGCTGAGGAGCTGTGAAAAGTTGATGGCTTCTGAGGCAGGGAAAGCCCATTTCCTTTAATGGTGTAGCTTTTAATAGCTGGACCATGCTACAGTGGATGGATGGCCCCACAGTCAAGAGTGTAAGGACAGTACAAATTAGATTCAATGGGTTATTAAAAATAAGAAAAGGGGATCTAACTGAGTGTTGGGGGCTGGCGAGGTGAGAGGTAGACCTGGGGGGGGGGTAAGGTGAGAAGTGGAGTGGAGTAAATAGGAACAAAATGCAGTGTATGAAATTCTCAAAGAATCAATAAAAATATTTTTTTCAGACAGAAAAAAATGTGAATAGAATTTCAAACAGTTTATCATGTTCTCCAGGATTCTGTGCTATGTGCTTAAATTAGAAGGTGGAAATTCAGTGTTCTTAGGAGTGTACTGTGTTTTTAAAATTACTTTTAAAAGCAGTTTTGAAATTAGCATCGAACATTCATAAAGCATGAAACCTTAAACAAACAGCGCAGGTTTCTCTTATAATATGAAAGAAAATAGATCAATTTCATTGGATACGTAATAGTTTCACACCAGAAGTTCACAGCGGAAACATGAATCTATAAAAGCACAACCGTGGGAGAATGAGATACACTATCACTAACACACCTCAGCGCAGTGACACCGGTGGGAATCAGGAGACAGCCCCAAGGACATGCAGTTTGAGAGGCCAGTGATGTCTATTAGTGAGTGTCCCTGAGGATTGCTTCAATCTCCCTTATTCAACCAGTTCCTGGTGAAAGCTTCAAATCAGTTAAACTTACATGAAACGTGCATTAAAATTGTCTTGATATCTTGTTTAACTAGAATTAAGGTTTAATTTCTATTATTTATGAGATTACTTTTTTTGGTTTTGGTTTTGGTTGTTGTTGTTGTTGTTTTTGTTTTTGTTTTTTGTTTTTTGTTTTTTTGAAGTTTAATGGAAAAAAACAGAGTCCCAATAGGAAATACCCTGGTGGAGCTAGTGAGCTTTTATGTGGTGAATAGAAAGTGGTCTTTGTATTGGTAGTGCAACATTCTTCGCTTTAGATCAGGGTGAACGGGGATAGTACACATGCCTTCTGACATTGGTTACTATTCAGAGCGAAACCACAAAAGCCGAACCTGCAGCCTCATTTATTCTCCAGAGCCAAACAATCTCCCAAGAAAGGCAGATGCAGTTTCTAAGATAGGCATTTCATCAAAGACCAGCTGATAATGACTAATCAGAGCGGCCTGGTACCCAGGCTCACATCTGTTTCAAAGATTCGCTGAATACTAACAGAAAACACAGCTTTTGTTCAAGACATCCTTATGGTCACTCAGTGCCTAGGATCATTAGACCTGGACACAAATTGGTTTACATGATGCTATCTGCTATAGCGAACTAGAGGGGAAGGGAACAATCAGATATGTTTGAGATGAAAAAGAGGCTAGGTTTTAAAGCATTTGCTCATTAGTGCAAAAATGAAAAGGATTTGTGTACAGGACCAATTTCTGTTTTGTTACTATAGAGTCACACAGTTTCAGTGTGGCAGGCAGAATGAAGTCACCCGGAAGTGTATCCCAGTAGAGAAAGTCTGAACCCATATGTGACTTTATGTCAGCATTTTAAGCAGACGATCTTGCTCACAGACCTCAGGAATGACATGGTTAACCTGTTATATGTTGCCTTACAGTTTCTTTTGATTATTTGAAATCAAATGGGGTGTGCTTACCAAACTATAAAGATACGTCTCAGAATATCATGGCTCCCCAGGTTCTTCCCACATCGCCTTTTGTTATTCCTATTAAAGAAATGGGCACATATCACACATTCCAAAATATTAACATACAAATAACTGCTTGACCTTGGTCATAGATGCAGAAATTGGTGGCAGGAAGGAAAGAAAGCGAGCTTCTAGCAGAAGCTGAGTTTGCAAATGATTGAATGACTACATAAAGAGCGAGAATGGCTTGTTTCAACACTATGCTGACCCATGAGTGGCATAGCCGAAATGGATCATTTTGAATGGTGAGTGTAGATCTTTGCTGGCATTGAAATGGATTGAATTTTAGAGCTTCAAAAACTCCACAATCTGGATTAAAGTGATATAAGATCAGATCAATTAAACATTTTCATTTTCATATTTTTATATGAAGATTTTTTTCTTCAAGGTTTCATTAGTTTTAAACATTCTTGCTCTTGAGCTAACAAAGGCTTAGTTTAAAATAGATAAACAGTAACCCCAAGAATTTAGGATGCTGAGGCAGGAGAACCCTGAATTGGAGCTCAGCCTTAGCTATAGTCTGTCATATGTCATTAATATAAAATATTAATTTTATATACAGATTTTCATTCAAGTTTTCATTCGTTTTAGAGACTCTTGCTATCGTCGTAATAAGGGTTTAGCTTAAAATAAATAAATAATAATCCAACAGTTGAGGAGCTGACATAAGAGGGTCCTGAATTGGCACCCAGCCTCAGCTATGTTCTGTCACAAAACAAAATCAAACTAAAACTAAAGGACAGTTGACAAAACACAAGGTAGGACAAGGGATTTTTGCCTAGTGATGTTAATAATAAGAGATATGTTCTCCTTCTTTGCAACTAATGACCTCTCTATTCACTTGTGATGTCACTGACAGATATTTAGGATTTATCTGGAAATTGGGATCCTATTCAAGTTTCAATGGGATATTTTATACATTATCAGTCAAATGTCTTTCCCAAGGTCAAGAACACAACCGTGAAATGTTGACAGCTCTTGCAGGACTCTGTTGGAAGTAATTTAGCTATTGGCCCAGGACTTACTTGTTCTGAAGCTCTGATGACATTTATGTAAATAGCAATATCATTGACATATCCAATTAATCTGTGTAGGAGTCAAAATGCTGCCTCCTCTAGAATAAAAGAGTGATGGGTATTGATTAAATCAGGACATATTAGGCTCTCCTGTACCTGGGCAGCTACCATTAAAGCAATGCACCACTGAGGTCCTTCCAAATGAATTTAAATTCATGGAAGTGACCACCGTGTGACTTGCCACATCTATAAATCCCTGTAGGGCACAAGTACCATGTTATTTGTATTTCTTTCAGAAGAGAAAGGGTAGTGACTTACTTTTTACTGAACAAGTCTTAGGGGTCAAGCTTTGTGTCAGGCCTTGACCTTAAGGACTCTTCAGTAGCACTCTGAATGAGAGTCAGTTATTCCCATTTACACAACGTGGAACAGAAGCATTGGCAGGTTGGTCATGATTCAAGGTACACACAGCAAATGTATGTTTGAGCTAGAGTTTGAATCCAGCTCTTTCAAGCGTTGTTTATAACTATTATCCTCTGTCTCCCTTCTTCTCGGTTAACAATAAAGATTTTTAATCTTCTGCAATTCTAACACTCTAATTGCCTCATATTTATAGAGCAAACATTTATTGAGTATTGACTACGCTTTAAAGTTTTGTGTTCAAGTATTCAGTATTTACTTGTTTTAAATTCTCCTAGTGAGTCTTCAACCTGTGAAACAGATATAATTATTGTCAGTCCGGTATTACAAATAGGAAAACTGAGGCATGAGAAAGACTTTGTAAATTGCTTGCGGTCTTATGATTAAAGATCTGAACCAGAATTTGAGCTCTGACATATTCAAAGAGTTGTGGGTGGTTTTTTGTTTATTTGCTTGTTTTTTAGTTAAAATGTTTTAATTAATTGTATTTATTTTCTGAAGATTAGGTTAATATGATTTTTTTATTTATTAAAAATTTCAGCCTCCTCCCATCTCGCCATTTCCTTCCCCCTCTCCCTCCTTCCCCTCGTCCTCTCTCTCCAGTCCTAAGAGAAGTCAGGGTGCCCTGCCCTGTGGGAAGTTCAAGGCTCTCCCACCACCATCTAGGTCTAGGAAGGTGTGCATCCAAACAGACTAGGCTCCCAAAAAGCCAGTACATGCAGTAGAATCAAAACCCGGTGTCATTTCATTGGCTTCTCAGTCTGCCCTCATTGTGAGCCACATTCAGAGAGTCCGGTTTGATCACATGCTTGTTCAGTCCCAGTCCAGCTGGCCTTCGTGAGCTCCATTAGATCAGCCCCGCTGTCTCCATGGGTGGACAGACCCCTTGCAGTCCTGACCTCCTTGCTCATGCTCTTTCTCCTTCTGCTCTTCATCTGGACCTTGGGAGCTCAGTACAGTGCTCCAGTGTGGGTCTCTGTCTCTATCTCCATCCATCGCCAGATGAAGGTTCTATGGTGATATACAAGATATTCATCAGTGTGGCTATATGATAAGGCCAGTTCAGGCACCCTCTCCTCAGGTACCTAAGGATCTAGCTGGAGAAATCCCCTTGGACACCTGGGAACCCCTCTAGATTCAAGTCTCTTGCCAACCCTAAAATGGCTCCCTTAATTAAGATATCTTCTTCCCTGCTCCCATATAGACCCTTCCTCCATCTCAACCATCCCATTCCCCCAAGCTCTCCCAATCCTCCCCTTCTCCCTTCTCTCTCCCCACCTCCCCTTCCCCTCAAATCCCCACCCCCATGCTCCCAACTTTTGCCCAGCAATCTTGTCTACTACCAACATCCAGGAGGATAAATATATGTTTTCTTTGGGTTCACCTTCTTATTTAGCTTCTCTAGAATCATGAACTATAGGCTCAATGTCCTTTGTTTATGGCTAGAATCTACTTACGAGTGAGTGCATAACCATATTCCCAAAGAGTTGTTTTTATACTTAGTTGTCCTCAACTGACGTACTCTGGATGCTGTGCTGTGTAAAACACAACCAGCACAGGCTTAGCTCTGACCTTGAAGCATGAATGTAGTGCTTTGCTATGTAATTACCTAATAGAGATGACAGAGAGAGCTTCTCTGGGTGTTTTACTTTAAATGGTTTATGCACTAGCCGAATCGGACTGAATAAATAACATTAGGCTGAGCTTTGCCTTTTATATGTTTAGGAATCAATTTCTTCTATTTAATAACACTGTATTTCAGAAAGCCCAACTCTTTCTATTCTATTATATTTCTATTCTATTTAGAACATAACAAAAATGCTTATAACTTATATGCTTTTTGCCCTCTAAACTATCCTTTCAGTTCAACATATATTAGTTATTGAGGGTGTATGAGGTCAAAGAGGATTCCACTGTCTGAGTATCCATGCTGTTTCAAACAGAAGGCTTGCAGGAACATCTGAGAATCGTGTTGTGTCTTTTTTAAAAAATAAATAAGTGGGCATCTTGCTTGCCTTTGAAGATCCCCCTGCTAATCTCAGATTGCCATCTGAAATTTTAATTAGTGGCTTAAAATGTGCTTACACAAAGAACCTTGTCCAAGTTGTCTGTTTCTGCCAAATTAAACTATTAAACTAAGTAACCTAATTAAAATCCTTTTAGCTTTTAATCAATATTTTATTTACATTCATATTTCCTGGGAAGCCTGATGAGTTTTTCTGGATGTGATAGTTATGGCTTCCCTATTTATCAAAGGTCACTTTTAAGGAGTTCCCTCCTCCAAGGCCGTGGAGTCAGCAGGATGCTGATGGGGGCATCATTGGTTCATGCCCCTCTGTCCTCTACCGGCCATGGGTGCACAGCGAGTAAAGTTACTTGGTACTTGTTCAGTTCCTAGGAGAAGTCCAGGCTTCTGCTGCAGGAAGGAGAACAGCTCCATTGCTCCCACGCAGCTAGGTTCTTCATCTCTCCTCCTAGAGATCCTGTAGCCTACACCACAGTGGGATCTTCAGATCCAAACCTGCCCACATTCTCTATTCTCAAGTTCAACTGATTTCACAACATGGATGGAAACAATGCAGTTCTCACAGCATGCTTCTCATTCATTTAGAGGCAATCACTTCCAATGTTTTCATCAATGTATATATCTATAAGAACAAACTTCTAAATTTTAGAAGTCAGATTTTAATTTCTCATGACAAAAGACAATGACTTCGCACCCTCTAATCTTCCCTGTCCATCCCAAACACACGAATGCATTTCGCTCATATTAAATGAATCCATGCTATCAACAGAGGGAATTTTATTGCAAAAACCATTTCCCCCTTCATTTGAACTCTTTATTTCCATCTTAACTTCATTAACTTGAGCCTCAGATTCTTTCCTAATTTGATAAAAATCTCTCTTCATCATCAAAATTCACCATTTGTATTTGTGGGGGAACTTGTGGCTGAAGTTTCCTGACATGTTCCAGGAAGATTGTTGGGTTTCTTTATCTGGATGATGCTCGACTGATTCTCTTAGAGCATACACTCTCTCTCAGCCTCCATCCCTCCATGGACCTTGATCCTCCTCTAGATTTCAGTTACCAATTGTTTTGTGAGACAGTCTCATGGATCCCAAACTGGCCTCGAAACTACGTCACAGAGGATGACCTTGTACTTCTGCTTACCCTCCTCAGTGGTGAATAAGGGGATGACAATGGGTACCACCTCACCTCACTTTTATGTGGTGCTGAGACTTGATCTCATGGCTTTGTGTATGCTAGTGGTTACCTTATCTGCAGAACTAAATCCTCAGTTTTTAATCATCTTTCTAGAACAGCTATCCCATCTCAGGAAAAGGCATGCTCCTGTTAAGCCATGAGAGGGAAAGTCAAGCCTGTGCCATCTAACATGTCTGAAATGTGTCACCTTGACCCTTTGGCAGTAGGTGATGATTTCTCTGCATAAGAATGTTTCCTTAGGGTAACACACTATTCCCTCTCCTAAAATTGACAATGACAGTATCTCCTACCTTACATATGTTTAAAATCTGAGTCTGATATCCCTGTCTCACAAAGATAGCATGCCCATTGCCTGCTTTTGAATCTAGACTGAATTGTGACTATGTCAGCGTTGTAATTATGAACTTTCACAGGGTGTGTATGTGTGTGTACATGTGTGTGTGTTTTATATTACTTTTCATCTCGAGACACCTGTTTCTAGAACTCAATGGGTATGCTGATAGGAAACACACATACGGCACACATTCTAGAAGAGAGGGGTTTGCAGTCAATCCTACAGGTGGTGATGTCTCCGAAGTGGGTGATCTGACTCATCAAGCCACTAAGCTTCAGCCACCTGGAGCATGGAAGACATCCTCTGTGACACTAGTGCAAATTTCACACCTATGGAGAATATTAATGATAAGCGTTTCGGGGGGTTGTTGATGCTGTGCAGCACTGGCTAAATGGGCTAGCTGTGGGAGATGCTGGGCTGGTGGAAATGCTGGGCTAGCTGGGGAGAATCCCTCAGAATTTGAAAGTGGGTCATTACATTCTTTCTTCGGCACGTGCCTTGCTGTGATGAGCATGACTGATATTCTAGTTTCTGATAGAGTTAATATAATATTTCTAATGTCAGGAATTTTGTGGCGAGAATCCTTGACACCCTGCAGAAATCTTGTCATGTTGAACTCTGGCATGGTTTGTCCATTTATGGAATTCAAATCCCTTAACCAGAGCAAGTTATTTCTTTTCTTACTTCTGCTCTTTCTTTCTTTCTTTCTTTTCTTTTTTTTTCTTTCTTGTTTTCTGTCTGAATAGTAATTCTACTGGGTTGATTTCTCTCATCTCTGATTCCCTAGGTACTTTAGTTTTTGTATTTTCTGTCTATGTTTTTGCTTTATTTCCTGTGGTAATTCTAATTCTTCCTTGGGCAACTTTTCTTTGAGACTTGAAATTTTTCCTACCCAAAGTCACAGGTGGTTGAACAATGGGGACATATTCCAAGAAACAAGTTATTAGGTGGTTTTGTCATTGTGTGGATATTATAGAATGTACTCACTGAGATCGAGGTGGCTGTGGAATTCTGATAATGTTGTTTTATGGGACTACTGTTGAATGTATTTTATTGTGGGCCAAAATGCTATTTTGTAGCCTGTGACTAAGGCCTTAGTGTTCTTAGTTTTTCTTTTTCCTACTCCTATTGTCTCATGATTTTATCAGTCTTACTCATCTCGAAGATAAGCGCAGTTAAATTTTTGGTTCCAAATCTTTTTACTCTTCATAGAAATTACAGGTGGGGGTACACTTACCACATTTTTTTTTTTTTGCTATTTTTCTTTTACTTTGACTCACAGACTAAAACAAAGCAGACCAAACAAAACGCTTCCTGCATTGTCTGCCTCCTGCAGCTTCCCTGCTTTTCTGTCCTCCGTCTTTCAGGTTGGAGCATTTCCAGGCTCCTTGGAAACGGACCAAATGTGAAGCCTAAAGACAACGTTAGCATCCTTATGCGTCTCCTATCCACTGTGGCCTCTACCTCAGGGTTGGCTGCTTGAGGCATTCCACAAGACAACCCCCTTCCTCCTTGGAGTGAGCTGAACTTACCAGGGAAGAATTTCCCATGGTTCTTAGTGCAGTGATACAAACTTTCTGATAAATGAATAAGGAAAAGAATATTGACAGTCTCAGAATGCAGAATACAAGATGTTCTCTCCTCTTTGCCTGGAATCTGCCTTTAATAGTTCTGAAGGATGAATACATTTTCTTTTTTTCTCTAAGTTTCCATCTGAATTGTAAGCTATTCCTCAAAGAGACTTAAAAATCATCTCTCTCTCTCTCTCTCTCTCTCTCTCTCTCTCTCTCTCTCTCTCTCTCTCCATTCACGCCCCTACAAGCACAAAGTGGGGGATATGTGCCCATGCACCCTCCGTGGGGGTCTTAGTTTGCATTTTGGAAGTCCTGGCAAGTGAAAAGCAAGTTGTATTCCACTTTCCTCTACCCATCCCTTCCTCCCTCAGAGCTTCTTCCCATTTTCTTTTCTGCCGTTCTGTTCTTTCTTTTCCTCTCCTTCCTTCTTTTATCCTTTTCCATTTTATGTCTTTGCGTATACACATTTTTGTCTGTGTGTAGGTGTTGGCACAGAGGTCGAAGATCAATGCTGGGAATCATCCTGAGTTGTTCTTCTATCTTATTTTTGGAGACAGGGTCTACCAACCAAACCCAGACTTTGCCAATATGGCTAGTTTGGCTAGTTAGTTTTCTCTGTGGATCACGTGTCTTCATTTTCTGAGGCTGGAATTACAGGAAGACTGCCCAAACAACTGGGCTTTTAAGCGGGTTTCTGGGGATCCAAGCTCTGGTAATCATGACTGCAAATGCTTATGTCAAGTGCTGTCACAGAAGATGCCTTCCCAGCCCTTCCATTTACTCTTTTTACTTCTCTTATTTTTCTCTTCTTTTCCCCCACTTTCTCCTCTTCCTCTTGTCTCCTCTTTCTAAACCTTTTCTTCATTCCCTTTATCCTCCTCCCCTTCTTCCTCCCCCTCCTCTGTCTCTTTCCTTCTCATCCTTTTCTTCATTTCTATTACTATTTCTATTGACATTTCCATTGCTGTTTGTCCTTTTGTCTCACACACTTTTCTCTTGTTCTTTTATCATTTTTCTCTGTTCTTGTTGATTGGTGAAACCATATGGCAGAATTGGAAACAACTTTTACTGATATTTATTGATCTTTTGGAAGGGATGATTAAATACCAATGCCATTTAGTTATTTCCATGTGACATCATCCCCAAACTCAGTGTCTCGGAGCAATGAAGTTTAAGAGCTACCACAAATCACCTAAGGAATTCTAGGAGTCTAGGCTTGTCCAGGTAATTTCTGCAAGGGCAAGCCTTACCACCTCATCTATCTTCAGCTGGAAGGTATGAGACCAACTAAGGCCAGTCAACCTCCAACCAATTTGCCACCCAAGCTGACCACTGGAATTATGTGAACCAGCAACAGAAGAGAAACAAAGGCAATATTCAGAGCTCTCTTCTTGGTCACATATAGCCCAGAGGCTGCAAGCTGTACATACCTGTGACCTACATCATTCCAGTGGACACTATTTAGTCACAAAGACCCTTCGAAGAGGTTAGCAGGAGACTTAGAGTCAGTAGCAGAGGCCTTACTTGAGGTCCCAGAAAGATAACAACTATTTCCATGGCTTGAATTTAGGCTGATAACTCCCCAAAACATCAGATGATAAAGTCATACTGCCTTTGCCCATTAAGTTTGCGATGAATCATGAGAGAGGTAATAAGAAACTCGCACCTCTCATTCTTCTTCTATTCAGACATGATATGTTAGGGTCTTGACTACATCTGCATGCCATCTCTACTAATATTTTCTTCAAAAAACGTAAGTGCTGTGTTTGGATCTTAAGTCCCCTCCCCAATCTGTGTATTTTCCCCTCCCCTTCTCCTCCTTCTCATCCTCCTCTTTCTCCTCCTCTCTTTTCTCTCAGTCCTCAGTCACTAGAGCTACTGGGAAATGATAACCCTTCCTTCTGTTTGCCATTGAATAAGGATTTTCTATGGCATCTGCTTCCCTCCATGACATTCTGCCTGACACAGACCTGGACCACAAAGACAGTCAACCAAGGACTGAAACCCTTGAAACCATAGGCCAAAATAAAGCTCATTATATATTGATTTTCTAAATTATCTTTTCACAGCAATGGCAAGGAGATAGGGTTAAGAATCTATTTTGAAAAATATCCTGAGTATAAATGTTAAAAACATTTCTGGAATTCAGAGACATTATGCTTTCATTTTTAGTCCTTTATGACATGACTATTGTAACAGGCATGATTATCAAGTATTTGTTCATACGACACAACAAAGGGTTCTAATATGCAGCATTTATCATTTCTAGTTGTCTATATTATTAGTTCTTCACAGTACACTAATTGGATATTCAATATCAAATGAACAATCATGAAAACACACATATAAATAGGATTATATGGGCTGAGCAAGTTGTATTTAGGAATATATGTACATATATACATATGCGACAGAGACATAAGCCACTTCTGTAGAAAGACAAAGGCGTATTTGAGACTTCAACCCCTCACTGGGGAGATATATCACTCACACCTAACTTGAGGTAACACAAGTCCACTTACTCCAACACTATACTTCTTAGAGTGGAAGTAAAGACTGGAAGATGTGGAGATTTTAAGCATCTATTCACAAGCGATGTTTGAGATTCATGCTATACTCAGAATTATTTTTGAATCTGGAAACAATATTTTGCAAAAACTGCTTATAATGCATTTTAGGGCATTTCAGCTGAGTCTTTCTTTTGTTAACTTGCCTGTCCTTGATTGTCAAGTATATTCATTGTTTTCCATCTTTCTCCATTTCTGGGGCAGTTTCATAGCAAATGTTTTTTAAATTCTTTGTTTTCTCCCAAACAATGTTCAGTGTCCTTATTACTCATAAACCAGAAGAAAATGTAACCATGCGTCATAGATCTCCTCAAAGTCTCTCTTTAGGGTTCCTCTACTACAAATCACAATGTTCTTTTTATTTGAAATACAGCCTTACCCACATGCCATTTAAGAACAAATTGCAGAGGAATCGTCTCTTGTGACTTGCTCTCAGAAGCACTCAGAGTCGTTCCTGCGTGACTTCCTTATTTGCAAGTCCTCAAAGCTCGCAGGGAGTGACTGGACATCAACTGCTTCTGTCTCTCATCTATCATTCAACCAGTATATGGTGACCACTAACACATTTGATTTATCATCTGATCTAAGCATATCATAAAACAAAACAACTTCAAATGTTGTTAAACCACCTACTTTATTACTAGGAAAAGGGAACACATTCAGCTAATCAACATACTTCATAATTGGTATGCTATCACTATCGAAGGGTTTCATAGTTTGTGGAGTATTATGGTCAAAATGAAATGCAGTATTTATAGTCCATCTCTTTCCATTTGCCTGTGCTCTGAGCTACACCAGGCAATGGCAAAGGCGGTCAGATGCTGTTTCCCTCATTCCTTAAATGGAGAACACATTCACAATTAACTACAGAGGCTCATTGCCAAGGTCTCCTGTGTCCTCAGAAGCTCTTGTAACACTGCTAGCAATCATTGTTTGTGTAAACTCGAAACTGTTCAGTAAATCTGTATTATAGTCATTTTATGTCTCTTTAAAATAGCATGATCATCATATTCCAAGCATCAATCATGACTTGACAGTTATTACTATTCTTATTAGCTTTGACCTTTATTTGTCCGTTGCAAATTTTTAAAATATTTTTGATAATTTTAAAGAAGAATCTAAGAATTTCCTCTTTCTTTAGTGTGACCTTTCTAAGCCATAATGTCCTCATAGGGAAAAGGGATGAACCAGATTTAGTTTCTCAGTGTTAAAGTCTATTGTCTGTTTCAAGGAGTATCAACAGAAACACACTTCAACACATACATGTGCTCACACACACACATATAGATCAGTTCACATTGTCCTGGTTAATTTTTTGTCATCTTCAGGCAAGAGTCATTTGGGGAGAGGGAATCCCAGTTGAGAAAGTAATCCCAGCAGATTGGTCTCTGGGCAAGTCTGCTGGGAAATTTTTGGCTAGATGATTGATGTGGGAGGGCCCAGACATGTGTGAGTGATTCGACCCCTGAATAAGTGGACCTGGGATGTATGAAAAGGCAGGCTGAGCAAGCCACGAGGAGCAAGTCATAAAGCAGCACTCCTCCATGGCTTCTGTTTCAGGTTCTGCCTCCACATTCCTGACCTGACTTCCTGCCCTAACATCCCTGGATAATGAACTACAACTGTAAGATGAAAACATACACACACACACACACACACACACACACACACACACACACACGTATCCATATACACATACTCATACATATACACACTCACATACACAAACACGCATATTCAAATAGCCAGAGAAGAGAAGTGTCTAGAAACCTACACTGTATATATAAAGAACAAAGTATTTCCAAGACACATAATAAATATGACAATACAAAGTAAACAGAATTAGCAGGTAATGCATTTTTTTTCTGCCATTAGTGACCACTCTGGTTTACTAGAGCCAGGGAAAGTAAAACATTAGAGTACAGTTAGAAAAGCACAGACCTTTTTTTTAGGAGTGGGCTTCTTATTTTCCCTTATCCAGACATGTCTTTCTTCTTATTCACGGTGACAAGAATGCATTTCAGTTGGGAGGGAGAGACCATGACCCGCTGCAATTTTACAAATCACAACTCCATCATACATTACAAATCACAACCCGTAAAGACTCCATCATACATCAAGTTGACTTCAGCCAGTAGGGTTTTACACAGGGAAACACAGGTTTAAAGGCACTCGAAGACAAGCCAATTGAGAGCAATGACTATCCAGTGGTTCAGGAAGTCCAATGGCAGCTGGACTAGAATGAAAGAGAGATGATTGAACAGCAAAGGTCCTAGGCAGAAATTAGCTTAGGAAGCTCTCAGCCAGTTCTGTTTATGACTGACTAGCTATTACCACCCCAGAGTCATTAAGAACCAAGTGAACTTAAAAGAGCACATTTAAATGGGGCAGATTGAGAGAAGGTAACTTCTTCCAGGAGATACAGTTCACTGATGAGATAGTATTGCTCCTATGAAAAGTGTTTTGTGTGATGAGTTAGAGGAAGTCCTGGTGTCGTCTCACTCAGAGAGACAACCACAGATATGAGACAGTATTTGTGCTGCAAATTTAGCTGGTGTTTTTAGTTTGAGGGGTAGTAGTCCTTTCCTCACTGTTTTATCTTTTGTTTTGTTTTGTTTTGTTTTCGAGAAAGGATCTCACTCCAGCTTGGGCCTTCTTGGGATAACCCATATTAACCTCAAATGCTAGGCAATCTGTCTGCCTCTATTTCCAAAGTACTGAGATTATATGTATGAGCAACCACACCCAGGAATCTTTATTATTGGTAAAAATCTAAGATTTGGAAGCCTTAGAGCTCTGAGCAGTGTTCTGATTCTCCTGGGGGTATAAAAATCCCTTAGGTCATGTGATTTGCATTGGCCAATGAAACACTAGGAGGAAAGTGCACTGCAGTGAAGTGTCCCCTCTAGAGAGAATCTGAGGAGACCTAATGTGTAGTTTGCCATGTTTTTTCTTCCTGCACCACAGTGTCCCTATAGTTGTGGATTTTCTGTCACCCTATACCCACAAGGGACAGTAACTAAGAGCAGGGCTGCACACAACTTCAAACATCGTGGGGTACAGCTAGCATGAGGGAGAAATACTATTTTTTGTCACTTTTACCCATACAGACTTGGAGGTAATTAGTTATTAGTTATTAGCATAGTGGGGCACATTTGGATGCCCACACAACCCTGCCCTAGCATTCACTGCTATAGTAAAGTTATATAATGAAAAGCCAGTAATGGCCACTTCATTGCAGACATTTGGTTAGAAATTCCTTAGACTTTCTTAACAAAAATCATTTTGAAATTTTATGGTCAAGTTGGCGCAAGTGTCTCTGGTAGCTTTATCTCTCCTCTTTCTTTCTCTTTCTCTTTCTCTCTCTCTCTCTCTGTCTCTCTCACTCAACTAGTGCTTGCTAGGTACCACCAAGTCTTAGAAATAATAGAATGATCAGAAGTAATGGCCCAATGGGAAAGACTAACTAGGTTTGACACAACACAAGTCAGAAATAGCCCAATGATGTGAAGTAAATTACAAGTACATCTGAATCAGACTGGAGATTTGAGACTCTGGGGGAGGGACAGGGAGAGATCTAGGATGAACCCATGCCATCAGTGAAGAATAAAGTTGTGTGTACAAAGGATTCATCCCTGGTAGCATCGTCCTAAGTCTCGAGATAGACGTTTCCCTGTAGATTCTTCAGGAACTTCTGTGAAATTTCTCATATTTTGTCAACCATAGTTAATATTCTCAACCAACAGCTACTTTTGCATTGAGGTTCTGCATTAATTGCATACACTCAGTTCAGAGTTGTTATTGCATGCATTAAGTTCCCTGCATCCTTTGGAATAATATCTTAACAGTCGCTAGATGATCTGGTACTTACTCAGGAAATATTGGGTCTATTTTCTTCAGATCCCAGATCCCACTAGAAGTACTAGACCTGCTTCCCCAGTTCTAGATGCTGTCCATAATTATGCCTCATTCTCTACTCAAACTTTCCAGTAGCCTTATAGTCACTGAAAAAATTCTAGGGTTTAATTGGATGTGTGTGTGCATGTATGTATATGTCTATGTCGATGCAGATGTCCATAGAAAAGCCAGAAATCAACACCAAGGGTCTTATGTAGTAATTCTCCATTGTGGTTTCTGAGACAGAGCCTCTAACTCAACCTTGAGCTTGCTATTTATGCTAGACAGGCTGACCAGCATGTCTGAAAGGTCTGCCAGTCTTCACAACCAAGAGCTGGGGGTACAGGTGATCAAAGATGTGCCTGTCGAAATTCTATATGGGTACTGGGGAGCCAGACTCAAGTCCTCATGCTTGTAAAGCACTTCACTCACTCTGTGAACCCTTCCCACCCTTTATACCTTTTGTGAAATGAAAAAAATTCTTACACTTGGTTAATTATGTGCCATAAGTTTCCAGAAGGGATGAATACCACTTGGAGAAGGTTTGTTTGTGGTACTCCTCTCAGTGTCTTTTCCATGCCAGCTCTTCCTCACGCTCTTCCTCAACAGACACCTTGTAGACAGCTTTTGATGCCTAGGTACTGGTAGAAGTCTCTAGTGATTCATGCACATAATAAACCATATAAAATATTTTCATTTGCATATTTATTATTGGCAAAAGATGCGAGTAAGAAGCTGCTCTATTTGTAAGGTACTATTTCAGAGGACATCTGTCACTATTATTTGCAATTGCTTTAAATTTCAGCATTCAAATATTCAATAATTCCAGGGAAGAAGGTGAGGAAAAGAGATATTTGGGAGAGGTTTATATTGAGATGAATTTATCAGGAAATCCATTCATAATGCAGCTTGCTTTCTACCAATATAAATGATCAGGTTATAAAAACGAGGCAGGGTTGCAGTCTTGAAGAAGAGCTCACCGTTTTATTGTTTACAGGAACAAATGCCCAATCTGATTACAAAATATGCTTCAAACAGCTGTTAAAGGCCTTTTCGGTTCATTCCTATTTCTAAGAAAGGGAATATTAATATTGTTGACTGTTCATATTATGCAAGTGGTACTCACGGTATGGCATAGTGTTAATTACCCACTGAATTAATGAGAAGAACAAAAAGCAGTTGTTTAATTCAAAATAAAAGGCTGGAGACATTTGAATGTGTGTACACGGGTTTATTTTCTGTTTCTCTAATATCGTGCACTAGGAGACAAACTGGTGTTCATCAAAATGAGCGAGTTTTATGGGAAATTGGTGCAATTCACCATCCTTTCCTAAATTGGAGTAATTTAGATAGAAATAAATTAGAATGTTACGTTTCTCAGGCTTCAAGTATTCATTGGCTGTCCCCACCAAGGCTCGGGACAGTAAGTACCACTGTGTGTGGGTGGGGGCACACTGCCCCAACATCACCACAGACGGCATCTGTCAGTAAGATTGTTCATGTTTGCAAGACCAAGAAAGCAAGGTTGTGGGTGGTGCCCAAAAATGTGAGAATGCAACTTCTCCCTCGATGGCTTAATTTACACTGAATATGAGCCTGTGTGCTGTTTATAGCACCGAAAGAGAGGATAAAATGAGAGAAGATATGCTCTATGCATTAGAAAGAGATGGATTATCTGCAGTCAGATGAATAACTTCTAATTCTATTTTTCTGTAACATTACAAGGCAATTCTGTATTTCATCATCCATAGACCATTACAAAATTCAAGCGAAAGCAATTTGTTAATTATAGCAGCTTTATCCACAGATAAATCTTTCGTGGTTTTGTTCTTTGTTTATTTAACTATGTGACATTTTTGCATGTATTTCGTATTAGCAGTGTTGACAACAGATTAATTGAATTTCAAGTGTCAGAACAATAGCTAAAAAACAGGCTGAATTTTTTTATTTTGGTTTTTCGAGACAGGGTTTCTCTGTAGCTTTGGGGCCTGTCCTGGAACTAGCTCTGGTAGACCAGGCTGGTCTCAAACTCACAGAGATCTGCCTGTTTCTGCTCAGATTAAAGGCCTGCACTACCACTGCCTGGCTAAAAATAGGCTGAATTTTTCAGGAGAGCCTTGAACGGAGACTACTTGGAATGAATACTAAAAAAACTACTATGTGTATTACTGTGGACCAGCAGAAGCAGGAGAAAAGTGGCTGGAGTAACATTCACTAAATAAGGCATGGAAAATCTAGAAAAGAGCTAGGGGAGGGGAAAGAGTATGACCAAAAAAATGCAGTATGAAAAATTTAATAAAAATAAATGAATTTAAAACATAAAAAAATTGAAAAAGAAAGAAGGAAAGGTGCAAGGAAATAAAGGAAGGAGGGAGAGACTAAGAACTCCCCGGCACAAAGAGAGATTCGAGAGACTGAATTCAAAGGCGTCTTTGTGCCTGTATGTGTTTCTTGTGCTTTTTCCTTAACTACCCCTCCTTTTTGCTTGTTTGGTCCTATTCTGGTTTGTTTTTATTTGGTGTTGTTATTGACTTTCAGATGCCTGTTTGTTTTCTAAGAAGAAATAGAAAGAAAACCTGTGGATTTACGTGGCTGGTGAGTTGGGGAGGATCTGGGAGGAGTTGGGGGAGGGAAACTGTAATCAGAAAGCATTGTGAGAAAAATATTTTCAATAAGATAAAAAAACAAAATTACAGACACCAAAATGTGGCAAAATTTAAATAACATAAGAAGTGAGGGTTCCATGCTTCATGTGATGGGTGTGATGTAAGGTTTTCCACCTCTCTTTTTAGCTCTTTTTCTCTCTCTCCCTCTCTCTTTCTATCTCCACTAACACTAACACAGAGTAACAACTCAAAGATTATATAAAAGACACAATTCTATATACGAAAGAAGACATACTCAAACAAATAAAATCTGAATGGAATATGCCCCCAAATGTTCAAGTAACTTCCAAAAAAGCAAGGAAGGAGAATCAAAGGAATGAGGAGCCACAGAGACTAAGACTAATCTAACAGCAACTTGGTAAACCCAGACCTAATGAACACAGTGGCTTGAATACACTTCTCCCATGGCACACCAGGAGCATAAACAGAAAGCTGGACATTTCTAAACTACTTACAAGAAACTCAGCTAAAATTTCATGACATAGGAAGGGGAAAACAAAACAAATGAAGGTGTATACCATTCAAACATTAATCGCACACACAAACGAAACTCTAAGCCAGTCAGAACTAGCTGTCTTAATGTCTGGTCATGTAATGTTTCATAGCGAAGAAAATGACTGAAAATGAAGTAACATTCACAATAACAGAAGGCTCGGTACACCAAGAGGACACGATGGTTGCAATTGTGGACTCCGTTAACAGAACCTGACAAAAACAACAAAATGCAGAGCTGAAAGAAAAAAAAATAGATGAATCTACTCTTAGATCAGGGCACTTTAACACACCAACTGACAACCAATAAAACTACCAGACATAAAACCAGCAAGACTAAGGAAATGTGGAAAACATAACCAAAAAGTGAAAAAGATTTAACACAAATAGAACATGGTACTAAGTAAGTAGCAGCAAATATCCATTTTCTTTCCACATCTTGGTAGACCGTCCCTTGAACCAAAAAAACAAGTATTAAACATTTAAATTGGGAGGTATCTTATGATCACATTTGTGATTACAATGTACCTATGATGGATAATTGCATAATTTGACAATTTGCCTAGACTCAGAATCTCCTGGAGACAAACTTCTGGGTATCTTTTTGAAAGTGTTTCCAGGGAGGATGAATTGAGGACTCTCTCTGAATGTGTATAGGATCATCCCATGAGTTGGGTGCCCCAGAACAATGAGAGAAGAAAGAGAGCTGAGCGCCATTTCTCATTTCTCTGATCTGACTTGATGTGAAGAAACATCCCCACACACTTCTTGCCAGTGCAAGGATTCACTCATACTACTCTGTCTTTCTGGATATGTACCCTCAAATTATGAGGCCAAATAAGCCCTTCATCTTGTACCTTTAAGAATAAAGGCACATAATGCCTCATAAGTCAGGCATTTAGCACAGTATCAACAATTGTTAAAAGTGAAATATCTCTGCTGGTATAGATTCAATATCACATTTCTAAATAGTCTATAAAGAAGAAGAAAAGTCTAGTCTTCAAGAAATTAAACATTCAGTTGCTCTAAAATAAAATAAAAACAAAGCATATACAATATGTTGGGCACAACTATTCAATGCGAATCACCCATCATAAATGTTTACATTAGAAGTTAGAAAAAAAGTAAAAAAATATACATTTTTCTGTATCATAAAAAGTACAAAAAGAACAAACTGGAAGTGATCAGGGCAAAGAAATAAAGAGGAGCAGGCAATACGCTTAAAAATCAAACCATAGAGAACATCAATATAAAGAACCTAATTACTCTACAAAATAGACAACTGGTCAACCTCTAACAAACCCAAGCCCAAGTAGAAGCTATGAATTTTATCAGGAATAACTGATGATTCAATATTAAACTTCCTGCATCCTAAGATGTATCATAAGAGGATAGCAAGAATAGCCGGACACTAAATTTTGCAGTTTAATAACAGTGGATCAATTCTTTCAAAACAGTAAAACCCCAAACTCAACGTAGGTAAAAACAAGTCATCAGAGCAATTGCTCTCTATTAAATCAACATAGTTCATAATTTAAAGACCTCTGAGAAGAAATACCATGTGTAGAGGTTTAAAATTGGCTAATTACCAGTGGGTATATTTCACTTCTTCCAAGGAGAAAGACAGAGAGATAAAGAGAAAGATTCACAATTAATTTCATAAAGGGTGTTATCAGATTACAATCAAAGAAGATGAAGAAAGCAAAAAAAACAAGAAAAATAGGAGCCATTTTGATTAACAATGTGCATTGAAGAATATGCATCTCCAAATGTAAGTTATTATAACGATATAAGACCGCATTTATTTTTTAAGAGCTCTTCTGACCATTTGAAAATTGGCTAAGATTCTTTCTCCTATCTGTAGAATAAAGAAGAAAAACAGAATTTGTACAATGTACATCCACTCATGATTTTTTTTAAAAAAGAAAAGTTTAAAGAGACTATCGAGAAATTATCTCTACTTAATAAAATAGCTAGTAAGTGAACTTGGCAACCTGGAAATGTGTAACATTAGTAGACACTTACCAGTCTCAGTTCTAAGGCTAATAACAAATAGAAAGGCATGGAGATGAAACACAAGATTCACAGTGGCCCCAGGGAAACGAATCTTCTGTTATGCACTCAACAAAATGTGTGTGTGGATGTTGTATGTTGAAATAAATTAAATATAGCAAAAGAAATGAAGTTGGAGAAACACAGTGAGCTTGTTCATGAATGGGGAGGGTCAAAAGAGTAAAGATGACAATTGTCCCCACACTGATGTATAGGTTTAATATAATTTCCATTAAAATCTCAGCAAGGATTTCTCATACAGTGAGAAACTGTTATAAAGTACGCACAGGGAAGTGGTGAGCTTGTGGTGCTAGATGCATGATCCCTGCAAACGCCAAAGGAAGCAGCCATCTCCATGACTCCCACAACACAAAGAGGGAAAAGACTTTTTTAAAAACGAAAGACAAATTGTTAATAACCAGTAAAAGATCCTCAGTGTCACATATAACTTAGCAAATATGATGACAAAGAAAGAAGCATTGGATTTCCCTTAAGGTACCAAAGTGAAAAATTTGTCGACGAGGAAATGCAGATTCTTATGCGTCTGCCCAAAGGCTTCTGCAGGAGTGACCGATTTCCTGAAGAACAGGTCAGATACCTGTCCACTCCTCTCTCTCGGTAGTGTCCCAGCAATCATAATTCTTGTTTATTGTGATTTTTATGGCAGGAAAGCTCACTCAACTGTTTCACAGTGTACATCTCGTTTTCCTTCTATGTGGGTCGTATTGCTTTATGGCAGAACTCTATCAAATGATGGGCCCTCTTCTCTAGGGTCTTTATATTGTCAGAGAGGGAAGCTGTATGGCTATGTGCCAAGGCTATGGGCACTAGAGGAACAACGGCTAAGGTGCGGAGGCAGGCAGAGTCTTTCACTGACCGTGTATCCTCCCTGTTCCAGCTCAGTACCTTCCTCCGGCCCGACTTCCAAGCTGAGATCTTTTCTGCCTTCTGCGAGACTAGCTGACTCATCATCTCAGGTTCTCAGCTTTAATCATCACCCTCACCACCAACTCCCCGAGAGTGTGTAAAACTCAGGCTTTCACAGGCACCCCCACACCCCACTTTTTTCTGTTGTTCATTGAGTTTCATGCACATATAAGATGCTAATGTTCCTGAATTACAGAGACCTCTGAATGAAGAGAATGTGTAGTCTATCGATTCCTTTTTGCAACACCAATATAGAAAGTTTATTATTGTAAATATTATCTTAATATTTATTGCATATAGTCTCCTTTATTTTGTTACCAATATGAGAAAATGGATTGAAGAGGTAATGAAAAGGCAAATCAGCCAAAATCCAGAAAAACAATGAAGGAGTATAGTTACAGAGCTGAAAGGCAATTCTGTTGGTGTTAAAAATCCTTTTGACCAAAAGTGACATAGGACAAAGTTGCTATAGTAAATACCTAATCTTTCAAAGGTTTTAACTGAGTATTAAAGCAGAGATGCAACAAAATGCACGGAATTCACAAAACTAGTGTAAAAATAACAATGAAGATTCATCAGGGTTCTCCAGCAGAAACATATCACATGCATATGTGGAAATAACTCTCAAACATTTGCATTACATGAGCTGTGTGCTTGCTTCTGGAGCCTGGGACATGGCTGGAATGAAAGCGAGAGGGTAGGCAATCAGTTCCTTATTTTGTTTAAACAAATATGAGAGTCACTTGAAGCCTGTATTTATGTAGCATGTATCTGGGCATATTGTATTTTAAGGAGAAGCAATATGTAATCTCTTTTGTCCTTGGAAAAGTTTTATTAACCACAATTCAACTCTTTTAGATGAGGGAAAGAGAGAGAGAGAGAAGAGAGAGAGAGAGAGAGAGAGAGAGAGAGAGAGAGAGAGAGAGAGAGATCTGGAAAATAACTGGTTTCCATGTGGCTCTTTGAAATATCCCAGATGTCAGTTTCTCCTCATTACATCTTTTCAAATCACCCGTGTCATGCTGCTTTCACTCCTTTCAAATATGTCTTCCCATTCCCACCAATGGCCCCATCCTAGCTTCCTCAATTTTAATGCTCACAACTAAAGCCTGGATGTGAGGGATCCACATGTGAGTGAGAACATTGGCCGTGGCTCTTTCTGCATGTTGATTGCCACACTCTGCATGTTTCCTCCTCCGGCTATTTGCCCACGTGTTTCATAATTTCATTTACCTTTACAGTTGAATAAAACCTTATTGTGCAGAGGTGCCATGTTTTCATCACGTGACAGGGATCTAGGATGTCTCCTTATCTGACTACTGTTACTAGAGCAGCTATAGACATGGATGTGCATGCCTCTCATGCTCATGCAAGCTGTATAAGGAAGTAGAGTCCTTTGGGTATACGTGTTGGAGGGTACAACCAGATCAACCTCTCTGGGGATCACTGGAGCTAGTCTTCAAATTTATAATCCTTTAAAAGAATTTAACAAATAAAGAAATTTCAAATTATACAAATGCAAAATATACAAATATACAAATGGAATTTTATTAACATCCTATTATTTATTCATTTATGCTTATTCTCAGCCAAAATGCATAGCTTCGAAAACTGGTAACAAAAACTCTTCCTCCCCCAAAAAATCACATATCTTGACCTATTTATTTAAGTATCATAAAACAGTTTAAGTTGTTGCAAGTCAATAGGAACTACTATAACTTAGGAAGTCATTTATTTTTTAGATATCTTTTCCTATAAAATATTGACTTTTTCAACCAATCCTTATGTTTAACTAGGGTTGTTCCTCATGTCCAAACATGAATTTGACAGAAACTCTGCATAGGGATGACATGAACTCATTTTCTCAATAAAGCACTCACTGCCTGTCCAGAATCTTATTCACAATAATTAATGTAATTATTGTAATCTTCACAAAGTTCAATGAGGAAAAATCACACTGTTACCATTTTTAATAAGGTTAGATTACATTGTATGTTTTGAAATTGTATACCATTGTCTAATGTATTTAACAGACTTATAAGAATTAGTTTGATGCCTGTTTTGAGACCTCCTGGCATATTAAAGATGCTCTAAGATGTAGTTCATAAAATGTAAGCACAGTCATAAAGTGTACTTAAATTTGTAAAAGAGAATCCTAGGGAGGCAGAGAGGTTTGCAGCTCCTGTTAGTATTAGGAACCCCTACTGGGATCTTAGATAGCAAGCTAGGGAGTGGAAAAACTGTCAGAAAGAGGTTGTTAGCTGTATCAGGTAACCTCATGTTCCAAAGCCTGGCACAGAATCTGGAGAGAGAGCACCTAGGAGAACAATGAGGATGTAGCAATGACTGTCCTGCTGATAACGGATGAGAACGATGCTTCCTGGTGGAGACTGTTCCCGGGTATCAGCTCATCATAGATCATTGTGCCCTTGGGAGGCAAGGTGCTCTGTGGACGTGGAAAGCAGGCCTTTGCAGTTGTGAATGACTTAATTTGAATTTCATAGCTGGCCAGAACCTAGAGATTGAAATTAGTTAGTTCCAGGGAAGGACGGAAAGTATTTCTCATATTAGAGGACTGAGACCTCCCTCGCTCTGCTCGTTATGTGTGGATCTTGTCTTCATTTCTTTAAAGGCATGCACAAGTCTTCATCATGGCTGCCTCTGAGAAGTCACAAGACATCCAGGATGGAAAGGGATGTGCTCTATACTGACATGTTTATGTACTTAATTTTATTAAGTCAAATTAATTCATCAGTCTTATAATAAAAAATGAACAGTTAAGTACATATTTATATGATATACAATATACATGTTTACATAAACTATTATGTAAATATTATGGGTGAGACTATTTTAAATAGCTAGTGCATTTTAAAGATTTATATTAAATTACCAAATAACTAATGTAAATTTATATTTAGTGCTGATGTTATTTAAATGTTCAAAGGAAGATATTTTATAAAGAGAGGGGGGCTGTGATGTGTTTCATAGTTGATTAAACCATTGGTTGCTTAATAGTCTTGGAGAGAGTTTACGATAAAAAACAGTGGCTTGTACCACTTTTCTGTCTCTCCTTCCTTCTCTCCATCTGTCTGTGTGTCCTGTCCTTCTCTGACTCTGACTATTCAATATAATATTCTATTATGAGAGGAAGAAAAATGACTCCTCTTTTGCTTCTGCCTTTACTCTCTCTTTAGAATTCCACAGACGCAGAAAAACACAGTCGTATTTCTGTGGACACCACTGAATGTGAATCCCCTTCTCAACCCAAATGGCCTGATCATTATTCTCCTCTTGAACAGAGGCAAATGACTGTGATTGCTTTCTGAAAGTGGAGCTGGGATATACAGAAATTTAAATACACTTTTTACTTACACATGTGTTACTTCTCAGTGAGCCCCCTCTATGCCTGGAAAGGATGAGCAGGCAACCAGATCCGAATGCTTCATCGGGGTGATCAAGATGGCTGAACGAAAGATTACTCATAGCCAATTTTTCTCAAAATTTTTTGTGTAATACATAATAAAACCCACATTTGAAGACTACAAATAAGACTATTTTAAATGACTTTCAAAGTTTTCTTTCAGATGAAACACATTTACAACAATCACTTTTATTTGAATTGAAAATTTCATTTAACAAATATCAAAGTCACTATTAAATTTGAGGAAATCTAGGGATGCGTTATCATTATAGATAACTGCCTGACTGAAGCAGTCTTTGGTAGAGAGAGAGAGAGAGAGAGAGAGAGAGAGAGAGAGAGAGAGAGAGAGAAGAGAGAGAAGAGAGAGAGAGAGAGAGAGAGAGAGAGAGAGAGAGAGAGAGGGAGGGAGGGAAGAAGAGGAAGATAGAAAGGGAGGACTCTGAAGAACAAAAGGAAACATGTATGGAGACCAAGGTATCAAATCATACTTTAGCCTCATTCTAGACCCAGAACCATCCCATCAGGGCAATTGATTAAGATGAAATGTTGTAGCACTCATTAGCTGGCCCTGAATGTATATCAATCAATCAAAAATCAATCATTGTTGTGTGTTGGTTTTAACTTACTCTATCAATGCAAGCAGCTTGATCAAAGACATATAAATCAATTGTGATTGGTGGAATTTATCAATGGTTAGTGAAGACATTTGGCAAAATCTTGTTTCTTTTTCTAAGCTCTGTAGGTGTGAGTTTTACATTTTACTCTTTTGACCAAAGAAAAATAATCAGAAACACATATAAACAGGCATATAGGGCCATGTTGAAGATGTTCATTTCTTGATTTAGGCAGATGAGAACTCAAGTATATTTCTCTGTTAAAACTAGATTTTAAACTTAGGACTTGAACAGTTTTCTGAGTAACATTATACTAAGATGAGAACAAAGTTTGAAAGAGTCCTGGAGGGAGACTGTTTGAGGGGATAGTGAACATGAATAAGATTTTTAAAAGCATTATAGATAGGCACAAAATATTCAAAGAATAACTAAAAATATTATTGAAAACAAATATTTTTAAGAAGAAAAGAAAAGGTTTAAAGAGTAGAGTTGATATCCACTACAGTGTGTTTGGTGTGGTTTTTATTCAGAAGTGAGGAAATTGACAGACTAATTTGTATTCTGACTGAAGCCCAAAATACAGTCTTTCCAATGAAATGAGTTAATTCAATGAAAGTATGCTCTGACCCATGGAGTTTTGCATCCTGTGGGCCTCTGAAAATGATTTTCTTTAGCTTTGTCAAATCAGTAAATTAGTAGATGAATTGGACATTTTTATCACTTTGATAGTGACTGATTATTTTCTAATTTGTCCTGAGACTTTGACATATTCTTGAAAATAATTTTTAGGTAGGTGCAAAGGGATATAAGTGCAACAAAATCACAAGCACAATTATGCACACACGACACACACATAAAAGTACTACACACAGCTTCTTGGTAACTGCACTTTTTTCAGATAGGTTCTGTTTGATCACAGCAAGCAGGGTCACTGCTGTTCCTTTAAGAGAGGTCTTCCTGATTTAGTATTAGAGGCAAAAAACTATCAGGTTTTGAAACCGAAGCTTATTGGTTTGTGCTACTTGCACAAACACCTCTGGCTCTTTCAGGAGGCCAAGCACTTGTTACAAATTGCTTAATGTTGACCTGGTCCTGCTGTGACCCTGGAACTGGGACAATGTGTATGCTCTCAGAGGCAATGAACTTGCCTCTGCCATGTTGCACTGGGCATAGTCAGCAGGCAGGGCCTTGGAGTTGGTCCTAGCCATATCCGCTTAGCATTTAAAAGAAGAAAAAAACTTTCCTGGTCAAAAATAATTACAGACACATACACAATAAAGATGAATATAAATGAGTCACAGTGTTGGATAAATGTACAGAGGCTTGAGAGAAAGAGAAAAGAGAATGTAAACAGTTATAAGAGTATAGACAGTATAGATTAAAGGAGTAAAGATAGTAAAATAAATATTAAACTTGTAAAAAAGTAATAGAGTAAGAAAATAAGCCACATAAAGATGAAATATACACGAAGAGTCTGAATTATGTATATTATTGTGTTTTCATTGAACTTTTAACTGTGAAGGAGCTAGGTAGAAAGAGACATTTCATTGTATGGGTTTCTAAACTAAACCAACATACATATTTTAAGGGTATCTTGACTTCAAAATTTGGGTCTAAGGATAAGTTGCTTCAGAAAAGAGGTTATGCTTTTGCTTCCATAGAGGATAGAAAGCTGTGGATTCCTTGCCAGCTAATATGGTTTGATCAAACAAGACCCCCTAAAGCAATGGCCCAAATTGATCCAACATCCATAACCGCTTTAGGACTGCTGGCTGAGATGGACCTACCACACAGGATGCCCCTTGAAGGACCTGATTAACAACACCCTCAACCAGCAGGAAGTAGCCTAGAGAACAAAGCCCAAATTCCCCAAATGATTGTTTATAAATATGTGTTTACATTTAAAGGGGAATATGCTATAGAGATGAATGCTTTGCAATGATATGGATCTTGATCAAAATTTAAACCCAATTTTGTTTTATGTATTTTTTGCTCTTGATTAAGGTATTATGTTTATACAGTTCATTTAAAATGTAATATATAGTTAAAAAATACAGGTTAATGGATAATCATCTGTAAAAGTCAAGCTTGTTGTTATGTTAGTTAGGTTTTCTAGATGTACCATAGATATATTTCAGATGCATAGGTATTCTTCAAACCTTTCAAAGACTAACAGAATATGGCATTTAAAATGTTTTAAGAATTTAAGGGTTTTCATGATAATGAGACACAGCTGCTCCTGGCAGTACCAATCTACTTTAAGAACATGATGAGCATCAAAGAAGCTTCTTATGGAGTTTGCTAGCTATTTGGGAATGAAACTGCTCTTGCCTGTACTTCTTAATGGTATGCTGTATGAACTGGACATGCAGGACCCACAGAAAAGTGATTTCTGAACTTTCCAAAGATGGGATGGTCCTTTAGGATTCCTACTTCATAAAAAAGTCTGCCAGACATTCTGCATGACACAGAAGAAAGTGACTGACAAACTGCCAATACAGATGAGACAGTCTTTCAAATTTCCTGCCAGATACTGTGGGCCTGTAGGCTAAAGATAGATGCCCCAATGTTACAGAGGAACTTAAGGTGACTGTCCAGGTATCAAAATGTCTCTGTCAATTCTAGAGTTTTAGAAGTTGCTTACAATGCATTCTCTGTTTACTTAGGTAATATTCTATCTTTTGGAGTCTTTGGCAGAGTTGAAGAAAGATAGTTATAATTGAAAAAGATAAGTTGGATATAAAACTTTAGACTCACAAAGATAAGACAGATGATAGAGTATTTTCCTTAATTTGTCAAATTTAAATGGACTAAACATTTTAACTATAATTCTTGTTTGATAACTTTTGTTAATCTTTCTCTGTTAAAGTTAAGACCCTCCTTTTTAATTAGACACAAAAGGAGAGTTATATGGAATTCCCCTCTTTATGCTGTGAATATGTTTTATTATCATAAAGCTAGGCAGAAAAACTAAACTAAATGCTGGGAGAAGGAAGTTGAACTCAGTGAGATGCCATGTAGCTGCCGAAGGAGACAGATGTCCTGGAACCTTACCGATAAACCACAAGCCTTGTGATAAGACATAAAATAGCAGGAATGAATTAATTTAGGATGTAAGAGTTAGTTTATAAGAAGTCTAAGCTATTGGCCAAGTAGTGTTGCAATTAATAGTTTATGTGTGATTGTCTTGGGTCTGGGTGGCTGGGAATGAACCAACTCTGTCTACATAGTGGGACTCAGCATCCCCCACTTCCTACTGTCTCCAGCATCTACTTTACCACCATATATTCTTTTCAATTCAGTGACCAATTATTTCTCACTACATATACTTCTAAATTATTTGATAAGATTGACTTGCCTACAGGTTGTAAGCATATAATTTAATATCTTCAGTAGGGGGAATGTCATAAGCATGGTCCTGCAACATAGTGCTTCAACACATGACACTGATTTGGAATTAGTGAAAGCAAGGAAACAGAGTGGACACATCAATTTCTCATGAAGTTGAGGCTAAGAAATATATATAGGTGACAGATGATCTATACTGAGTGAAAAAAATCCATTTGAATTTCACATGCACATGCCCCCCCCACAATCATATACATATGCAATGGACATTCATACACTTACACACGTACAGAAATATATAGCTGCATACTCACACATTTGCATACATATAATCACACACACATGCACAAAGAAACACATGCATGTACATGTACACATACATGGATGATCACATATAAACAAGTATGCATGCACATACACACATATACATAAACATACTAATATACACATACACACATATATACAGATATACACATATACATAAAATTATATACATATACATACATACACACACGCACACACTATACATATGTATGCACATACACACACATATACATATACACATGGATTCATACATGTACACACATGCACACTTAAAGATGCTCACAGTCATGCACCCACAGGAGTGTTTACACTTGTGGCTAAAACGTCTTTAACTTTAAGAATTGAAATCCAGTGATCATGGACGGAAATATCCAGTAGGAAATATTTTAATTATCCTGTTAGTCCAAAGTTCTTAATCATTTAACACATCTATTTAAACTGGGAGGTCTAAACAGGGAATCTTCAAATAACATTTTGATTAGCTCCTGTTTCTTTTCACCTTGGGATAAAATGTTAAATAAATAAGACATGGAAATCTTAACTAGCTAATTGAAACATCCAATAAATGATTTGAATGCATATGAATCCAAATAATTCAAAGGCACATTAATTAACTAGAGGAAAATTAAATTCCTAGTTGGTGACCTATTTGGTGCATGATTCAAAAGCATTGCAAGTATTTATCAAATTTTTACAGAAGTTTTCTTAGTGTTCACCATTTAAGACAATGAGGACATGCTCATTATTTAACCACAGCAAGTACTCCTTGTGGGGAGTAGCTGAATTAAATGCAAAATGCTCAGCCTCTATGTGGGGAGCAAGCCAACAGAAACTGAAGGGAAATAAACACCCCTGGTCAGAGTTGGCACAATCCCCAGAGAAAGCAAAAAACTCTTCTTGAAGTGGGGTCTGGGGCTATGTCAAGCCGATTATCCTGTAATTGGAGTTGTGGTACTAGTCCTCCTGTAACGGGAGTCTGAGTCCACATATAAGTCAGGAAAACAGTAAGAAGCCAAGGAGGTGGG